>NC_046663.1:80277162-80280140 GCF_010883055.1 Belonocnema kinseyi
TACTGGTTCTATTTATTATCCACACTAGTAAAAATAACGCGCTACGCGCACCTATTACACGTTTTCTATTTTGATTCCTTATTTACACTGTGTTACAGTAAAACATACTTTTCACGAAACAAAACAGAAATTGTAGGTTTAGGGGAACTAAAAAAGTTTCATATGCGAAGTTCCTTATAAACCCCCAAAATTTTGATTTTATGGTTAAAATCTGTTTTTAGTAAGTGAATCTATAATAGCAATTCATAACTAAATCATTCTTTACTCGATTTTTAATTTTTGTTTCGTTCGAAAGTATAAAAACACACCTTCTTAACTATAGATTCTTCATTTTATCGCAGTGAAAAGTCTCAAAGCGAAGGTATAATCGAAAATATTTCGAAGCTTCTAATTTTTTCCGATTTCTTCGAAATTTAACAACAATTTAATAGCAGTTTTGGATATTCAATCATTTTTTGATATTGCTATTGAAAATGGGTTCAATTTCACGTCAAGTAAGCTTTTTTGATTAGAATTGGTTAAAATTTGATTGAGTTGTCGAATTATAAGCTAACTTAACAGCTGAATTCCCAACCACAGCGAAAGCTGATATGAAATCAATTCACGCACAAAATTTGACTGTCTTACGGAATGTATTGTTTAAGTTATGAAAACCAATTCTACGTGAAGGCATCGTAGAACAAACAAAACCTCCTTGTCAACAAATTTGGAAAATTTACATTCTGAAGCTGCGCTAAATTGATATTGTGTAAAAACTATTTCTTTGCGTGAGAAATCTGAATTACCGCACGACTAAGATATCGATGATAATTTATTTATCGTGATTGTCTGAAGTTTGACATCAATTTTTTTTCAATTTATAGAAATAAAATGTTCATAAATTTAAGAAACCGGAATATATATATATTAATCATGTTTTGTCAATAAGCGAAGAAATCTACTTATATCGATAGACAGCTCATATTATTTTTTCCTGTGCAAATTAACAGCAAAAAATTATTGGATTCATAACAAAATTTTTACCATGATAATTACGAAATTTTTCACGATGATAAAATTAACAATCGACCCATACGCTTTTTCGTAATCTGTTTTCTACCTTCAAATGAAAAAAATTGGAAATCAAATAAACAATGACAAATTTATGAATTACCATATACATTCTCCTACAAAAAAGGGGTTTGACAATAAAATTAGATTTTGATGGGGTATGAAAAATTTTTCATATGAAATTTTTTTATTTCCATTAGACCTACAATGACTACTATGTCTCGTGAAAAGTATATAGTATATAGTAAGTATATAGTATATAGTTGGCTGGTACAACTAACAAAGTAGTAGGCCCAACTACTTTAATTTTTAATATATGCCGCTGCTATTAGAGTGGTTGCGGCTACTACTTTTACTCGCAAGATTGGCTGTGGTCGTCCTTACTATTTTATTAGTTCTCGCTACAACTTTCGATGGTAGATTCTACTTTCAGGTAGGTGCGTTAACTACTTTAAATAGTAAGCGTTACTACTTCAATTAGTAAGTCTCACTAATAAATTATTTATTTTACAACTGAATTAGTTCATATTGCTACTTAAAGTATTAATCATTACTATTAAATAATCTTATGTAATATTACTTTTGAATCTTACATTATCTCACTATTCATATAATTATATTTATCCCGCTAGTAAACTGAATTGTCACGCAGATGTATTTATAAAATATTCAAAGCTAGGCCCATCCAAAAAGCGATAAATGACAAAAAATCTACATATATAAAGAATTTTTACTTAATATTCAACTTTTTCGATATAGTCTTCAAAGCCCCCGCTTTCTAGCAGTGTCCTTATGTCGTACATTTTACGTTTTATAAACAAATTAAGATCTATACGATGCTCCTCAATATTTTCCCCGTGTTTACACATTATACGGAAAGATTCAGATTAAAATGGCGGCCATCGACAACATGACGCTATATTTCAATGCGAATGTTGGAAACACTGCTCAGGTTTCAGTTCTGCCAATATGGCCAAGGTGCGAAACTTGTAACCTTTACTACTTTTATTTCTTGGAAAACAAATATGTCGTAAATGTAGCTAATTTATTTGTTGTAACTACAATAGCTATCCTCACAAATCAATCTACATAGGAAGACTAACAGCGACTTGTTGCCCCACAAAACTGTTTAGTTACTGTTAACATCGAAGTAGTTGCTGTAGCCAAAAAGAGCTTTTGTCGCCACGCCGCAGGTAGGTGTAACAGGAGCTGCGCGGGGTGCTCGAGGTATGTGGTTGTCACTCAGGCTAGCACTCCGGCGTGTACAAACAAAAGCGGAGCGGGTTAAAATAAGTTGTCACCCACCGTTAGCCCAAAAATCAGCGCTATAGAAGAATTTCGCTTTACTATGAAATATAATCAATAGTCATAGTTTAAAATAAATATTAAAATAGCTACATCAAGTTTTAAATAATTTTGTTTTAATGTTAATTGAAGAAGTTTTGAATGTAAATTACCAAAATTTCAAAAAAATGTAAAGTATATTGTCAAAATTAAGAACAATTTCATTTAAAAAATTAAAATGTTAAATTCTGCTATTTTTAAGAGTTGTAATGAAAGATTCCTGAATTTTGAAAATATAAGTTCTCAATTCTAAATCTTCCAAATTGAAGAAATTTTTAATATACTAGGCAGTCTGATAAGTACCTGAAAATTCTAAGAGATGGCATTAGTATTCATTAATGTGAACCATTTTCGTCGAGCTTGATCCTTCAAATGACGCCTGACAAAACTTCAGCCATTTATGTTTACGCATTTTCAAGTTACAGCACTGAGAAGCGACTAACCTCCGAGTTTTTTTTAATATGGAAAAATATGAGTTTCGGGTTTTGATCAAACACTACTATTTTCGCAAGAAAACGATATCCGAGACCAAGGCCAAGCTGGATAAGTATTACCCGGACTCTGCACCGTCGATTGGAACGATT
>NC_046663.1:80280240-80320171 GCF_010883055.1 Belonocnema kinseyi
AGGTTATGGCCTCCGTATTTTGGGATGCACATGGCATAATATTCGTGGACTATCTTGAAAAAGGTAAAACCATAACCGGAGCATACTATTCATCATTATTGTGCCGATTGAAAATCGAAATCGCTAAAAAACGACCGCATTTGAAGAAGAAAAAACCGCTTTATCATCACGACAAGGCGCCGGTTCATTCATGCTTGGTTGGACAAGCAAAATTGCATGACATTGGCTTCGAATTGGTTCCTCAGCCACAGTATTCACCAGAACTGGCCCCCAGCGACTATTACTTGTTCCCTAACCTGAAGAGATGTCTCGGCGGTAAGCGTTTTTACTCAAATGAGGAGCTCCCAGCTGAAACT
This sequence comes from Belonocnema kinseyi, assembly GCF_010883055.1. NCBI lineage: Eukaryota > Metazoa > Arthropoda > Insecta > Hymenoptera > Cynipidae > Belonocnema > Belonocnema kinseyi. The sequence goes on from NC_046663.1 coordinate 80,280,597, forward strand.
GAGGCGTATTTTGGAGACCTTCCGATTGAGTACTTTTCGGACGGTATGAGTACTTTTCGGACGGTATCAAAAAGTTAGAAAATCGTTGGACTCGCTGTATCGACTTAAAAGGAGAGTATGTTGAAAAATAAAGCCGACTTTGGCCAAAAAAACGTCTCCCTGTTTCATTTATCAAGGACTTATCAGACTGCCTAGTAAGTCATCAAAATTAGAGAATTTTTAATTGAAAAGTTTAAAACTTGCAAGATTTGTAATGATAAATGTTCAATATTGCAAGCTCTCTAATTTTAAATATTGACAATTAAAAGTTTAATTTTTTAAACGTTACACAATCGAACACTCTTGAATTTGAAAGTTGATATAAATCCAGATTTTTACATTTTAATTATTCTGGGAATCAAAAGTCATAATTGATATTCTAAATCTTCCCAATTGAACAAATTTCGAATTCAAAGTATCAAAGTTACAAAAAAATTTTATTTCAAATTGTCAGCATAAAAAATTGTTCAATTTAAAAAGTGTATAAAAATAAAAATGGTACAATTTGGATGATTTTGAATACCAAGTGTCAAGTTTTGAATTCCAAATCTTCCAAATTGGCGCAATTTCTAATTAAAACCATTAAAGTTACGGAATTTAAAATTGTAAAACCTTAAACTTGCATTGTTTGTAAGTTTTAATATGTATTAAATAAAAAACCCTTGAGTTTTTAAAACGTACAGTTGGAAGTTCGACAATATTTAGAATTTTTACAATTTAGCCGTTCAAATTCTTCAATTTTGAAGGTGTATAAATAAAAATTCTTAAACTTGGATGACTTTGGGAATCAAAAGTCAAGATTTCAACTCTAAACCTTTCAAATTGAAGAAATTACGAATGAAAAGCATCGAAATTACAGAATTTTGTATTTTGAAACTTAAAACTTGCATAATTTTTTATTGTAAATTTTCAAAATTAAAAACTCTTCAATGTTAAAGTTTTGCAAATTGAAAGAGTTGCAATGATTGCAATTGAAAATTTTTGAATTTTTAACATACAGAATTAAGATTTATCTTTTAAAGTTATGTAGTTTTAATTTTTTTTATTAGTTAAATTTGAAAGATTTAAAATTGAAATATTTTAAATATTAATGATTCGATTTGTTTAATTTTGAAGATCAAATATAAATCTATTCAATTTTATAGATTTGTAATTGCAAATTCCAAGGCAAATTCTTTCATTGTGAACGGTAAAGATGATAGCGTTGATTTATTTTTCGGAAATGGTTTTTAATTTTTTACATATAATTATGTAACAATGTTTTCGCATTTAAAAATAGAATTTTGCAACACCTTTAAGTTACCTGAATAAGTGGCTGTAAATGTAACGTGTAATTATTTTTACGAAGTAATCATGGCTGTAATTAGTCCTTTTTTAAGGAACTTCCAAAATACTGCATCTGCTTTTAAATTATGTCTGAAAGTCAGGTGAAAATTATAGTTATATCGATCTAATATGATGAGAATATGCTATTTCAATTCAAATTAAATAATTTCCACTCATTCGCAATAAATTCAAGCAGAAACAGAATTTTATAAATTGTAAAACTGACGTATACAAACAACACTTTTGAATGGGATTTTATAAGAACAATCAACAGACAAAATCCGCTCACTTATCGCGTGATTTTGTCTGTTGCAACAATTAATTAAAATATTAAAGACGTTGGAAAATTAAGATCGTTCAGTTTCTAAATGTTGAAGGTTCTATGAAATACCCTAAAGGTTACGATAAAAATTAAGTTTGAAACTATTTAAGCAAAATAGAAGAGTCGAACTACCTTTTAAGTCAAACGAATTTGTGCAGTTTTAATACAGGGGGTCTTTATGGTAGATGTTTATTGAAACTTACATTCGGGATGCAATATTGCGAAGCATCATTAATATAATTGAAATTAATTTACTCAAGTGGAATTACTATTTCTTATAATATTCAAAATTCAATCCGCAAAGAACCATAAAATCGTTTTATTTTACATTCATGATCGGATGTTACAAACTTTGTCCTCTAGAATTGTTAAAATTTTTTATTGAATTCTTCTCAAGATCAAAAAACTGTTATTCTTGAAAGAAAGGCATTTATATAGGATATATATTATAATTATATTAAATTGAACTTTACGCAGTTGGAATTTAACTAGATAATAAATAAGGTAAACTGTACGAGACTGGGAGAAGGCTTCAGTTTTTCTATATATAACAATTTTATTTTTTTATCACTTAATTGAGTAGCCTGTAAAAAGCATCCCTGTAGGTTAGTTTTTTTCCATTACTTTTCCGTAAGGTGTATATTAGGTTCTACGGAAAATAAAAATGTTTGAAAATCGGAATGGCTACAACGTGAAAAAAGCGCATTAGCTGGGACATTAAAAAGCATTATCATCCCATGCAAACCAAGATACCATCCTCTCAAGGCAATAAATGTTTATAAAAAAGCATCCCTTGAAGAAATTTCATTAAAATATTTTGCTTTTTATTAAATAATTTCCTGATTGTACTAAAAAGATTCTCATGAATTTATAAGAAAATCGATAACACACTTTAATGTAATAATCTTTTACAGAAGGTTTTATGCCTTCTATGGATAGTACTATAGTTTGCATTAGTTTGTACAATGGGATATTAAAATATTAAATATGGGATATGTAAAATCCTAGGAAAACAGTTATGTGTAACTGTAATATTGCTGAGGTAATCCTTGAACTTTCCTTATCAAAAATGATGTGAAGAACTGTAAAGGAAGCAAAATATCATTCCAAGGGGTAGCTTAAAATAGTTCAAGAGTAGCCTTCTGTCACTGGCACACATTTTAGCTTTAAGAAGTTCATGTTAATAATTCAAGGCCCATAATATCTAAGTTGTATAAAAAGCAAATAAAATTGCAACCCCTGTAGAGGATGGGTGCTTTAAAAGAATTTAACCATGCGTTAATAGTAACCCGAGATTGCCTACCGGTTATACAGTCATCGAATATAACCTCACAATAGTGCTTTCAACGAGGACCGGGGGCAGTATTGCTTTTTTCTTCAGTCACTATTCTGCAATAATGGCAAGGCTCTGTTTGACGCATGCACAGTAGTGCACCGGGCCCATAGTTGGGAGCATCGCTCCTTGAGTCAGCACGATATTAACATAGTATTAGTTTACGACGCTAGATGGCACTAGTAGTAAAAGTAGTGCATACATTTTTTTTTGTAAAAATGGAGAGTATTTTGCTCACCGTTGGAAACAATTCACTCACTGATGTTGTAGATTTTGCTCTTTAATCGGTGGCCAAATGGGGGTTTTGTATGTACGGTTGAAGCTATCAATAACTTTCTTTGTTTATAAAAAATCGTACGATTATTTTTATACCAAAGAGTAAAATATAGGCGGGTGAGACAACGATAAAAAAATTATATGTATTTTTGGCCACCTTAGTAACCCAGCTGCATTCTATGGAATCTAAATTAATTATATTTTTTGAAGATCCCATTATGCTAATTTTTCGCGTTGTAGAAATTTCGATATCCAGAGGTTTTTATTTTCAACCCACCCTAGTCTATTTATTCTAAATTTAAAAATTTAAGTAACAACAACAACCAAGAAATTTAACTATGTCAACCGAATTCCAAATTTGTTGTTTATATATTAGCCATATTATATGGTTCAAAGGACAAAAATTTTGTTGATTAAATCAAATTGTTTTCCGAGTATGATCCAGCATAATTTTATCTACCTTTCATATTGACACCGTTATTCATAATCAATGTACAGGATTTTCTTATGAGAAGGGAGATTACCGATGTAGTATTGCATTTCATTTTATATAAGTAAACTATGCCACATTAGATAACGATGATTTACGATGGTAAGGTTGACACGCAGAATCCGTTGATTGGATGATTGACGTCCCGAATATGAACGCTAATTCTGCACGGATATGCAAGTTTCAACTGAAGCGAATTTGGCTTACATTTACCTTATTCGGTTGATGACTCTTGGCAGCTTTCAGCGCATTTGGGATTTCACAACTACGATTGCGTTTAGCTCACTCAAAGCATGCAATTCACGCATTGAGAGTGTACCTTCCGCTTTGATCTCGTCGCCAATTCTCGCAATTTGGCTACAAATGTAAATTGCTCTCTCACGCTCTCACACGTTCTGACCCCCATTATCTCTTTCTTTCTTTCTCCACCTACTACTACCCTTCACCCCTTCCTTTATATCTCTTGTCGGGTTTGTCTACCATTTCTATCCATTTTGAGGACATCATGGTCATCGTACGATATAAACCAGGCTCGTTCGATCCATTCAACAAACTCCAGGTTCGCTGTTAATGCCGTGGATGTTGACACGAAGTTGACGAGTCCTGAGGCCCAATTGTTTACCGATGCAACGGCAACTCTCATCGCTTCGTATTTATCTTTGCAGGCTATCGATACCTAATCTAATCCTATGTTTAGGGATTCATTTAACTTCGAAATTACAATTTCTTATACAAGTTTCATATCACTTGAAATTGAGTGTGGTGCCTTCGTCAAACTTTTTTATCAGCTGTAATTTTGTATATTTACTGTTAGAAATTCCTGTATTAAGTTTAATACACATGTATTGGAAGCTTTTTTCGGATACTTTTATTAAATTTAAGATACCACCAGATTTGAAAGTTCAAACACATCTGAAATTCAATATACATTTGTATTAAATTTAATACACATATGTATTAAATTTCAGATGTGTGTTTGAACTTTCAAATTTGGTGGTATTTAAATTTAATATACGTATCTGAAAAAAATTCCAATACATGTGTATTAAACTTAATACAGGAATTTCTAACAGTGCACTTCTGTATAGGATACAAGAGAATATAGATAACCCAAAGAATATCCATTAGTTATCTAATTTGAATTTATATTTCTTAGGTTATCTATATATGACGTAGAACGAAGGAACCAGACTTATGACCGAAAATGAGTTTAGGAGAAAAAGCGGATCAAGATAAACGCAAGACGAACAAGTAGCAAAGGGGCTCTCGTACTAACAAGTACATGACACTCAGGGGTTTTTTTGATTCGCTAAGGGGAACAACTAAATTAATCAGTTTATCCAAATTAACTTCCCTTTTCAGTCAGACGGGCGACTGGCAACTCATTGTAAGCACTCATCAGCTGGCATGTCAGGGCCGCGGCGTTGCGCGATGCATACGCTATCGCTTAGTTTTAATACACATGGGTATTATTTCAGTTTTCATATACACATATATTAATTTTAGTATACATAGAAAATAAGTTTGATATAAATGTGTATTAAGTTCATTTTAATTGACAAATTTATTAATTTTCAAATACACCTTATGTATTCACGTGTATTAAAATTCATAACATTTTTAACAGTGTTATTTTCAAAGGATTTGTAAAATTAAGTTCTTTGGTATATTCTTTAGGAAAACTAAAAAAGTAACCAGATTTAAGAAATAAAATATCCATTATATTTAAAAAAAGACATTAATTTTCTGTTAATACAACCATATAAAAACGTTCGATTAATAATGACCAAGTAGAGATGTTTGCTTCATTGAAGTGTAGCGGCACACTCAGAAAACCGGGCGGGCTTCCGGATCCTTAGTTATCCTAAGTTCATTGTTTTTATAAAACCTATTTATACGGTTTTAATGATTTTCCTTTTTTAAACATCAACAGCTTTGGATTGTTGTGGTAGGTACGCAGTAGTATTGAAGACAATTTCTTTTCTTGTAAACTACTTCATAGTCAGGTTTATTAAAATATAATATTTTTGAAAAAGATACAAGTTCTTAAGGCTTCAAAGAATAAATAAAAAAAAAATTCGAAATGTTCTAGGCTTTACAATACAGGTGCTCCTCAAAGTTGACCTATCCACTCGAAGCGCATTATTTCGGTGCTTTCAGGCAAATAAAGGTTGCCAGTTCCTCATCAGATTTTTGCACGATAACCGCTAAGTATGCAATCGGCACAAAAATAAAGACACATTGACGTGAAAAAATTAGATAGTAGGAGCTGCCTGTAATCCTGTGTGTCGGCTAGAAAATCGATATATGAATGCACGTCATTTAGCTTAAATTCAAATAATAACTCTTTCTGGTATAAACAATGCGAAACTAAGTCTCCTTTTCAGCATGTATTAATTGCAAATATTTCTAATAAAGCTGAATAATTTCCATAAAAATTAAATAATAAAATGGCCTTTGAAAATATTTCTATTACTTATACTTTGTTTATTGTTAAATTTAATTTTTTTGGTTAAATTGTAGTGAACCTACATAGCTGTTATAAAGGAACATTAAGCACAACCTTTTCCGTAATATTCAGTAATATTCAGTAAAAAAATCCGACGGACCTAGAATGCACACAGAATTACACCCAGCATCACAATCACGGTAAGGAAAAGGAACTTAACTTGGAAACATGAAACAAAGTACAATATTCCTTTTTTCTACGTAATTGATAGCTTCCATTCCTCCTTTCGCTGCGAAATTGAGTACAAGCCAAAACAATCAAGATTTCAAGATCTGTGGTGGGGAATCGCCGCTAAGGAAAAAAAAGGCCAATATATTTTCTCGTAAAAACGCTAATTGAAGGTTAAATTTAGCAGCCACTAGGAAAATCGCTTATGAATCACTAAATGATGATTTTTTAAAAGTTTTACCAGAACGAAAATAGAATTAGTTATGAACGTGATTTTTACCAATTTTCTATTAATAGTCTATTAATAGCTTTCTATTAATAGTTTTTTCACTTTGCTGTAAAAACCTACAAGACTTGACGGAAAACTAGTGTTTCACTTTTTTGTTTTAATTTGGGCATTTGATGTGATGAACATACTTTTAAATTTACCTAAATTATGCTGGAAAATTACTACTCTTTACGCAACAACACAAGACCCAGGCGGCAAAACGGGTCCTGGCCTGGTGATCTAGTCTGGGTCAAATTAACTAAAAGAGTTAAAAATTTAAAACATTTTCTCCAATGGAATTCGAATTTCCAAATTGTGGTATTTCATTTATTATTTAGCCGGATTCTCATTTTTCTTGACCATCTAGATCACAAAAATCTGTATACAATAGTTTCTTAATTTACGTTCATCATATTTGTTTTATAATTTAAAGTTTTAAACATTATCACATAAATTAACAACGTATTCACTCCTCATAATTGGACGAAAAAATTCTCTCAATTTGAGTTTAGAAGTACGTGAAATCTTAATGTGAAAAAATTATTTATAATTAATAGAAGTTCTTACCTGCACTTTGATCGCGTAAGTATAGGATACCGCCGATTGCTCGATGCCTCTGGTCTTTTAGAGCGCTTTTTATTTTAGGCATTTTTATCAATTTAATTCAAATGATTGCCACTTTGTAAAATTTGACGCTTGAAACTTGAAAGTATGAAGTAAAAAAGAGAGTATGAATACGTCATTTGTCGTTAATTTGGGGAACTTTTCCACCAGCCGGGGCTAAGCTCGATCCATTTCAAATCATAAATAAATAAATAATCAATCATAAATAAATAAGAAATTACAATTATACAGCATTTTGTTTCATGAAAATATTGACTAGATATCCACTGTCTATGAAACGTAATTTCAAAGCAGAGTGGACATTTTTTAGCAAAAATGTATTAAGACAAATTGACTATTTCTTGTATTTCTGTTGTTTCTTATTGAAGTTTTAATTTCGTACAAGAGTTTACAAAAAATTACGTACACGAATTTACAACTACAAGAATCCGGAGGAATACGCAAGTTCTGTAAACAAAAAGTTTTTATTTTTATTCCATCAATGACAAATATTTCGAATATTGTAGTTAGAGAATTTTAAACGAAGATGTACAAATGATCGCTAATAGAAAAAAGCTCCTATGTTTAAATTTTAAAAGAATGGTAGAATATTAAAAGACAATAAGCATTATTTAGAAACTTACGTTTGGAGCGCTTGTTTAAATACATATTTTTAAAAGAGCTCGAAAAGTAATGTTTAAGCATATATTAAAAAAAAACTTTTTTGTAATAGTGATAATTTCAACATTTTAATTTCAAATTAGAGTATTACAATATTCTAAGTATTTGTCATCCTAAACTGATTTTTAAATTTCGGCAAACACAATTTTTTAATTAAGAACTAAGATCAGTGTATCTGTGGGTCTTTAGTCCTAAACATACCTGCTTTCTGAGCTAGTGGACATGTAGCCTTCATCCATTCTGTGTTCAGTAGCCCTATCTGTCTAATTCTCTCGTTATCCTTCCGGGTATGGGGTTATTTCGTGATTGCAGCTTGTTCTGCCGACCCACGTTCACCTTTGTTCCCTTAACCCTCTCACCTGTTTGTGCAGGGCAAACGGGTAATGCTAACGCTAATTGGCATAATACAACCGTGTTGGAAGACCTTACGGTTGGAGAGAAATTTTAATTAAGGATGATAGTTTACGGAATTAATTTCATGACAGGAACAAAATATTCTCTTTTTTGTGTATTTCAATTACAGGTCGGAAAGAGTCGGTGCGTTTGGGACATCAGTACTTCTGTGATAAGTCAATTTAAAAATACAAAATCAATAAATTACAAGCTTTGGTTGCCTGCTTAAATATGTTTCTTTTAACTTTAATCAATTTGCGATTGGTTCTCCTATTAAAGAAGCCACTTTCACGCTGTAACACCTCGCATGTTCTACTTCGATTCTTCAGAACCTACGGTTGTCAGTCTCAAGACTCAAACTTGAAACTTTAGAATTGAAGACTCTCCTTTGATGCTTTATAAACTTTATAATAACAAGTAACAAATATTTGGTACTTAGATTAAATCTGCTCATTGGAAATTTATAATGCCTGAAGTTGTATTCAATGAACAAAAATGTCTAGTTCAAGATTCAACCCAATTTTCATGAATTAATTATTTATAAATACTTCTTTCCAATGCTTAATCACAGGAAAATATTCTATTAACTGGACATGCTAAAAATGTACATATTTGAGAATAATAATCACCATGGAAAATGACTAAATATTGTTAATTACTGCGTTATTATACATTTATTTTTTAAAATAATTAATTAAATGTTGCATATTTGACAGTCTCATAAAAGCAATTTGTAATTGGCGTTAAAGTGATTAAGAATCACTACAAATCGTAAGAATAAAATATTCTTTATCGATAGCTACAAATATTATGAATAAATTGACAAATTTGAAAAATATATTTGAATATATATTTAACAATTATAATCATTAAAATGTACTATATTTTCTTTAATCTTTTTATTAAATTATTGCGCTTAATTTGTGTTGAAACATGATTTCATGGTTTTATTGTTTGTTAGTTAACAATAACAATTAATAGTTGCTGGAGTTCGTTAGTGGCGGCTGCTAAGGGTTTTATAAGCCGTTGCTGGGGGATATTAGTGGCCGTTGCTGGATACTTTATAAGTGGCCGTTCTTAGGGGTTTTTATTAACCGTTTCTAGAGGATGCTATTTATCATTGTTAAGGGTTGTTATTGTCTGTTGCTAGGGATAGTTATTGATCGCTTCTGAGGAATTTTATTGAACGCTGTATTGCTGATTTCTAAGGAGTTTTATTATCCGTTTCTAAGAGTCGTTACTAATCGTTCCTAAGGGTTGTTATTAAACGTTATTAGGGGTTGTTATTAACCGTTGTCAGAGATGATATTATTGGTTGCAAGGGTTGTTATTTTTTGTTGCTAGGAGGTGTTATTAATCGTCGTTAAAGGATAGTTGTTGACCATTCCTAAGGTTTCTTGCTGACCTTTGCTAGCTGTTGGTATTGCTGATCGAAACGCAGGGTCGATGTTGACTTTTGCTCAATTTTGTTAATTCCGTTTCTAGCTCGAGGTACAAGCTTTAAATATTCTATGTGCTGGCAAAACCCCTGATGGATCTTCAACTACTAAATGAAATGGGAATTCTTCCTTAAGAAAAATTGAATTAAGTTTGGAAACCCCTTCCCTACACGATTCATTAAAAGGATGCGAAAGAAAAGGAGCCGCGTCAGAGGACTGATGCAACTTTCAGAATCTGCCAGATTTCCAATCTCTACTCAAAGAACCGAGCAAATAGAGACAGAGAGAGAACCAGGGGATTGAAAGTAAGGGAAAGGAGAAGGAGAGAGAAGCTACCATATTGACTTTCGGTCTATAGGAATTGCCGAAAAGCTGTTCTCTCTCCAGCTTTCAGCCTCTGTCCCTTTTTAGCTAGCCCTTCTATCCAACCACACCGGAACCCTTATCCATAGATTCCTTCAGTCGATCGACGCGTTTAATCTACGTCCCGTTTGAAGTTTTCACTTTGGTACTCGTTTTGTCCATCCATCCAGCCAATCCCTGTTTCGCCCCTGGGCATCGATGAATCCCAGAATCAGTGGGTGACTCTGACCACAGCTCCGTGGTTTCGCGGTTTGTCTCGTGACTATACATTGATTCACACGAGACTGCTGATAACTCTCCGACTAAATACTGGCACCACCATCCATTGTTTATGCAAACAGAAACTGGTAAACGGTGCACCTTGTACTTTTGACACGAGGGCTGGTAATTAATTAGGGCATGTAATAAATAGTATCTGACGTCATATTATTAACATTAGGGTTCTAGTTTTAAAAGTAATTGAGATGTCAAATTAGTTTTATTAAACAACAAATTATTTCCCGTTACATTTTACATTGTTTATTTGTATCCCAAAGCTAAATACCGATACATTCATCTACATGGAAAAGATGGTGTAATTAAATATCTCGAAAATCTTTCACTCATTGTTGTTAAATCCCTGATTGCCTTTTGAATTAATTTACATTGCATAATTTATTACATTTGAAATTTAAAAAAACAATATGCTGCTAACTTTAATTTGTTCACGACTGTTGATTTAATTTGTGATCTTTATAGTGGCGAAATATTTTGTTGTTTTTCCAAATAAAAACCTTAAATTATATACATACATTTGAGAGAAGAAAACTTAATTTCATTTAATGAAAAAATTATTAATTGCCGTTAATTTTATAATAATAGCGACGGGTTAATCATTCAAACTTGAAGTTTAAACCAGAAATTAAGATTGCAAAGACTTCTAAAGATTTCACAACGTTTTCCAAATATTCAGAAGGTTGTTTGGAAATGTTTAAAAAAAATGTCAGCGTTTTCGGAGTATTTTGAAACATTTCAAGAGATTTCTAATTATTTTAAATGATTTTAACAGATTTAAAGAGATTTCAAAGAATTTCAAAGAATTTCAAGGTTTTTTGGACCTATCACAAAACTTTTACAGGTTTCAATGAATTTCAAAGAATGTTTAGGAATTGCAAAGTATTTTTAAAGACTTTAGCGACGTTTGAAGTATTTCAGAATTGCTCAAAAAATGTTACATCACTTTCAAAGGGATTAAAAGTATCTTTAAAACTTCTTAACCTATTGTACAGATTTTCTAACGATTTCAAGTGATTCAAGAATGTTTAAAGGGATTTACAAGAATCTTTTGCCATTTACGGCCTGCGAAAGGGTTTTAAGGAAGTTCACAGGATTTTTATGTACTTGGACTAATTTGAGAAGACTTTAAGGGTTTCAGAGAGATATAAATATATTTTATTATAAAGTTCTGAAGGTGGTTAAACCCTCATTTCATACCGCGGCATAAGTATTTTAAGGTAACCAAATATTTATATACCCGCAAAATTGGGAAAGTTCAAAAAGGGGATGAAATAGTCGATCGGAATTTCGGGATGATTTGTCAAGCTTATGAGAAATATTGGAAAATGATGAAAGCTGTGAGGAAACACGTCTGACTGGTAAAAAAATTATTTTAAAGAAAAAGACAAATTTGATAACTCTTCTTAAATTTTTTTAAGGGGCACTAGAACTATAATTTTGATCATATTGGTCTACCTTACAGTAAAACACGGAAAACCGGGAAATAACCGGCAATTCGATTTAGTGACCAGGATTTTTTCTCGACTGCACTAATATGCATAGTAAAAAAGGTTTTATATATTTCAGTACTATAATTCTGAGATGGCATAGAGAATTTGTAGAAAAATCATAATTTTCACATGCAATAGGGGATTTTACAAAAGAATTACAATCCTGACTTTGTAACAGTGAATTCTATAAAAGAAAAATAATTCTAATTTGGGGGCATGGAATTTTCGTGAAGAACTATAATTTTTACTTTAGGGCAGAGAGTTTTAGTAAAAAATGATAATTTTGAGTTTTGACTAGGGAGTTTTAGTGAAGAAACTTAATTTAGATAATTAGGGCAGGGAATGACCATTAAGAATTATAATTATGATTTCCAGGCAGGACATTTTATAAAGAATTATAATTTTGACTTTATTTCATGAAGTATTGTCGCAATTTTCTCCTAAACCTCATAACTTTACGTAAAAGTGGTAAATCTACGAGAATTTTATCGTAATCCCGAATTCAGTAACAAACATTTGGAAAACTCCATTACTTTTGCGTTTGAAACGTTTCGTAAATTTCCAAACATTTTTAACAGTGTATAATTCTTTTAAAAAATTCCTTGTTCCAAATCATAAATATCTGAAATCTTTCAAATCTATTGAACTTTTTTAATTGAAGAGGAAAAAATAACATTTAACCGGCATCTACTCATCTGGTAGACGCTTTGATGGTCGTAAAGCGTTTTTCTCTATTTATGGTATCTCAACTGACTTGTCCAGATGACAGGATTTTTATATTGAAGCTTATCTGCATTAGTTGAAAGTGCGTGTGAATTTTCCTATAATAACATTTTTTTCTACGTTATTTAGCTTCAACTAAAGGCATGGTCAATACATAATTATTTGTTTTTATTTTTTTCAGGTAAGTGCAGTCTTAACTAAAAATTGAAGCTATGGGCTTACGTAGTAATTTGTGAGTAAAAATTTTTGTTTAATTAAAATGAAGCATCGCTTCTTAAAGGGTGAATCACCAAAAGATTTTCGAGGATACAGGCTGACTTACTAGTGCAGATCGGAATACCGAATTTATTATTTTTCTTTAATCCAAATTTTGGGAATAGAAAAATAGTAAACTTTCATGAGTGAGATAAATTGTGTACATGGTAGTACATTAATACCGATCAGAAAATAGTCTGGTTGGATTTATTTAGCAACCGAGAAGCCAGCAGGCAAGCAATAGGCAACCGCCCTTCGCTAAATTACCAACCCCTTTGCCACTTTATTTAAAGCGAGGCGAGAGACTAGCTGCGAGCGCTTAATGTCCCGAAAGGCCGTATTTTCGCGATTATAATTTACAACACTCTCGCCACTGCATCGTCCCGTTGAAATTTATGCTGTCCAGTGGCGAAAGCAGACTAGACCACAAAAAAGATCGAGAAAAACACCTGCAAAATTGTGTTCAGACAAATTGCAATTCAGTTAAACAACCAGATTAGAATTTTTCCTCGCGCTATCTACATAACTCTGTAGTCTACATACGACATTTTAATGGATTTCCAACAGCTCATTCTCACTTTAGTTTCAATCTATTCCTTCAATTATTTTTAGGATATGAGTCTTAACACAGAATTTACTTCTTACTTTTCAAGTAGTCGAAAGTTTTTCCGATAGACTTCAGACTCTCTTATATGACCCTCTTCCCCCCTTTTCTCGTTTTTTCGCTTCAATGCGAACTGAATTATCCATTTGAATAATATATCCCTTCAGTTAGAAATTGTACTATTCGATTGAAAATGTTATTATTTTGTTGAAAATCAATTTTTTGGGAGAAATTCTGTTGTTTTGTAGACAATTTGCTCGTGTCGGGTTAAAATTTCACCTATTTTGTTGAAGACTCGTATTTTTGAGTTGATAACTCAACTATTTTGGTTTAAAATTGAATTGTTTGTCAAAAATTCATATTCTCAGGTTAAAAATGCAATTGTGTTGTAGAAATATCGTTTTTTGTGTGCTAAACATTCAACTATTCTATATTAAAAAGAAGCTAAGTAACTTTGAGTTCATCCAGGACTTAGTTCAGCTGATCTGTGATCACCCCTGGCTTGGCTTCATGTATAAAGGCAATTTGTTAACACAGGATGGAGCTATACTCGGTCCTATGTTATCACATGGAACGTATCTACGCATTTGCGTTTGCGTTAGAGCACTGAAGGCTTTCAAAAATATTAAAGATTTTCATTTTAAAGGCTACATCTAGTTGTATAATTTCGTTGTGCAAAAAAAAGAAATTGAAAATGTATTAAAAAAAAATTGTATTATTTTTTTTCTGATGCTCGGCGCATATCGGTCTTCTATGACTTCCAGAATTTTGTTTATCGAGCCCATTGAAATTGATATTTGAGAATTTAGAGGAGATAGCTGGAATATGGCATAGGGCTCGAATATGACACACTTGGATTTATGACAAACTAAAACGTGTACTCCGTTAGTAACAGTAGGATTTAAATGCTCTTTAGTTTAGGAGAAAAAAGGGTAAGTATTATTGTACAGTAGGTTTAGTAGAATAGTATTACAAAGGGCACATGGAGACGCTCCTCTTTAGAGATTATGCTTTTTAGACATGAATATTTTGTAGGTAGTGGCTTCGAAAATAACACACTTTTTTTTAGTAAAAAATCACATTTGTGGCAACTATTCACTATTATTATTTTTTGCTAATTTTTTGTGGCCATTAAATTTTTCCTAATGAGAGATGCCATAATGGGACTTGCCACGAATCTGACCCTCTCCTAATGTGATTCTCCGCCGATGTGACTTGCCACAAATGAGACTTGCCCCAAATTTTATCTGCCGGAAGTTTGCATGATTCGCACTTGAAAATTCAACAGTTTTGTTGAAAATTTAACACTTTGGTTAAAACTAAAGTTGTTTTTAATTTTCAATCTTTTTTAGTTTTAAGTTCAGTCCCTTGGTTAAAAATGATTTTTTTTGTTGAAAATTTATATTTGCGGGTTTTAAAGTGATTTGTTCAAAAATTCATCTATTTCGGAAAAAATTCAACTATTTTTGTTAAAAATGAAATTGCAGGGAACCCTGAATTTAGGATTCTAGTGTGAAAAATTCAACTATTTTGTAGAAAATTAGTCCTTTTGGTTGAAAACTCATTTCTTTTAGTAAAAAAATTTTTCCGTTAGGTTGAAAATTAAAATTTGTGATGCAAATTTGTAGAAAAATAGTCCTTTTTAAATGTAAATGCAACAGTTTGGTAAAAAATTTAACTATTTGGTTAAAATGAACTTAAGTCTTCCAAATTCATATTTTGGAATTGAAAATTTAAAAATTTGTTACAAAGTTGAACTATTTGGTTGAAAACGTATCTATTTTGTGGAAAATACATATATATTGACTTGAGATCGTAGGAATTTCAAGCTTTTCAAAATGAATGCAATATGGTTGCCTACATTCATTTTATCCAAAACACGTATTCCCCTATTTGTGTAATAAATATCCCCATTGCCTTTGCTTTGAGAGAATTTCGGGCTGTGAAGCATGCAAGGAAAAAATCCATGCTTTTGCTTCTCAATCAGTTCTTCACTTTCTTTACTTTCAAGACCTCAAGTTTTCATTTTCTAAAGATTCACGAAAATTCACCCCCTTATGTGTAAAAATGATAAGGTGCTAAGGCCATGATGGAGGGAAGACTCGTCTTAGGTATGGCCTTTGGGGTTAAAAGGAAAGCCAGCGGACACCGTAATTTCACAAGATCCGGAGACCGCGTAAAAATTCCCTGGGTTTAAGGCGAGTTTTCACCGCATGCGGGTGGTATTAACCTGTCTCATGGCGTCTTCTTCCTCACTAACGGAGTAATCCCACCTCGTGGTATCCGTCGCTATGGGTTGCCGGGTTAGATGCGAGACTCCATTCTCAAGCTGCTTGCCTTTCCAAGAGCAAAACGACTTAGGTTACCTGTCTAGCTGACTGTCTGCGGTTTCTAGACAACCCCGTTTTCGATGGAAAAAATCCCTGGCAAATTTATACATCCCGGAAACTTTTCGTTCACATGGCTATTCTAATTTTGCAATTTAAACTTTTTAAACACAAGGTATTCGCTAAAAACAATTATGTCCTCCTGCTGCTTCGATTTAGTTAGTTTCATTAAAACACTTTTAGCGGAAAAATACTATTCTGTTTTTTTTCTCGTTTACTGAAGAACAAAGTTTTTCATTTATTTAAATTTCAATCTGTGCGCAATAATATAATTAACGTAATTACAGAGATTTTAAAGAATTGATTAAAATAAACAAGTTTCAAACGCTACAATTTAAGTGTAAAAAATAACATATGCAACAGTTTAAAGTTGGAAATGCGATTTTTTGTAATAATGAAGTGTTAACCCTGCTAAAAAAGTTTGATAGAATTTGATAACAAAAATAATGCATTTCTATTAAACGCTTTTGACAGAAAGTATATCCAAATGAATAATCATGTTTGGCGGTAGTGTTCCTTCGTGTTCCCACTAAAAGGCAATAAATTTCTATCGAACATTGGATATAATTGTTACTGATTTTTATCAAAGCAAAATGAAACTCTATAATATATTACATGGACAAGACTTGCGTCAAATCCAATATTTCAGAATCCTGGAACATTTTTTCTAATTCTACTTATCGAGAAAGTTTATATACTTTTCATTCAACATTTTTCCTTGAAACTATTAAATCCTATATCTCGAAATTTCGAAAATATCTTTTGAATTCTATCAAAAAACTGGAAAATTTCGATCACTCTTCGAGAAATCTTATACTTTTCTATCAAGATATTTTCACTCAATTTGTGATATGTAGAATTCTTTACAAGTCTGAAGTAGACAAGATTTGACAGAATTTAACCTAACGGCGGGCACGCCTTTGAAACTCACATGAGCGGGCGCGTTCTGTACTCTGTGCGGCTAATCGAAAATTCAAATTTTTCATACAAAAATCTTTTGACCGAAAAGCACAAAATTTCTCGATGGATACAATTTGATAGAAGTCATACGCAAATAAAATTTTATAGGATATTAATGAGAAACTAATGATGTAAAAATATAAGATTTCTTGATGGATAGAATTTTATAAAAATTTCCGAAATTTTAGAAGATAGAATTTGATACAAGTTATATTTGGATAAGTCTTCGTTGAGGGTAAATAAGAATCTGTTAGTAGAATATTATCATATTTATGTACAAATAGAATTTGGTAAAAATTTCTGGCATTCCGAAACCTACTTAGGATTTGATACAAGTCGTGTACCAATAAGATTGGATAGAGTTTCAATGAAAAACTGTCAAAAGAAAACTAACGATCACGAAAAAAATATTATTCGATAAAAATATCCTACATTCTGAAGCATCGCTTTGATAAATTTTTGTCTGTATAACATTTCACAGAGTTTAAATGAAAAACAGTATATAGATGTGTATACGATTTCTCAACGGATAGAATTTATAGAAATATTCTAGATTCCGCAACATACAATTTGATACTACACATCTTGTACTGATAACATTTGATAGAATTCTACTGAAAATTTGATGATTAAAAAGTATGGGATTTCTAAATGGATGGAATTTGATAGAAAATTCTATCAACTGTACTGATAGATCTTTACTTGTGAAATTAATTTTATTGAATTATTAGGTGCATATATTTCCGCTCGCTTTTTTTTAGACAATTGATCACTATTCATTGCATAGTTTTCTCATACAGGGAATCTTGTAACGATCGGAATAAATGGAAATCAGGGGATGCTAAGCCAGGTGAATATGGAGGATCAGGCAAAATCTTTAGACTTTTTACCGATGTGGTATAACAAAGTTTGTGGAAAGATGACAAGAGGTCATAGAGAAAAGCGAGAATTAAGAGATTGATTTCACTTTTATTTAACTATGCAGTAAATAGTGATTATTTCTCTACAAAAAAGCGATCGTTCTTATTTGTCAACCTAATATACAGGTTTTTTATGAATTCTGATATTTGTCATTTCATTCGTGACGTTTCTTTGATATAATTATATAGGATTTTTAACAGAAATGTGTTTTTATAACTTTATTTAAATTCCACTTCTCGATAGGCTTTAATTGAATTTTTCCTAAATAAACAGAATTTGATTCAATTTCATATTTTCTCTGGATATCGAGTCTATCAAATTAGATAATTTTATATACTTCTTTCAGCATGGAAGAAACAAATAGTTTTGATCAAAATTGAATAACATTCAAAACTCAAAATGACGTCTTTCTGAAACGAGAAGCATTTGACATTAGACACTTTGAAAGCATTCAAGGTTAAAGAAATGTTTTGTCAGATTGAAAAATTTCAAAAAAATAAAACCAGCAGCAAATATTTTTGTTTCATAACTCCTTATAATTACAGAAAATAAAATGCAAGCCTTCTATGAAACAATATTTAATATATTTTAAACTAAAATTATAAATCTTTAAATGCTTTAAATTAAATTTTTTTAAATGTTTAATGCTTACAGTTGTGAAATTAGTTAATTCTTAATGCTCTTAATTTTTAGGAACTCAAAAAATTTAAATTGGGTATTTTTCCATATTGCATACTAATTTCATGTGATATTGAGGGTTAAAACAATAGGAAAGGTTTGGCCACTTAATGGTTAAAAAAGTTTACATGTTATTTCCCTGGGATTTCGGGTCTTAAAAAATTCCGTTCCATTCAGCATAATCTATTTTCTAGTTTTTTTTCCACTATGAAACCTGCAATTCATAGTTAAATACAGTAAGTCCTAAGGGCCTTTTTTTATCTGAAAATTGAATAAAAATGGCTGCATGAATGGGCTTGTAATTTCCTTGCAACTCCAGATAAAAGTCATCTTTAGGATTTAATATGAAAATACAAGCAATCTCTTGATTTAGTAACGCAGTATAAATTATATGTTCTCCATGTAAATTATGTAGTGTGACTGTAAAATTCGAATTATTTCATGCATCACGAATGTTGATATATGGGATTCAATTCATTTATCAGAAAACGATTAGTTTGCACTTAAAACGACGTTCCTTTCTCAATTAAAATGGCAATCGTTTATTACAAGATTCAAAATAAGCCACTATCAGCCTATTGTGAATTTTGTTACACATTCATGGTTGCAATAATTTCTGTTTTACGTACCCGCATACATGAAATATCCATTTTTTTTGACTCTGTGTACATACACATAGTAGTATGTGATCGATGGACTCAACATATATGTAAACATGTTTAGTATCCTCACACAAAGTCTCTTTTATATATGTTCCGGATGCGGTAGATGCAGAGCCGTAAATTTTAATGCGTGCGGGACGTTTGCCTTAAAAACTTACGCCTCTACGGTACCAAAAACTGATCATACATAGGATAATTCTCCACAAGTCTGTAACTTTAGACTACATTTCCAGAAGGAGTGTAGTCCTGAAAGATTTTGTTCCTAACATGCACCCCAGGCAAACGCTTTACTAAGCTATCATGTAAAGCTCTCCATTCGAGTCCATTAGTGATTAGTACACTGAGAAACTTAGTATTCGAAAAATTATTAAATTAGGTTACCATTAAGGGCTAGCATTTACTTCATAAGGGCGATAAATTTCTGGATCTCATCTATTTTACCTGGATGGGATATCGCCGTGCTGCCGCGTTGGAGACCCGTGTTCGATTCCCACCAGCTTTATTTTAATCACATTTTTCTATTTCAGCTTCTCATATAACATTTCTGCATGTATATAATAATGTATAAACTATAATTATAATCATGTGTACTGCACAATTGCAATTGATATAAAAATAATAGTACGAAAGAGTTCAACATCCAATAATAAATAAGTCTGCATTTAAGACGTATGCTTGTGTAAAGGATACGTGTGTCGTAACCTTCAACGCGACGTGGCGCATGTCCGGTTTACTTTTTTTCGTCTGCTAATCTTACTGCACCAATTTTTACTAAGTCGTTTACTAAATCAGTGCGCCGTTCTCTCTCGACGTTACTATAGTCCCATGAAAATATTTCAATCTTTCCAGATATTAATGCAAGAAATTTGGAATTTTCTTCTACCGAAATGAGTAAGTGGCTATAATGCATTGCTTCCTGGTTTACGATAAATGTTTGTAAATACTTCAAACCTTTTTTGAAATAAATGTAACATTTTAAAATTTCATTCCAATGAATTTTGTAGTTTGCCATATAGTGACTAGTTACTACTCGAAGTAGTAAACATTACAAAATTTCCGATATGTCCCTCCATTACAAACTAAAGATAGTTTCAGGTCGTATTGGTCGGGTGGTATTGATTCTACTGACAATCTTAATAATTCATTGCTTATAAACTATTTGTCGCCACACTTTTTTGTCTTGGCATACACAGTAAAAATAAATACAAGTTATATCCGACTTCATTTCAGATTTGACTTTAATTAAGGAAGTAGCTGAATTTAAGTGTGCAAACTATCTTGAATAAAGCGCTAACTTTTTTTTAATGATAAATCAGCATTTTTCTACTAGAATAAAGTAAAGTATCCTCCTAAATTTCAATATTCAGTTCTGAAAGTAAGTTAAAGGCAACCTGAAATAACCTGTAAGGCTTTCGTCACCTAAAATAAAAGAATATACCTTTCCTGAATTTCAGGTTTGTACTACCTTGCATGACGTTACAGAACGTTGGCGTTACTGTACATCTGCGCATCCTACTCCAATACTCTATGTCGCGTTGGTCAGTGTCGGCTATGATACTATGTTTCCATCATCCGAGGAGTTTTCGTTTCACAGATTTAAAAAAGTGCTGCAGCAAAATCAGTTCCACTTATCAGCCAATATTTGGATTATTAAACCCATCAAAGTAATGAAATTATCACAAAACTTTTTATTTCGCTAACAAATAACTATTACATAAAAACAGCTGAGGAGTGTCGGTAAGGCGTGAGAAATTCCTGGTTTTAGTTAGAATATTACCCTTAATTTCAGTTAGGATAGTGTATTAACTTAAGGTTACACTAGCTTTCAGTATAAATATATTCTTAATTGAAGAGCGAGCACACCTGAATTTCAGGTCATGCCTCCCTGAATTTCAATTAATCCCGACCTGAAATTCAGGAATATAATTCCCTTAATTTAATGTTCAGATGTAATTCTTAATTTCAGATTGCCTATGTTGCTTTTTGTGACACCTTAAAATAAGCCGAATTTTCTACTTAAATTAAGTACTTTTTTGCTGTGTACCTCTTTTGCTCCATTCACGCCCATTAATTTGCTTATTCAAGCTAATTTTTCAAGCGTTTTAGATCGCTTCGAATTAGGGTCTCATTCGCACATTTTAACCATTCTTCCGTGGTCTGTCTCTGGATACGCTGCCATTTATTTTACCTCGATATAATTGTTTCGTCAATCTTTCATATTTCATTCTCTCAAGAGGCCCAAATCATCTCAACGGATTTCCTTCAGATTTGTGAATACACATTTCCCCTACACCACCTTCTTGAAGGATTATGTCATTACTGTGTCTATCCGTTAATGTTTAACCGCACATATTCCATAGAAATTTCATGCCAACCGCGTTAATTTTAGTCTTATCCTTTCCATAGTAGGTCCAGGTCTCGCTATCGTACAGTACAGTTCTCTCCATATATCTTTCCGTCATTAGTGAGTAGGTTACCAAGTTATATGTTATATAC
This sequence comes from Belonocnema kinseyi, assembly GCF_010883055.1. Taxonomy (NCBI): domain Eukaryota; kingdom Metazoa; phylum Arthropoda; class Insecta; order Hymenoptera; family Cynipidae; genus Belonocnema; species Belonocnema kinseyi. Next base: position 80,302,259 of record NC_046663.1, read on the forward strand.
TTATCAACTTGTTCTTTCCTCTCATCGTTTAGGACAATGTTGCATATTGTTTTCTCACCCTTCCCTTCAAAGACTATAATTCTGGTTTTATATACATTAATTTTGAGGCCCATGTTCTTTACAATTATATTCAGTTTGCTCAACATTCTTTGCAAGGCTTCGATTGACTTTGTCATAACAACCTTATCATCTGCGAACGCTAAAATTGTTAATGACTTGTCCAAGAATGTGAAAATTATAATTATGATGATGAAAAGAGAAAGATGGAATTAACGAATCGATGTCATTTTTGGTAGAATGACTTTATAATTATATCACATTAATTCCATTCAGGTCTGTGATTGCATGGAGGCCATGGAGGTGTAGCCCCTCCATAATGGTTCTTGTATGATGAATTTCTTATAATTTTCCCCGATTATGGAAAAATCATGGTAGAAAATTATTAAAGAAATTCAGTGTAAAAAAATGTTAAGATATTGAAAGAAGTCATGCAAAAATAGAGAAAGTTCAAACGAAAGATTGATTGATTTATTTAACGGAGGATTTCAAATTATTTCAAGAGCTTGGTACAGAATTCAACGGATTTTAAGTGCTATAAAGAAACGTCCATTTTAAATGATATGAAAGATTTTAAGTTATTTTAAAACATTCCAAAGAATTTCAAGAGATTTGAACATTTTTAAGGAACGTCAAATAATTTTTTTAAACTTCCACAGATTTCGTGTGATTTCAAAGAATGTCACAAGATTTCAGGGTTTTTATAGGACCTCCAAATATTTCAAAGGTTTTAAGGGACTTTTAAGGATTTTAAAGATTTTAAGCTATTTTAACAGCTTCTGAAGAATTTCAAGAAATTTAGAAAATCTCAAGGGATCATAAATTGTTTTGTGGCCTTTCCAAGAGTTTTAAGCAATTTATAGAGACTTTGCAAAGTAAATTAAATGGAATGAATATTTAAATGATGTTAAGATATTTCAAGAAATATCATAAGATTTAAAGGATTGTATTGAATCTCCAAGGATTGCAAAGACTTTAAGGGGTTTGTCTGGGGTGTTTTTTAGCGAACTATTATAAATAGATCAACATTAATTTATATTGAAGGTATTTTAAATCATCTATACTGACTTTATTGGATTTTTACGACTTCTACAGATTTCAATGGATTTTAAGGCTAGAATCTCCAAAATTCAATGGATTTTAAAGATTTCAAGTTATTTTAAAGGATTATGAATGATCTCAAGGGGCCTAACAAACTTCAATTAACGTCAATGAATTTTATAAGATTTCCACAAATTTCAAACAATTTCAATGAATTCCACAATATTTAAGGCATTTTTTAAGACCTTAATTTGTTCAAAGTATATGCACGGGATTTAGAGTTATTTTAACAGATTCTAAATAAACCAAACTCTCGCTTTCAGTCACCTCGTTCTCGGCTTTCTTAGAACTGCTGGTTCCTACAGTTTCTCACGGGAGTAGGGCGAGAGCGGTTGCGGCATTATACAGGGTGATTTTTTCAACTTGAAACTTTTGATTCATAACTTTTTTTCCTAGAGTGTCTATTTTTCGAAATATTTGAAAGTTTCAAACTAGAAAAACTACCCTGTATATACAGTTTCAAGTTAAAAAAATTACCCTGTTATCCAATTTTGTGATAAAAAAATGTTAAAATTCTTCTGTATACAAAAAATCTCTAGATTTTTTCATTCTAGTTTTTGTTACTATATTATGGATTATTTAGTACAAAAAATTGATCACGATACATTCTTGAATAATATATTTATAATCATTTATAATATGAAGTTTCATGTCAAGTATTCATATTTACTGTGTCTAAATTATGAAAAATAAATAAATACAATTTTATTATCATTACTTTTTTGTTGACACCGGTCGTGAAGAGGGTTTACTGACCTCATTCTTCATAGGTTAAAAACGATATACAGTCAAACCTGGATTTAATGTCAATTTTGGGGCTAAACGTGACATTGAATCCAGAGTTTGGTAACTATTTAGTCTATCCCCTTTTTTCTTTTCCTTTTGTTTCTCTCTCTGTTTTGTGACGCTTGAGTGAGCACTGTATATTCCTCGCAGCTTCCTTTACCCATCCCTGATGTGCGGCGTCAATTCTCGAAAACACTAAATCCATATTCGACTGTAATTTAAAATAGGAGAAATGAAACATTAACAAATGAACACGATGTTAGAAAATTTCTAACTTTATTGAAACAATAATAAGGTCACCTGTGCCAAACATAACGTATCCATCAGTGTTTAGGACATCAATGAGCTGTTGAAGGATTCTTGCATTGTCCGTTGTCTTTAAATATTCTATGTAATAATTATAAGCATTTATTATTATTTTAGACAATAATAGGGAATACTTAAGCAAAGTTTTTTTAAACTTTTTTATGAGAATGATTTCTTAATCCTTGAAAATAGTCATTGCAAATCTCGATCTTTATTGGGGTGACTTAAATGATAACAGTTTTTTTATTTTGAAAGGAACCTTCCCAAACAGTCTCATTTTGGCGAAGAGACAATTGTGGTGTTTTCTTATATGTGTTGACAAAAAGCTCGTAAAGATTTTTGGGGTTGTAGTTTTAAAGAAAAGAAACCTTCCATTTTGGCTACCTTAATTTCTATACGAGTATACTATATACATAGTAAGAACGCACGTAAGCACATTACAAGTTATTGAATAAATGATTATCTTTTTAACAGAGATTTCATCTTATGCGCACTAGATTTGAAGCTATCAATTTGGTCTGCAACAAAATGATTCAAGAATTTAAAAGTCTCTTATTTTTTGACATGGATATTTATTTTCGTATCAATTGCATACCGTCGCAGCAAAAACAATACCCTTAGATTTAATGTGTTTATCTTCCTATACACGAAGGTAATCTCTCGTTTAAAAATTATTATTAACAGATTTTTCAAATCATTCTAAATAAGTGAAAATATTTTTTGTCCAAATTACCGAGTTACACTGGCCTATACAATACTGGTCAGAATGTAACTTTGACTAAAATCATACTTTTTTAAAACTAATTCACAGTTGCTTATAAGATGCAAGTTTTCATTTTTAAAAAGAGAAAATAAAAAATTGATATGCTCACCATAAAGTCGACATAGCAGTCTTTAAATACCGGAAGAAGTTTCCAAAGCTTTTCAGTTAAAAGAAGATTGCCAATAATGTTGTAACTACTTTATAATGAAAATTTATCAAATTTATTTCCCGGTATTAAATTATTGCCAAATATTGCAATGAAACCAATAGTGGAAAATAAAATGTAAAACTTGCCTGTTACATGAAACTTCTTCACTTATGAGGTTATATATGTCATAAAAAATTTTGTTTTGGTTAATAGTCAAAATTGTGTGGCTTACTTTTGATGATTTTCTAATCCTTGGATATAATTCTTGTAATTTCCATCCATATTAGTGTGGCTCGAATGAAAAAAGTTTCTTTGTTTTCAGAGGACTCTTCCCAAAAAGCTTTCATTTGTTAATAATATATTTGCGAGTTTTTCTCCTATTTTTTAACAATGGCTCGTAAAGTTGTTAAACCACCCTTAAACGAAAACAAGCGTATTTTCTACTATGCTAGATTACCAAATTTGTATTTTACCTTAAAAAAAGGTAGAATATTATCACAAAAGGTAAAAAATTAATCAGTACAGAAAAATTGAACCTTAATCTCTATAATATACCACTTGGGAATACCGCGTGCTGTTGTCACTTTTCCTCTCTTTTTGGGTTTGGTTTTGATTCCTTTAGAATCAAACCGAAGGGCCTATGACAAAGCCACCGAACGCGTCCTTGGGTTGCGGATAGAGGGTCGCTGTACCGAGGCTTTCTGCTGAATATGGTTACAAAAATGAATCAGCAGTCGTGGACAATTGTTTAGGGGTGGTCCCGAAGGAATTAACCCCCAAGCGGAGGTGTGAAAACCGTGCCAAAAGCTGAATGGCACCTGGGTGAGATGTCTAGAACAGTGACTCCTTAGCTTCTCGTGGGAACAACAATGCCAACCACTCTAGAGCTGGGGGAGCCAGTGAAGATGGATTCAATGCGATGGATCGACGGAATCTCGGGACATTTAGGTGGACGGAGCAACTAAATAGTGACCTACTAGAGTGCTACGATGCAAATGTGGCCCCTGAACGGGGTTACATGGCCCCACTGCATGCTCTGTGGTGCGAGAAACACCTGGAGCTATCGCACTTTTCGCATCACCGTTTGCGAAGTCATGTCGAAGTACTCCAAAAAAGGGGCTATGTAAGCGGAACGCCTACTCTACCACAGCCAGGAGAAGCCGGCAACAGTGAAAGAGAGGCGACATTAAGACCAACAGCGGGCAGGCATTCGATAGAGGAAGAGCGATGCTTTATGACCCGGAGAAACATCAACACCTAGGTTTCTCTGAAGCCTAAAGATCTGGCTGAAATGGATGACGAGCTTCCTGGACATTTTCCCGAAGAATCCGATCTCTGAACTATCAATTATTGTGTATATAATGCAGCGACAGTTTTGTCCGATGCGAACCGTAAAACAAAACCAACGGTTGATCATAAGACCAAAAGACGATTGCATCAACTCGCCATAAGGATAGGCTGGGCAAGACAGTACGCGTCCCGAATTCCGTGTGTGATTGACTACATTACATCTGGCAGGAATTTCACCGCAATGGTCCGGAAGTTCGTGCGTGAACACCGGACCCGTTATCACACACTTAACAAGCCAACGCTGCTGACCATCAAGGCAGCATATTGTTAAGAGAATACGCATACTATCTGACACTAAGAGAAGTTTAGATCGGAAAGAGAGGTGGGTCAGAGAAAATCAACAGTTTCTCTCGGACCCATCTCGAGTCTTACAAGACCCTCCCGTTACTGTAGATCGAAGTATTTTGGAGAGAAGTCTACGAAATGCAGCATAGACTGGACGAAGACTCAGATAACATAAATAACTTAAAGGGGCTGTGTGATGCCCTCATAACACCTGATGAAGAATGCCCACCCATCACTACCGAGGAGGTGAAAAAAGTTTTAAGAGGGATGGAGAACTATTCCGCTCCGGGACCATATGGTATCAAGATCTTCTGGTAGAAGAAGTTTCCTTCAACCCATCAGCATTTGGCCCGTATTTTCACCTCATATTTAAAGCCGGAAGAAGCAATTTCAGAGTGGTTGTTGAAAAGGCGCACAATACTTCTGCTGAAAATAGGGAACTTAGCTGACCCGAAAAATTACAGGCCCATCACTTGTCTGTACACACTGTATAAGATATTCACAGCTATCCTAAATGATAAGGATTGTTCGGATAATTGAACCTGTGTGGCCAAAAATGTATGATCAACGCGGCTCAAAGAAAAGCGTAGCAGGATGTCGGGAGAACCTGCTCATCGATAGATGTGTCTACAAAGATGCAGCATACTACCAGCGTGACCTATCGATGGCCTGGATTGATTACCGAGAAGCTTTCGATTCGACCTCCGCTTCTCTTCTTATTATGTTCCGCGACTGTACATCTCACACCGTCAAGGTGGTCGCGGAATATTGAGTCTTGAATGTCTTCGCAACAGGATTATGCTGGGTACAGCGCATAGAGTCGCAAATGTAAGATACTCTCTTCTTAAAATGGCCAGGAAGCACGAAGAAGTGGACAAAGGAGCGTTTTTGTACAAAGCAGCGGAGGAGGCTGCAGAAACACTTGGACTTAATTAGGGGTGAGCAAAATACATCAAATCTTATCTATCTCGAGTACTCACTCCTGAAAGCCCGGATTAAGAAAGCACAAGAGAAATACTTCCCTGAACAGCTCCTTGATAAGAGGATGCACGGCATCTTCCACAGAAATGTGGAGGATCAGTCAATGTCGTGTGAGCCAACTTTTGCTTTCCTTAAATCACCCGGATTGAAGTCTGGCACGGAGGGTTTCATTTTGGTATGTCAAGACAGTGTCATTTCCACGTTAACATACTTTCGCCACATTTTGAGCTAAGGCATTCGCAATGATAGCTGCAGGGCGTGCCATGCACACCCCGAGCACTTGGTACATATACTATCTAGTTGTCCAACTCATGCGGGAACAACCTACATCCAGAGACACAATGTGGCACTAAGATTGCTTTATTACCATTTCTGTCACTCTTACGGTATCAAGCTTAATGTGGCTCCTCTAAATGCTCTAGGAAAATCGAGCTGCTCACTCAAGGCCTGACGCGGTTCTTTTTGACTTGGAGAAGCGAACCATTTTCGTTATTGAATTTTCGGCACCAGCTGACAAAAACATTATAGCCAAGGAGAATGAAAAGAAAGAGATGTACAGACCTTATAAGGGAGCTGCGAAGATTGTATCCGGAATATTCTTTTAAACTAATCGTCCTTATCATCGGCGCTGTTGGAGGTGCCAAGCTTTTACTCGTTAATAGCATGAAAAAAGGTGCACGAGACTTTTGCCGGATCATCGCATTGATTCCGTTACAGACTGTAACCACCTATCTCACGGTCGTGAGACATGGCTGCGGCTGAAATTTTACCGCGGTTTCGCTAGGATCGGGTGCAATTGACCTGATTTCCCTAGAAGCATTTAGAGGAGCGATATTAAGGTTAATACCGTAAGAGTGCCAGAGATGGTAATAAAGCACTCTTAGTGCCACATTGTGCCTTTGGATGTAGGTCGTTCCCGCATGAGTTAGTCAACTAGATAGTATGTGAGCTAAATGCTCGGGGTGTGCATGGCACGCCCTGCAGCTATCATCGGGAATGTCTTGGCTAAAAATGTGGCGACGGTATGTTAAGGTGGAAATGACACCGGCTTGGCATGCCAAAATGAAACCCTTCGTACCAGACTTCAATCCGGATGATGTAAGGAAATTAAAAGTTAGCTCAGACGACATTGACTGATCCTCCACATTTCTGTGGAAGATACCATGCATCCTCTTATCGAGGAGGTGTTTACGAAAGTTTTTCTCTTGTGCTTTCTTAATCAGGCCTTTCAGGATTGAGTACTCGAGATCGAAAAGATTTGATGCATTTTGCTCACCCCTAATACTGAAGTTAAGTCCGAGTGTTTCAACAGTCTCCTCCGCTGCTTTGTACAGAAACGCTCCTTTGCCCACTTCTTCGTGCTTCCTGGCCATTTTAAGAAGAGGGTTTCTTCCATTTGCGACTTTATGCGCTGTACCCAGCATAATCTTGTTGCGAAGACATTCAAGACTCAATATTCCGCGATCACCTTGACGGCGTGAGATGTACAGTCGCGGAACAGAAGACTTAAGATGCGTGCTTTTTTTATGTGCATAATCTTTCTTGTCCCGATATCAAGGGATCTGAGCTCATTCTTCGGCCATGGAACCACTCAAAATGAATTGAGTACTACCGGGACGGCAAGCATGTTCGTTACAGATACTTTATTCCTCGCCGACAGTTCGGAAGACCACATCTGCCGGATGAAACGTTTGTATCTGCTTCGGAGAGTATCCTTTATAGATGTCGCATCTTGAATGCGGCTATGTGGCACGACCAGGCATGTAAGCCTGTCCAGCGCAAAGGTGTCGTATAGCGCTTCTATCGACGAGCTCAGGGTCTTCAGGGATATATATATATTCTTCGGTGCAAGTTACCTAGGTACATTTGTTTTTGCAATAACTCTATGTAGCTAACAGCTCTATCTAAAAGTATTGTTTAAAAATTTATTTCGCATATTTCTTATAAGAATCAAGTTTTTCATGTGAAAAAGAGAAAATCAACATTTTTGGACACTAATATACAGTCATCATAGCACTGTTTGTCTGACGGTATAACTCCTGTAGCAAGTCCCTCAGTTTCGTAAATTACGAAGGAAATGTCGAATAAAGTTGCCTTTGAAAATGGCTAATTGTTAATGTCTTGACCTTATTAGGGATTTTTTACTTGAGAAATTTTCAATTAAGTCTGGATTGAACTATATAAAAATGATTGATTTATTTGTGTATTTTGTAAAATTTACTCACCTAGTAGTAAAGATCATTGATACTCGCATCCTAAATAATTAAAAAAAAGTAAACACAACTGTACAATTTCCCTGTATATAACTCGAGAAATACACATATTGTACGTCACGAACATATTTTAAAATTTTTGCGTAGATCTTTGATAAAGGTGTGAAATAGAAAATAAAAAAGCAAATATTTTCTTGACTTCATTCGTAATAATTTTTGTAAAGCAGTTTCCTGAAAGTTTTTAATAGCACCGGAAGAGTTTAAACCTCTTGCATCGATGTATTTTGATGCGTTGATTGCGAATATGCGTGAAAATAGCTGGAAATTTCCTTGTAAATAAATTACGTTGCTTCTACATTTTCTCAAGTTTTTACCTAGAGAAAGACACTTGCGTCTATTTTCATGGTCATATTCTTAAGAAATGTAGGAATTAAGTTTTTTTTACTGTAAATCAACATTTTTAGAACGTTTAACCAGGGCTTATGAAAAATATTTGTCAACTTGTTCCGAATTTCGGGAACACGAGATACTTCGATATATTTAATTAAGAATATAAAATATTTGATGTTCATAATTCTACAATACAGCATATGGACTGTTTTGTCAACAGAAAAAGATAATTACGAGCAATTTTCGTCCCATTTTCAAACTCTACTTTAATTTTCTGAGCCCTGTGTTGCAGTTTTAAATGTACTGAGTGAAAATTAAAATATTTTGATCTTAAATTTTATTTTTAGTGACCGTAACTCCTAGAACCTAGTACAGGCTTGTTTTTTTTTAAGTAAAACTTTAGAAATTTAGAGCATCATTTAAACTCGCGCTAAGTTTTGTTTAAGTTAGTTTGGGGTCGTTTGTACGTGGACAGCGTTTTCGTAGGACACGTTGCTGGGGTTTCTCTAGATGGACGTACTTCCTCACTTAGAAGCTCTCCTCAGTAGGAATGTATCCGGCTTTGTGCCAGTCGAGTAGAATCAGAGCTTTCCAGGGGTATATTCGCAAACTTAGCATCAGAAAGGAAGGCTGTCATAATACATGTGATTTACCAAGCTCTACAATTGCTTCTAAGAGAGATTCGACTAATCCACACCAGGAAAATACCAAATGTTTGTTTAATGCAATGAAATTCTTGAATTGAAGGATCCCAGGGCATAAGGCCTATTTGAAAAAACTTAGATTTTACAGGAAACACAAAAAACTGTCCTTACTTTAAAGCATTCATAATTTTTTTCCAAAAAGAAATTACTTTGGAACTATTACTTATAGGTCTGTCGAACGTTGAAAGACATATCTTAAAAGAAGGAACCTCCTCCGAGAAAAAATCTCTTAAAGGTACGGTTTGTCCAAAAACGCTATTTATTTTTTCTATTTCAAACAAAAAGCAAGAAAGTGCTTTTAAACTATTAATTAGCGTGATTAAATCGTTAAAAGAGCATGCAAAAAGAAGTAATCACTTTTAAAAAATGAAGCATGGATTTTGAATCACTTCTAAATCGAATTGTATTTTTATTTACATAAAATAAATTTCTACCTTATCGACACTTTTCTTCATTCCTAACTTTTTCATACGCGAAGCGCCATATCGAGTTGAAAATTTCGTATACTAAATAAGAAGCACTAAGAAAGGCAGGTCTGGTACTAAATTTTTATGATCATTTATGAGTTATATATCAAATTTAAAACCAGACTCGCTTTTCTTAGTGTTTCTTACTTATTATTCCAAATTTTCAAATCGATGTGGCGCTTCGTGTGAAAATAGGTTAGGAAATAAAAAAGTATCGGTAAGGTAGGTATCTTTTCACGTGACTCACAATACACCTACAATATTAAAAATAATATTGATTTTAATACACCAGTGTGTATTAAAATTAATAAAAATTAATATATCAAGCATGTACAATCGCCATTAAAAGCGTGTATATCAAATTTCATATACATTCATGTTGGTAACTTACAAGAAAAATCAGGTAATTCCATTTTACTCAAACTTAAAATAAGCTTAGCAGTAATTTTCGAGTTTAAATAATAAAACATGGTACCTTCTTTACGCTAACCAAAAATAAAATTGAATTTCAAGTCGAAAAGTTTAATTACGCAAATAAACAACAGAGTTAACTCACAATAAACGGTATTCGCCTGCAATTTTTATCATTTAGAGCGAAATTAGCAAAAAGTTTCACCCGTACATTACACTTTCATAATCAATAATAATTCAGCCAGCGAATTATAGATTATTAATTCAATTCCGAATATTTGACAAGATTTAAGGATATTAAAGCATGTTGAGTTTTCATGCACATTGTTATACTGACTAGCATATTAAATTGAATACACATGAATATTAAATTCACAAAACTAAGGTATGCTACATTTCAGTAGCGGTAGTGCATATTTCCTTCACTCACATGTATATTAAACCTCATACAGATTTGTTTAACCGTGTAGCCTTAAGACACATCTCTTTTGGTGTAACCGTGACTCCCTCGATGAGGAAGGGAATTCCACGCTATAAGGGTTGGTGGCGGGGGTTAGATTTTTTAATTAATCTATAATTCCCGTGTTATTTAAATTTAAATAACACTTTTGTTCGGCAACACTGCTTCGACCCAGGTCGCTGATCAATCTCTCTAGCAGTCACCACAGGTGAAGAGCTTCATATAAAGCTACTCATATGGGACCATTAGTATCCGATGTCTTTTAATTCAGGCGTAATTTACTTCACGGACACTCTATATCCTTAATTTGTTCTAAACTATTTGTCGCCACACTTTTCCATTCTGAAATACCTGTTTGGCTTCCTTCACGTCCATGTATTACCTTATGCAAGCTCTTGTGTTTCTATGGCTTTTTATGTATCTTCGAATTAGGCTTTCATGCACACATTCCTATTATTATTTCCTCTGTTTCAGCATAATTAAACCATCTCAGCGATATTTCATTCACATTTGTCAACCAGTGCCTCCTCTACGCCACATTCTTTGAGTATTTTCTTCTTACTGACTATCCATTAGCTTTTTACCGCACATATTACGCAGGAATTTTATGCCAATCACGTTAATTTTGCACTCATCTTTTTTCGGTGGGTCCAGGAGTCGCTACCGTAAAACACAGTGGGTGTAAATCAGGAATGATATATTAAGATTTTAGCAACATATTTCATTTTTCTGCATAAAAAACAAATTGTAAAATTTAATTTTTTCCAAGAAGATCTATACCTCTGTCCCCTTAATACTTTAAAAATATGTTGCTAATAATTGTTCTCTTTATTATTGATAATAACCGCAAAAATAGTAATAGCCAAAATAGAATACAAATTTATTATCTTGAGCGAAGAAAACGTTTTAATTTGTACTGTATTATTGACGATTTTGACGAAAATAGAATTGGGGCGAGTAAAATAAAGATGTAGAGTGTGATATAGCAAATGTCGAACAACTGTATAAGGATCAATATTTTGAAATTCTGTTTTGGGAGCATTCATAAATTGTGTAAGTCCCTAAGTCCATTTAAATCTTTTGAAAGTTGTTAAAATCCCTGGAAAATTCTTTATAATATTCAGAAATCTTTCGGAATTCCATTAAATCTATCACAATCTTACAAAATACCCGAAAATCTGTGGATACAAGGAGAAAAATATGTAATTTTCAAACTATCCTAATAGTCTAGCAATTCACATTGCTAACGCAAGACGTTTTTTATAAAACGATTGTCTTCACATCGAATCGCTTTTCATAATTTAAACAAAAAATCTAGTAAGACAGAGGTAACTTTTTCTGTGTATACTGTAGTGTCGTTTAAAAACTGTTAAAGTCCTTTGAAATTCTGTAAACTGTTAAAGTCCTTTGAAATTCTGTAAAAGCTTTTTAAATCCCTTCAAATCCGATAAAATCTCCTAAATCCTGTAAAAATTGCTTGATACCCTAAAAAATCCACACAATACTTCGGTAACTCTTGAAACCTTTTGTAATACGTGAAAGTAATTCTCAATTTCTTAAAATCCATAAAAATCCGTAAAACCTTCAAAATCTTGTAAAATCCCTTGAAAATATAAGAATCTCTTTGAAATTATACTACGTAATTTTAAAAAATTTAAAAATCAAATCTAACGTATGACATAGCGGGGGGGGGGGGGGGGGTGTTAGAAATTCACGTAATTAATTAACGTTCCTCTTTGACTATTTCTAATACTGAAGGACACCATTGATCGATACTAGTGGTCCCAAAAAATTAGGGAGAATCCCAGGAGAACAATTTTTTGAAAATCTTTTCACATTTTTAATGTAGATTTCTTGCATAGAAAAACTGGGGATACGAAGCGTTGCAGGTAATTGTTGAAGCAGGTTAATTGTCAGCTAATTACTCTCAACTCAGATGAACTTGTCGTACTTACAAGCCTGTAACGTTGAAATCCTATCGCAGAAACCTTTTCTATTCATGCTATAAAATATAGTTTTTGGTCCTTACCCAGTTGTCAATCTCATGTCATGAAATAAAGATCTCATCTTTAAAGTAGGTAATGTAGAATGAGTTAGAGAAAGTTTTCTTTATATATATATATATATATATATATATATATATGCGTGGCAATGCATTAAAAAAGCGTGTGGAGCGTGAAATGGGTCAGTGCAAAAAAACCTAAATACAGGGGTTAAAAAGAAAGAAACTACTGAGGAAGTACTGCCTGGAACTAACTCTTGAAAATCAGGTAATTTAAATTCACTGTGAAAAGCCTCTCTAATTAAAAGAGTTTAGTTCCTCACGATCATGCTACGTAAATTGACTAGCTTATTTTATTCATCTTAAATTACTAGGGTTGCGTCGAGGAATTAAAATTTCGCTTAGGTCCTAATGCTTGATATAATTTACTTTCGTTTTATTGAACGATTGTCATTATAAGTGCTTTTGTGAAAGAAATATAAATTTATTTCTTCAATTAATCAATTTATTTCACCACATATATTCGTCAAAAAATGTATCATAACTGCTAATGCAATTATTGGGAAATGTGTTTTTTTGTTTTAGCGCAAAAATTATTTCCGTCAGTGCAAAGTTATTGACCTGGTTGGAGATGTGTGCTTCATGAAACAGTTTAAATGAAAAGGAATTTTACCTTCCAGCTTTAGAAATAAACGAATGGAGTGAGCAGTGACTCGATAAATTGTCTCTGTGAATCAGAGACCGTTTTTCACTTTAGTAAAAACTAATTGGGGTACGATTTATGTTTTTGATGAGTTCAAATCTTCCAATTAGTATCGCTTCTCTTCGAAGTTTGATTGTCTAATTTTTTTATGCAAGAGAACTTTGCTACATTTTTATTTATCATATTTATTTTCATTGATTTTTTTATCATTTTCCTTTCATTCAGTTGTGGAAGCGAAATGTAAAATTTTGGTTAATTAATTACAGTCGAATTCTCCTTTATCATCTTAATGAGAAAAATGAGCTATGATCCACTAGTAGGATGTGTTTCATTTTTCTGGCTTTCCCACTAGACCAAGAAACTCAGGGATATTATTTTTATTTTTCCGTTTCCGAGTATCACGTGACAATGGCAGTAGAATTAAAGTTTCGTGTTCTGTGCGTTTTTTGTATTCGCTTTCGTCTTTTTCTTGGAAAAACTCAATTTTTCTCAACGTTATTTATTTTCCACGCGGTGGTACGACTCTCTGGGGTTTGCGAAATACTGCTCCTTCAAAGTTCGCGCGTTGCTCGTAAAGCTCTCGCGGCTAGCTCGATAAAATCGGTGTCCAGAGTTCATAAAAGTGCCTCTAGGTCATTTGAAAGAGGTGAACGTAACTTTGGAAACAACTTGTGTGGCTCACAGCAGCCGATAAATAGCCACGTATGCAACTTAAAGTTGGAATTAAAACAATTTGGTGTATATTTCAGAGTGCATATGGTGGTGAAATAATCTGCGATTGCAGAAAAAAGGATAAACTTGCCGACAAATAAGGAGGACCGTTTAAAACCTACGACATACTCTTTTGAACACTTTTCCACCTCTCTTATTCTTTGTTACAGGTCATCATAGAAACCTTTAAACTCCCAAGGTGATAAATTGTAAAAAAAGATCTGGTCACATACCTATTCTAACTAACTTTTCGTGTGGGGGGGGGGGCAGAACACCCACGTAATTGGTCACAGAAAGAATGTAGGTCACATACCTCCTTCTTTGCTACTTCACGTGTAGGGCGGGAAGGCGCACGCCTGTGACTGCGTTAAATGTGGGTCGGAAAGGAGCATTTGTGACTATGGACATAAATAATTTTGGTCAAAGTATTATGAACATTTCCTATAAACCTTTCCAATTTCTCGTGGGCTTTCGGTTGTCACCCCTGTGACTGGTCACAGAGATGATGTTAGTCGCATTCCTCTCCCTTTCCAAACTTTCGTAAGGGAGGAACGGCGCCCCCGTGATTGGTCACAGAAATAATGTAAGGTCCTATACCAAGCAATTCTACACTTTGTATCAAAATTTTCATTTCTTTTTCTCAAAAAGTTATAGTGTTCAAAAAACCGCGTATCACACGAAAGTTGTGTTTTTAAACGATCTACAACAAAATTGTTGCATTTTCAACTAAAACTCAATAATGGACCAGTTTAAAATTTGGTTGAAAAAATCAATTGTCAACAAACAAAAACAAAACTAATTTTCAGCGAAAGAGATAAAGATTATTTTTCTACAAAATAAGACAAATTAATACCAAAACACATACATTTTTCACAAAATTTATGAATTTTGTAACTGAAAACTAATTATGAAATAGATCAAGTTTCAGTTAAAAAACTAATTTTACCGATATAAAAAAAAACAAATTTTCAACAAAATAGTTAAATTTTCTGTGAAGGAGATGGATCTTCAACTAAAACAATGAAAGTTTATCAAATTAAATTCAACTTTCAACCAAGCAGTCAAATTTTCTATCCAGAAGGTTCATTTCCACTTTACCAGTGTTCTAAATGTTTTGGATTTTACCAGTTTCACTAAACGATTGTAAAGCAACATTTCCGTACCGACATTGAAAGGTATTTTGAATTATTAACGAATAATGCTTCCATTAATTACGTAAGGTTGGTGGGGGGGGGGGTGAAAAATCATACGAATCCTTAATTTGGGGAGGGGGGTCAAACAAAATTTCTTGCGTCAGCTTACTCTTTCTAATTATTCTTTTTAAATATGCTAATTGAAAACTGTTTGGTCTGTTAAAATTAAGTTTTATGGTAGTATATACATTATACTCCATACTATGTCGTAATTTCTTTTAGGTCCTTTTTATTCTAATATTTCATATTCGTACGTCCAATAAATATAGAATCGAGGACTTAAGGGGACAACCCACTTTGACACTTTTGAAAAATAAATTTCTTTTTATTTGCATTTTTCGAAAGTATATATATCTGAAAATATCGTACTATAATTTTGTGAAGATCCAAGCAATGTAACTATATTTTTCTGCAATCTGAATATTACTACCTGAGCGCCAAACCTCAACACTTGCATTGCTCGCCTAATTGATGCAACTATCTCACTGTTCAGACTGCTAAGAAATCGTATGAACATCCACCTGCTTTTTTTGCTGATGTTCAAGAGTTACTAAAACCGATTTACGAGGGTTTAACGAAAACGGAGCGGCTCAAACGGTGCGGGGGCTATACACAAATAACAATGAAAGTTTTAACAAGTGTGTATGGGATATGGTGCCCAAGCACACGTTTAATGGCAAACAAATTGTCGAGATAGCATGCAAAACTTCGGCCTGTATCTACAATGAAGGCTATAAGCCAGTTTTGAAGATAATGGAGGTATTATGCATCAAACTCAGCCTGATTGCCATCGAATTCGCTAAGCAGCGCAATAAGTTACGCATTAAAGATGCCAATCGCCGCAGCTCACAATCTTCCAAAGAGACCAGAACGAAACGAAAACACGCAAGATTCGAAGAAACTGAAATTCAGGAACAGGCAGAAGGCGGTATATACGGTCCAGGCATTCGTTGTTCAAATTTAGGTAAGCTTTTCATGATTAAAAAAAAAACTTCAAGCGCGTTTTTCCCAAAACAACTTTTTTTAGAGCGGGAGGCACGATTTCTATAAAACGAATGGACCGATCCTTATAAAAATTTAAACATATATTCTACAGACAAAAAGACGGAAAATGGACTACGGGCAAGTTATAATTTAGAGTTTTACCTATTTTTTCCACTGAAAGCAGTGCAAAAAAAAGCGTTTAACAAATTTTTTTACTGTGACCGCCATTTTGTTATTTATTTTTTGTTTCAGATAAGCCGTTGTTGAGATACTATGCCTCCCGTCTACCTACCTCAAAATCATGGCCTGATGTTCAGCTACAGTTTTAGTGTATAAAAACTGAAAAAAAACAATTTAAAAATTTTTTCTTACATTTTTAGACTTTATTTATCCAACCTTTTAACTTTTAGAACAATATATATTTCATATTATTCTTTGAAAATATTCGCAAAATAGGCTTTTTTTAGCGTTCAAAGTGGGTTGTATAACATTTTAAGAGCACTCTGTTAAAATTTAAGACCGAAATTTAGAGCGGTTTAGGTGCTATGGCTATTTTCGCTAACGCACTTTAGCGCGCGGAACAGGTAGGTAGCGCGCTCGGACTTTAAACGCGTTTATCTCGAAATCAGATTTTTCCGAAATTATGGGCACGAGAAGTCAGCAAATTTTCAACTTATCGCAGAAAAAAAAATTTTTGTGCAAAATTATTATTGAAACACTTATTTGCATAAGCAACACAAAATAAAAATTACGAAAAATGTTGTTTTTCTGTCATTTTTGAAATAATTTTCCATGCTTTGAAAATAGGTATATGGACGAGGTATACATCTTATAATAACAAAGAAAGCCGATTGAAATGTTTCAGAGAGGCACAGAACCAATGGCGTTGCCCATAAAACCAAAATTTTCTTCGATATTTCGCGATCTATATAGGGATATACCCCCTTAATCCTTTTATGAAATCTTCGAATCTCTGGAAATCTATAATATATATAATTTATAATGTCGTGAAATCTCTTTAAAATGGTTGAACTCCCTGCAATTCTTGTAAAAGACGTGGAAATCCCATACAAATTCTTGAAATCATCGTAAATTTTTACAAATCATTTAAAACCGACTAAATTTCTTAAAGTATATGGGGCATTATTCCTCAACTGCCCCAACTCAAAAAGTCATGTTTTTCGATTGTCTCTAAATTCTGGGAATATGTTCGTCTACCCAACAGTAGTTAATCCAGAAACTTATAGACCAGGATTACCAACCCTCCCCAAGTAAGGGGGGGTTGAATTTTCAACCCCAATGCCTGCAGGGGTAGCTTCAAACGCCTGTAACTTCCTTTCTAATTACGCGATTTAAAATTTTTATGAGGGTTTTGGAAAGTGCTTTTTACACTCTTTCATCCTATTTTATTATTTATAACAAAGAAAATTATTTAAACAATTTTTTCAATAAATCAATTGTTTATTTAACTTTTTTCGCAATTTAGGCATCTACGTTTTTTTAAAAATAGTTTTAAAAGAAAGCTTGACTTTTTTACTATGAAAAATGTCTAATAAGAAAATAGACAAATTGAAATTCATTGAGTTACAGAGCCGGTTGTAGAGGGAGTCCTCGCGCTCGCACTCGGGCGTTATGCGGCAGCATACCGCGGAACAGTTTTCAAGTATGCCATTTTTTTGTATTACTCACATTGATCCAAAATTGCATGAAGTCATCGGAAAAAACTATTCAGTAATGTTAACCTGTATGTTTGAAGAAGTTAAAATTTTTTAAAGTTATTATGAAAAAATATTAATTGAAAAGCACTTTCTTAAAAATGAACAGTATTTTTCTGAAGATAAATGATTCCTCACTATTATAATTTATTATCCGACAATAATTGGTTATTGCTCTTGCAA
>NC_046663.1:80320271-80321439 GCF_010883055.1 Belonocnema kinseyi
ATATAATTAATATTAATAATATTATTAAATTTTATATTATTTTATTTCAACGCGGGATTGTAAACTTTTACCCAAAAATCATGACTTTTTAATAAAATTTTGGAATTAAAAAAAAGTTATTAAATTAAAAAAAAAACGAATTTTGTACTAAAAATATAATAGTAGACTTCTAAAGCAAAAAGTATTAACCTAAAATGAATAAATAAAAATAGTAATAATTTGTAGACTAAAGCATAATAATTTAAATAAATATCTAAGTCCATTTATAATACGTTTAAAACATCAGGTCACAAGACAGGAAATTTTGCTCAGAATGTAAAGTTAAATTTCCACTGCACTACTTTTATTTCGGAGTACACACACATATTTAAATTTGGACTAAACATAGTTTCAGACTAAGCAACATTGTGGGCCCCATTTCAGGTCTATTGTTTTCTTGTATTATCACTATTTCTACTATCATAAATTTAACTTGTCATAAATAACATTAACAAATAAATAAAATATTTACTGTATTCACTTAATTTAAGTAGGGTCATTTACACCTAAAATATTTAAGAAATCTATAATTACGAGTTTGGATAGCGCGCTTTCATGCAGCAATAATTACTAATTAAATTAGCATAATTTTACTGCTTATCAGTGACTGAAATCTAGCTGCAGCAATTAGTAGAATTTAACTGGCAACCACAATGAAAGAAATAATTCGACGATACACGCATAATTCTGGTTAATCCAACCATAATGTATTACTCGCTCAGCTACAGCGATAAGGTTTGCGTATTTTATCCATACCACAATTATTGAAGCAATATTACTGCTTCAGTCATATATTCTAATAGATATTTCTAAACATAAGATGGCTGCGTCAGACAGAATTTGGTTGGTGTAAATCAACCATACGCATGGCTCTCAGCTGCACCTCCCATGATTTCGTTGAAAATTATTTTTTGAAGATACACAGAAAAAATATATATCGTCTTTGTTTTACATTATGTTGAACTATTCAACGAAATGTGTTACAAAGTTCTATAAAATCTAAACTTGTAGCTAAAATACAGTCTAGATCAAAGCCACATTATTAGTTGAACATTTCTTGATTATGTTCGATTTTGCAGAAAACTATGCTTACGTGTTTCAAAATGCGATCCAATCTTCTCATTGGAAT
>NC_046663.1:80321539-80342895 GCF_010883055.1 Belonocnema kinseyi
TAATATTAATATTAAAATATTTTCTTTTGAATAGGTCGTCAAGGGGTGTTTTTAAAACAGGGCGTGGCTGGGAAGAGAGGAGTGGTTAGTAATAGCGTTTGGCTAAAACAGTGTCATGAAAGAGTTAAAGTCTGGGGCGTGGTAGAGGAGCTGTTTGAAAAAAGGGTGATCTACGGCATGTCTTTGGGCGTGGGCTGAAAAAAGGCGTGACCATTGGCATAGCTATGCTTCTCAAAATTGATGGCCTGGCAATAAAGTGCGATCAAAGGTGCTGCTTGAATGGGCCTGGTCAAGGCCGGTGATAAGGTTGTAACGTGCGTCGTTAACGTTTGTGGTTAATAAATATGGGCGTGCTCAATAACAAAATACTTGGCTAAAAGTGCGTCTGAAGCGGCGTGTCTTAACAAAATTGCCGTAGCTATAGGTGTGATGAGGAGGCGTGGTCACTATGAATTATAGAAACAACTTCGGTACCGAATTGTCGGGGCGACTAGTCCATTCCCTATTTCAACTCCACCCATTTTTCGGGACGCCTAGGCACAGCTTTTTTATCATTTATAAAGATAGAGTATCATTCAATACTACCACGACAACCACTTTAATCGTAATGATGTGTAGTGAAAATACTACAATCAAATGCAACTCTAAATTATCAAGTAGAAGCGTGCATACATGGAGACACCTAACAAATTTGAACTTTTGTGATTTCGCTTGTTAGATCCTTTTCTTCCAACATTCATTGACGTCTGCAATCCAGAAAATCAGATAAATACGTTTCTACTCGTAGTAAGCTGACCTGTAAATCCTTTCACCAGTAGCAGAGAAAGAGAGAATTGAACGCTGCAAAAGTGGTAGAAGAGGCAGGAGGAGAGATTGGAAGTTAAAATGTTTGCCAGGACGAGATTGAATTCTCTTCTTGAATTTTCTCGTAGAATTGTTCGGCACACTAGTCGATTTGGGTCGGAATACTGGTCGACTCTCGAGGTCGAGTGTATCGCAGTTCGATGTCGAGTGGGAAGGTGGTGAGATCTGCGCTCTTAAGTGGTCGAATTCTGGCCAAATGGGAAAGGGAATGCAGATGTAAATATAAGCTTGTATATCTATTGAAAATGGATTTCATATCAACTGAAATATGATCCACTTCTCTGATAATCGAAAATACTCGGTTAGAGCTTCTACATAGGCTTCTCTAATCACACACCCAATAGCTAATTATCCCCAATTAAGGAGAGAACACTCAAAATTTAACCCTATTTACTACTATGTATATGTGCTACTAGATGAATAGACACATTAATGAACAAGCTTATCATAGCACAAAATTGTTTTCGATACTGCATTTATAATAGTTATTGACAAACAATTCGAGGTAGTGTCTCGGGATGGATTATAAATGCTGAAAGGGAATGATGCTTGACCAAATCAGTAAATTATAAAACATGTATACGGTATGGCATTGTAGGCCATTATTTATAGAAGGAACAAATATCAAACTGTACAAACAAGCAAAGCAAAATGTGTTGGGTTCGCGATGACAAATAAATTTATAGTTTAATTTACGCGGGCCCCCCTCACTTACTCCCGTTCAAGTGTATAAGTCTGGACATAGCATTTATGTTACAAAGCGTGTACATATCATAATTACAACCAGCAAGCGTGAAGTGCGTCGCATTATGAGTTTTATCGCAATAATGTATTTTATACCGTCCACATATACTGATAGAATTATATATGCATACTCATCGTACATTGTTAGAAAAATATGCAGTAGAGTGTAGAGTGCACTAATATCCTTAAATCTTGCCATGTATTTGAACATAAAGTAAAAGTCTTGAGAAAAATGCCATTTGCGTTTAACTAAGAGAACATATTTTATTTTATTACTTAGAATCGATCATCACTTTCTGACTTAATTTTAGGTTGTGTAAAGTTGAATTTTCCAACTTTTATAACAAGTGACTAACATGTCTGTATGTGACATCCATAATTATGTATTTGAGTTTTTAAATTCAAAATATCAACTCATATTCAAGTTTATACCATTTCTAACACTGTACTGCAAGAGTAATTACGACAGATGCAGATCCATCTACCGTTCCGGAAAGATGATTTTACTGATAAATTTAGTATATATTCGTCCCTTTACATTATTGACGCAGAGGAAATTGCTACCTCAACAAGTTATAAAGTACGTTTTTCACTCATTTTCATTCGCACATATTGCTTTCTGAATAGTCGGAAATATCATGAAGGATAATAATCTATGGCGTGAATTAGAACAAACTTCACATCATAAAATACTCTTGAAAAGAGGAAAGTAGGATATTTTTTCATGAAAGTAGGGGAAAAATCTATGAGTAAATGATATGAAGTGAAACTTTGAGTTTGCCGTTTACAAACTAGATTACCAATTTAGGTATTGGAGGTCGCACCAAACACTTCATTTGGTAATAGAGATGGATTAGACAACGTTTAGTGTGTTTGTCAATGATAAATTTGAACAAAGTTTGATAATTTTACAGAAGATTTCCCTCCAACGGTATAGATCAATAATAACTTCTTGGGTTAGAAAATTACTTTTATATTTCGGACTGCTGACTGTTTCCCCCTATTTTACTTAGTTAAAAGTTCTTTTTTTTTGCATCAGAATTAATCTATTTGATTAAAAATTTAACTATTTCAGAGAAGATTCGTTTTACTTTTGGTGAGAAATCAATTGATTTAACTGATAATTTAACTGTTTATGGAATTGTTAATTTTCAGTTAAAAATCAGTTGAAAAAGAATCATTTTTAGTTGAAAATGGATCCTTGTTGGTACAAAATTAATTTTGTGAGTGGAAATACTTAAAAATTCATTTTCTTTAAATTCGATCCTCATTGGTTAAGACGTTAAATATTTCGTTGGAAGTTCGTGCATTTTGCTGAAAATTCATATTTGTGCTTAAAAAATCTTCTTTGTAGGTTACAAATTCAGCTATTTAATTAAAAATTTAACTTTTTTGTTGAAAGTTTAATTATTTTGCTGAAAATTCAACTATTTTGGGTAAATTCATTTTTTCGGTCGAAAATTAATCAGTTTTGTTGAAAATTCGTGCTTGAAAATTTCAAAAATTTGGTTGAAAAAGACACTTTTTTTATTACATTTTAATTATTTTTTTTTTAAATTCTACTATTTGGTTGAAAATAGATCTTTATTGGCTGAAAATTCATCTATTGGGTTATAAGTTGAACTATTTTGTTGGGCCGAAAAATCATTTCTTCTGAAAGAAAATCTTTTTTGGTCAATAATTAATAATTTCATATTGGCAGCTAAATTCAATAGAAACGCAAAGAAACGTAAATTAAGCGTAGGTCCCGTGTTTATCCAGGCACTACGTTATTTGGGGGGGGGGGGGGGGGGGGGGGGTAAGCTAAAATTCGTAAAGTAATGTTTGGACTGCCCTTTACGCATAGATTTTAAATCTTTAATGGAAAAAAAATATCCAATTGCTTTAAATATAGTTTAATATTACATGAAAAATATTCAAGTTTTATCAGAATGTAATAAATATTGCGTCTAGTCGTTCTGGAACATTTTGGGAATTGGGAAAGGTAATAGATTAGTTATCTCGAAAATTCGGGACCCAAGCTTATGAAAAATATTCACTGCTCATCCCAAACTTCAGGACGACACTTCGTTTAGTAAAACGTATGCCTAAATTCTGAAATATAGATGTACCTTCTTAAATTCAGACGAATTTTTTTCATCTTTGAATTTAAGTAGTAGTATTTTTAGGTGTGTGTTTACTGTGTAATTTTCAATATTTCAAGCTGGAAGCTTTTAAACTTAAGATTGTTAAATTTTAATTGGTACAGTCAAGTGTGCATGCATACACTATTCTGTATGCCTTATTACGAAGAACAGGGGTAAGGGATGCCCTTTTTATATTCGTTATGTGCGTAATAAGGCTTTCATAAGGAACATATTTTAAATATGGAAATTTATTGTGTTTTATCACTTCAGTTTGCCTTCATAAGGGGAAATAAAGCGAAACTTCTTGGAAAAGTGTATAAAGATGGACAAACAGGAAAATGGCGAAAAGACTGTGGAGCATGTCATTATGAATAATTATTCTCCTCTACTTATTTTACCTATCACATATCAATTTTTTTTACCATATAAAGCAAATAATGTGACTTTTTGTGCTCTAAACACCGGACGACGTATTTTTAAGCTTGCATTTTTTTGTGTACCTAGAGTGTATTATAATAAACTGTTTTTGAAATACATACACAGCTGGATATGTTTTGATAAATTCATTACAAAATCAAGTGCTTTCACATTTTGCTTTTATGACATTCCTCTTCCATTGCATAAGGTTCATTTTCATCACGTAGAAAGGGTTGGAAAGTATAATTTCGTAGACAGCAGTGTACGGTTTAACTGAATTACTATGGATGGAAGATGGGCTGGACTTTTCGGTGAACCTACTACTCTCTCGTTATGGTAATTCGGTTTACAAAGTTTACGACAGGCAGGAAGATAGAGAAGGGTGGAGGAATAGAGGGAGAGAGAATAAGTTATGATGATGCCAAGGGCTCTCTCTGGGGCAACAGCATTTGGTTCCCATACGAGAGAATGTACATGAATGTACTGGTGTTGTTATTCTCTTTTTGGTAGCACTATTTAATCCTAGGGCTGTAACAACTTCTGAGTTCAACATTGTTGAGCACATTTAGTATCTATAGATATATTTTCACAAAAGGCTCACTTTGCCGACAGTTAAATATACGGGCTATTGGATTCTCAGCTATATTGCCCACCTTGAAACTCAAGCATCGACCATGTTAATCCTAATCCCAGCGTGGGCGTAGGTGAGGGAAAACCTGTAAAGCAGGGAAAAGTCAGGGATAGTCCGGTGAAAGTCGGGGATTTTTAAAAAAATCTTGCAAAAGTTAGAGAATTTCTATAAGAGGCGCTTTAACCCGTAACCGTTACCCACTTTCTGGCGTCCTTTTCTTACTCGCGCGCTTAATATGTATGTAGACATTGAAAAAGCACTTTAGATTTCTTATTTATTAACTTGAATGCAGTGAAATCAATTTTACAGCATTTGAGAAATACGAACCTACAAGTATATTTTTGAAAGTTTCATTATGAAAATAACAGTGACTATGAAGAAAAATTTTCCAGAGTGAATTTTCATGGATTTTTAACGATAATTCTTTTAATGTCGCATTAAATTAAAAACAAAGCAAGTGATTTGTAAACTAGAAATTCGCATCTGCAAGCATCTGTGAGTAGTTTGAATGTCAGATAATTGTCCAGGGGTGTTTCCAAGGGACTTAACCCCCAAGCAGAGGCGTAACAGCGGTGCCGAAAGTTGCATAGCCCCTGGGTGAGTTGTTACGAACGGTGACTCTGGAATATCTTAGCATGCCTTATCCTTGCATGCGAGGCTCTACAAGGATTGCCGAAACCCTTTCCCTAGCTTATCATGTGATGAACAATGATAACGCCAAACATAGTTATAGTAAGTGCGGTTCAAAATAATCGAACGCGCAAGGCTTCCGAAAATGGGTCGGACAACAATGCAGACTTCCCTGTATTCAGGGGATCTAATCCAGATGGAGTCAATGCGAAGGATCGGCGGAATTTCGAGACCTTCAGGTGGATAGATTGACTCAATGATGACCTGCTATAGTGCTACGATCCTAGTATAACGCCTGAACGAGGGTTTTACGTGGTACGACTGCATGCTTTCTGGTGTGAGAAACACACAGAACTCTCGCACTTTATGCACCAAAGTCTGCGAAACCATACCGAACAACTCTAGATAAGGGGCTATGTAAGCGGAACGCCTGCTCTGCTATAATCAGAACAAGCCGGCAACAGAGAGAGAGAGAGAGGGGTGAAACTTGTAAACAGCGGGCAGGCATCCAATAGAGGAAGATCGATCTTTCACGAACCCTAGAAACATTAACATCCAGGTTTCTCTTAAGCTTAACAATGTGGCTGAACTGAATGACGAGATTCGTGGAGATTTTTTCCAAAGAATCCGAGCTCTGCACTATTAATTGTGGTGTGCATAATACAGCGAGAACTTTGGCCACTTTGGAAAATCGGATTTGCTATCTCATCTCAAAAACATCGTGTGACAACTAACACTGTCTCCTTTCAGAGAGGTGTCTTTCAGGGCGACACCATGAGACCACTCCTCTTTGTCCACACATTATTGCCACTATCTCTCGCCCTTCGCTATTTGAAGGTTACTTTAGTGGCAAACCTGAAAATCAAAAGCATAAGGTCACTCATGTATTTTACATAAATGATCATAAGATCTATGTTAAAAACAAATCATACCTGGTTCTAGGGATTGTCGAAGAATACTGTTAGGAGATTGGAATGGAGTTTGGGTTAGAAAAATGTACCAAGGTTTATTTGAAGCAAGAAAAATTTGATGGCATCCCCGAAGTCCCTGAGCTCGTCAACAGGAGCGCTGTACAACAGCTTGGTGCTGGAGAGAGTTATACATACCCGGGCGTGCCACGGAGCCGCATTCAGGAAGTGACATCTATAAAGGATACTCTCCGTTGTAGATACAAATGTGTTATCCGGCAGATTTGGTCTTCCGAACTGTCGGCGAGGCACGAAGTGTCTGCAATGAATATACTTGCAGTCCCGCTAGTACTCTAGTCATTTGAAGTAGTTTCATGGATGAAGGACGAGCTCTGATCCCTTGATATCGGTACACAAAAGGTTATGTACGTGAACGAAAGCATGCACCTTAAGTCTTCTGTTCCCAGACTCTAAATCTCACGTCGTCAAAGTGGTCACAAAATACTGAATCTTTAATGTCTCCGTAACAGGATTATTCTGGGTACAGCACATATAATCACCAATGGACGAGACCCTCTTCTTAAAAAGGTCAGGAAGCACAAAGAAGTGGTCAAATGAGCGTTTTTGTACAAAGCAGCGGAGGAGGCTGCTGAAACACTCGGCCTTGATTTCAGTATCAGGGGCGCGCAAAATACATCAAAATCTTATTCATCCCGAGTACTCAGTCCTGTAATCGCGGATTAGGAAAGCACAGTAGAAAAACTTCCGTGAACAGCTCCTCGACAAGAAAATGTACGGTATCTTCCACAAAAATGTGGAAGATCATGCGATGTCTATGAGCTAACGTTTCCTTTCCTTCAATCAGCCGGATTCAAATCAGGCATGGAGAGTTGCATTTTCACGAGCCAAGACTTTCCCGATGATAGCGGCAGAGCGTGTCATACACATTCTAAGCATGGGGGACACATACTGTCTAGTTTTCCAACTCATGCTGGAATGACCTACATCCAAAGACCCAATGTGGCACTAAGAGTGGTGTATTACCATCTCTGTTACTCTTACGGCATTAGCGTTAATACCTTTACTTCGAGAATCGAATTATATTCTTTATCGAACTTTCGGCACCAGCTGAAAAAAACATCATAGCCAAGGAAAATGAAATTATAGAGAGGTATAAAGACCTTCTAAGGGATTTAAGGAGTTTCGAAGGTTATACCCGGAATATTCTGTTAAGCTAATTGTCCTTATCATCGAGACTCTAAGAGGTGCCAAGCTTTCCCTGATTAATAGCCTGAAAAGCATCCTTGCATTTTAACAAAACGCTGAGACACTTTTTCGGAAAATGCAGAAGACGATCGTCCTTGGGTCGCTCCGTGTCCATAGAATGCACGAGACTTTTGACGGATCATCGTATTGAGTCAATCACAGACTAACCATGTATCTCACAGTCATCACACCGACACTTATATGTTTTCCCTCATAAATTAGCGTATACACATGGCGTATTTAATTAGAATGATCTTTGTGAATTCGCTTTTCGTTTCCTAATAGTTCATTTCGGAAGAGCGTCCTGGGTACCTTTGTGGAATCAGGATCAATTCCTATTTATAGAGTTTATAGTTTTGTAGAAAAATCGTCTTTTCGGATGAGAATTTATCTTTCTTGAATAAAAGTTGAACTATTTTGTCAAGAAATCATTTTTTCATTGTAGATTTATCATTTAATTTTCAAATTCATCTTTTTGGTTGAAAATTAAACGATTTTATTGAAAATTCGTCTTTTTGGTACAAAATTAATATTTGTGGGTTGAAAATTCTAATTCATAACATTTATAGTTTTGTAGAAAAATCTTCTGTTTGGTTCAAAATTTGTCTGTTATCCGTGCCGGGAAAAATCAGGAAGAAGCGACGGGAAAGGTAAGAGAATATTGAAAATCAAGTTTATCATCCAGCCTATCATCCGAAAAAATTATAGTGTCTCATAATACTAGATGCGTTAATATTTTTATCGAGAAATATGAACGAAATTCTGCTTTAAACTAATATGATTCATATTTCCAATTTAAAGAACAGGATACGTATATACTTCGCATATTTTTGTTGTAATCTCTAAACTAACCTATCGTGCAAATCTTTTACTGCCCTGTGCATGGAGCCCATGTTGGGCGATCCTTTTGCTTTCAATGCTAACAAAGCCCGGCATCCTTTGTGGATTTCACAGTTTAATATTTACGCGTCGCGTCGTTAGGACATATAGTCGTATAGGAAGGGAAGCGTATTTACCCGTTTCATGTAGAGGCCTCTAACCGCCAGGTTTTCGTTCATCATAATGAATGCGTGTTTTGTAGATATGACAAGATGGCTTTTCATTTTTTAGGATAAAGATAAGGGTCGTTCACAGAACTTGCTTTTATTTTTCGGCGGCCGTATCGCGTATACGTAAATAAATTTAAACTATAAATGAGGGAGAAAATATATAATAGAGATAAGATGCAACATTTTAAACCTGGCCACCAGAAATCATATTTTTAACAAAATTTTTCTTTAACAAGGCTTTGAATAGTTTCTTCGTCGCTGAAATTGGATTAAATAGCAATATAAATAAATACGAAGCTGCAAAAATAATTTATTTTATAAAAATTATATTTTATTATAATCAGAACAAGCATACATTTAAACCATTGCACTGGGGAATTAAGCAGCCAGGATTCGGCCAAACCCAATAGAAATAGTTTTTATGCATTTTGGCTTCTTAAATCAAAATTGATAAAATTTAAGTAATTGCTAGTGAATTTTGGTAGATTCTAATAGCGAAAAGTGAACCGCTAAAGATTAGTAGAAAATTACTAATTTGAGTAAATTAGATATTTCCTAACTCAAAAGTGGAAAACTAATTGCTTCGCAAAAACAAACATTATTTATAACTGTATATATTGAGAAATTTTTAACTTGATCTAGTGTGATTTTATTTGCCAATAGTTTGTAAAAATGATTTGCCGCGAATAGGCATCACCTTGAATATTTGTTATTTTCTATTTCAATAATGAAAAACAATTAATTACTTTGCAAAAATATATAAACTTATTCAGGACCTTATATAGTAATTAAAAAAAAGGTTATAAAAATTGGGGAAGTGAAAAATGTATGATTTTAATAAAATAACGCGATGGCTTAATAGTTTTAACTCTATTCAAACAATAAAAGGTCCTATTCTGAAATTGTAAACGTGATCTAGCCCGTTTACATTTTCAAAATAGTCTCTTCTGATTTTTTGAAATTAAGAAAAATAAGAATATTTTTAAGCACATTGGACCAATGGGCTTTATATTATTTATACATAGGCGGGTCTTCATGCAATACTTTTTAACAGTTTTCTGTTTTCGACTTTTAACATTTTTTTTCACTGTTGTATATTTTGCCTGTTTTCCATAGATAATTGAAATTATTTAATAAAGCGTGGATTTATAAAAAAATATATTGTTTCAAAGGTTGTAAATAAATAATGGCTCGTCGTGGGATCATTAAGGGTTTTTCTTCATAACGATTGTTATAAAAAATAAAGCAAGATAATTTATAAAGTATACACAGCGATATTTATGGCAGGTATAGGTTTTACCACAGTTTTAGGGAAAATGTTTGATCTGGATGATTTATTCTTTTGCTTTCAAGAGATCTAACCTCGATATGGGCAATGCAAACGTTTTACCCAATGAAAAAAGTGCAAGAAACAAAAAGGTTTATTTTTGGTCAGAGATGTCGAAAATAATTTAATAATTTTTTTGTTAAGTAATAATTAAATTGTTAATAAAATGGTTTCCAGGTTTCAAATGTTTTACCTTATATCTATTTTTTTTTCCTTTTTATTAGTACACTTTTTATTCATAGGATATTTTTCTAAAACTAATATTTATATTTTAAAAAATCATAAACCATGAAACCATGAAAACCATGAAAAACCCATGAATAATTTTTTCTCAATTTGAAAGAAGTGAAAAAAGTATTGTCTCACCTGAGAAACAAACTGTCGCTATACGGTAGGCGAAAAAGAATAATTATTATTTTGTGAATCACTTTAATAAAAGGCTATTCATAAAATACGTGATATATTTTTCAGAAACTTCTGACTCCCCCCCCCCTGCGTGATATTTTTCCATTGGTCTTAACATGGAGAATTATACCCCCCCCCCCCACGTATCACGTATTTTGTGAATGACCCCTAAAGACATTTTGCGTGATTAAACAAATATAGAATTTCCTTATAAATGTACACTTCGTATTTAATCTATTTATCGCAGAAGTGCAGTGTTATATCGGTTAAGCAGTCAACCAATGGGGAAGTTGAACACAAATCAGGGTTTTGAATAGACGTTAACTAACTTTCTTAACGAGTTTCCTGATCAGTTGGTAGCTTCGCTCTCTGAACGACCTCCTCTGCTTTACCACTTGTGAAAGCTCTAAGAAGGATTTTGTCTTGGAAATGTCGTCTCAACGGGACGAGTTTGAATTAAGAAGAAGACTCGAAAGGCCCAAGGCGCACTTGCCGCACAAATCATTCAAGTTTGGTCGAGTTCGCAAAAGCTTCTGCGACGGCAAATTCGTTCAAGTGTAAAATTGGAATGATATAGCGAATATCGGCGCCGAATGGTTTTCTTATTAGTGGCCAAGATACCCAAGTCCAAAGAAAAGTTTCGATCGCAGACCCTGCCTGGAATTGAACTATTCTCTGTGAAAGGGACAAGTTTCTTGAACGAGGAGCAAAATCTTCCTGTCATGAGTAGTTCCTTCTCATTCAGCTGTGCATAAATTACGTAATTTTTTTTTTAATCGTGAATTATGTACCCCCCTCCCCCTTCTTTATCTCACGTAAATTTATCGACTAAATTTTGTTCGTCAATTCACGTGTCAATTTATGTAGGATTCATTCGAAAATAACCACGAGAAGATTTTCGTTCTAAAACAAAGACGATTGATTTAAACAAAACAGAATTTTCCACCATATAGTTGATCTTTTTAGCAATAATATAAGTTTTCTAACAAAAATGACGAATTTTTAACAAGCATTTTAACTTTAAACCAGCAAGTTGAGTCTTCAAGCAATTTCATAAAGTTTCTTTCAAATAGTGTGATTTTTCCAGCCGAAATTACTAATTTTCTCAATAGTTCCGTTTCTACCAAATTGTTGAATTTCCCGGCGGTTATTACGAATTTTCTACATTTGAACGCGAAAATGGGAATGTTCACCAAGAAAGTTTATTTTCAACTGAAACAAACTAATTTCGAATCAGACTTTTGTAAGCAAAAGAGATGAAATTTCTACAAAAAAGTGCATTTTCAAAGCAAAAAGACAAAAAATGTAAAATATCTCATTTTTCAAGTCCAAAAAAACGAATTTTCAACAAAACAGTTGAGTTTTGAACCAAAAAGGATAACTATGAAGCCTCGGATAAGTAAATAGAAAGTTTGATCATTTATAGACAATGGTCTAAATAAACATTGAAGTTCATTTCTAATACCTAAAAATGGCGTCTTACAGGGGGGGGGGGGGGGGGGGGGGGGGGTATAAAGTCTCCAAAAATAATTTGTATATTTATTTAGTTTTATTCAGTACTTAATGTTAATGCGAACATTACTAGTTACAACTAATATTATTAGGTATATTACAAGTAATATTGTTAAAATTATAATGATATATAATTTATCAATGAAGTAACATAATTTTTTATATATTTAATACTTATAGTACATCTTACGTGTTAAATGTTTTCAAACACTTACTTCCCATGTAATGTAGCATTGAAAAATCGTGTTCACCCCCCCCCCCCCAACCTAAAAGAAAACGCAACTTAGGCATGAGGCGTTTTTTTATTTTTACATTACACTCAGCGAAAAAGTTGCCTTGAAATAGAAGTTTTTTAAACTCGAACCAAATGTTTTTCATTTATATTTCTTCATTTTATACCATTTTCGCAAATATATTTATACATTTTTCTGTGGCATGGTATTCTGAGAAGAAATTTTTCACTACGTCAGAGGGTTGAAGTCAATCCGTCAGAATAGTGCTACGTATAGAAGGATGGAGGAAGAGAGTTTAACTGACCGATCAAGGGAAGTTTGGACGAGGTCGACCAACCGGAAGTGCCCGATTTACGAGCGACGAGTCCTCATAACGACCAGCAGCTATACAAGCATAGGCGGATCCTGACCCCAGACCATGCCAATAATTCGCGGTACCCTGTCGGATACGGGACGGTTCTAAATTAGCTGCAGGGGCTTGGAGTCCTCATGTAACTTTGTCTTGCTGAAACGACTCATGCCCTAGTCGTGTAGCAGCTTGGTTGTGGTAAAGGATTTGCAAATACAACCCGAGGAGATGGCATTCCACTCATCCCGCTTGTCATTCAAGAGATCAAGAAGCGACCTGATTTGTTTACGGAAACATTCTCCACTTCCATTACCTGTGTCTGCATTAAAAAATTTTGTCAGATTGAATTATTAATCTCGACAACAAGAAAATCAAGAAAGAAAATAATCGTATTGATGTACATACCAATTAGTTTGTACATCAATTGATACAAGAATCTATATCAGTGCCGTAGACTCTCACAAAGCACCTTTTCCTTTTTAAAACATTCTTTACTTCTGTCACCTGTTTCTAATATAAATAATCTGTCAAATTGAATTATTAATATTGACAATTCAAATTAGACATTGAAGACACTGTTTAAAAGAAGGTAGAAAATAAACGTATTGATCTACAGACTAATTAGTCTGTTCATCAATTGATACGAAAATTTATACCAGGGCAGTAGACTCGCACAATGTGCCTTTATCCAGAAAAGCGCCTTCTCCCGCCAAGTGCCTCTCCTTTCTATCACCTCTAAATTTGGTAAGCGCCTTGAGCATGGTTTTAGAGGCCCGTGCGCGAGATAATATTCAAATAATTTCCTAAGGCGTATCAGAGATGTTTCCCGCTAAGCTTTAGGGACATGACTTAACATAGCGGCACTTAGCGAGGAGTTTGGTCCTGAGCTCCACGCGCTTTGTAAAATTCTGCTGTATAAAGAAAATAATTGGTGTTACATTTCCGAATAATTTTGTAGCAAATTAAATTGATACCTACAGATTTATAACTCAATGTAATTTTAAATTAAGAACAAGGATTTGCCATTTATTTATATTACTCGTGGTGCCTAAATGTGTGTTGTAGATGTAGAAATTATATTTTTGAGGAAATACCAGTTTGAAGTTTAAGAAACATTTACTATTAACGTTTTAATCCCGTTCATTTGCATAGATTAACGTTTCATAATTGCAAATTAGGAGCTTCTCAACTTAGCTTATTTATGACTCTTTAAAATACCTGCAAAATTAAGAACACTCAGAACATACTTGACCTCAATGCTGGCCCTCATAATGCTCATGTTAGAAGGCGAAGAAGACTCGAGGGACTCACTGCCATTCTAGCAAAGAATTTAATTCCCACTGCAAGTGGAACGCTTCATGTTCTATAGAACCATTTTTATCCTTTCCGTTTGTTCTATTCACTTTTTTCTTCCGTGCTTCTTAAGCTACTGAGTGCTATCTTTTAAATCTTTTTATCCGCCATTTTAAACATAATGAGAGAATTAATAATTATGATTTTAGTTTGCGACATTTAAATAAAATTTGAATGTGGTTTTGACTTTTTTTACAATAGTATGTTCATTATTCTTTATTATCAGAGGTTTGAGATGAAATCCTTACAATGAGGGCATAGCGTCCGCCTGTTTCTCAGCGCGTACAAAAAACTATCTACACAGTAAAAAAAGGAGTTCAAAATGATACCGAAATCAACATTATTTCGATAGGCAACGAAAATGAAACTGAATTCAAGAGAATTTTGATTGACCCGAGTGAATGATCGACTTTTGATATTATAACGAGCAGATTCGTGATCGTCAATGAAGTTACTTTAAGATGGCTTTGTGACATTGGCACCAAAAATTGGCGGCCCTTTTTGTTTAGTCTGGCAAATGAACAAAAAAATAAGATCAAATAGATCCAAATGGACAGAACATTATGATCTCGAGAGTCAAATGATCGTTGGAGAAAAATACTCTGCAACGAAATTGATCCTTTTTTTGCTGTGTAGCCACAACCCTTACATTATTTAGGAAGTCTTAGTTCATCCTTACCATTTGTAAAAAATAGTAAGATCTCTATCAAAAATCTGCTTCTAACTAAAACTCTAACAAAAGGTACTTACAAGCTTCGTAATTTTGTTTGGAGTCATACTCCTTCCAGTAATAGGTCACCCTGAAACTTATAATATGCTAAAGTAATAAGATGCGCTTTCCAACAATTCTCGAAGAAAGCCTTTCTTTTTATATCCACGCACGTTGCTTGGACTGTGATTAGAGACTTTTAACTCCAATGTAGATCAGGCGGAAGCGCTCTTAGTTTATAACAGTAAAAGAAAGTTCCAAATAATGTCGAGATCACTATCATTTTGATGTGCAACAAAAATGATACCAGGGAGACATCGTGGCTCAGGCTGTATCGTGTTCGTCTTATGTTCCAATACTGCAGTCTTGGCAGTCAAGGTAGCGCGGGTTCGATACCCAAAGCAGGAAGCGAGACTAATTATAATGTAGATAGGGCCAAACTAATTTTTCAAGTTTAAACATTATTTGTTTAAACTTTTTAGGATAAATATTGAACAATTACTTAAAATGGTATAATATTTCCTTTGGCTTTCAATCAATACACAAATGGATTCAGTTATGTGTCTTAATTTTTTTCAGAATTTCTTTCCATTTATTTAAATATGACAAAAAATTTCGGCAGCAGGAATCGAGCCCGGGCTTTCCGGTTACAAACTCAGAACGGTATCGCCTGTTATCTAACTGGGAGTAAAAGACTCGCATCGCGATCGATGTAACATGCGTGGATTTGTTAAAAGTAGTTTTTCATGAGAATGGTTGTAAAGAGAATCTTATTATGTACATCAAAATATTAAAATTTTGTAAATTATCTATTACTGGGAGGATTATGAATTCAAACCAAATGCCTCAGGTTGCAGGTTTCCCTTGTGAGTGACCCTAAAAAAATTTCAGAAATTTTTTTACCGATAATTCAGTCCTATTTGTGTTTTTGAGTTTTTTTAAAATGTCGCACACCCCTGTGTGAACACTAGGGTTCTCCAACTTTACACATGTAAATTTCGATTTTTCGTCATCGGTCCCCCCACCATCCCTCAGTTTGCTCATTTCCCGGAAAAATAAATTCCCTAATTTTTTGTTCCAAACGATTCACAATAACATGTGCCCTCGGGCTTTTTCAAGTAATGCGGGGTTTTAAATGAGAAAAACTCGCTTTTCAAACAAATTTAAAAAAGAAGTACTTGTTATTTAACTTTTTGTAAATTAAAGCGTAGGCGTCGCGAAAAGAAGTTTTTAAGAATAATTTATACTTATTAAACTTTAGTTTCGACACACCCAAGTCCCTTGTATTGTGCTCAGAAACTGCACAAAGAAATGAAAAATAGCAGTGATATATAAAGTGCATGCTAAAGACTGTTTTTCTTTTTAATTAAAAAAAAAATTATTTTCATCCTATAATTCACGAGATTCCAAGTATTTTTTAACTAATTTGTTATTGTTCAAACAATTTTTTTCGCCTGCAAATCGTGCAAAATATTATTTTATGGGATGAATTATAAAGTTCATCGATTTTCATTTGATTAAACCATTTTTTCCGTGTTCATCGTAAAAAGTTATTATTTTCTGGATTTAATTTCACAATTAAACCGCTGCATCATAGAACGGGGTATACAATATTTCTGGAATCGATAACGCATTAAATGAATGCTAAGAGTGATATTTTTCGCGAAAGGCAGTTTGCAATTAGTGAAACAGCTTTCATTTGTTTAACTTTTTTTCTGTGATTCCTGAAAATTTAATGAATTTCAAAAGTAATATCTACTGTGGAAGACACCTTGCAATTATTTAAACAATTAGTCATCATTCACATGCTTTTTTCATAAGAAAGGTGGAGAAAATTCTAGTTTTCTTGTATCTTTTACACTCTTTAGTTTACTATTCAGTATTTTCTTATTTCAGTATTGATACTGTAGTTCTTTAAACAAAAATAAGTTTTCTAAACAAAATCATTCAGTTATGTTATTGATAGTTATTTTTTCAAGTCAATTCAATTGATAAAAGGCAATACTGATTAATAAGCGACATAGTGTGAGCGATTTGCAAGAAGTAGAATTTTCTCCATCTTTTCTATAAAAAATAAAAAGTGATATTAATTATTCAAATAATTACAAACTTTCTTTCACAAAAATATCAATCTTAACCTTCTTCATCTGCGATATTAATTTAAGAAAATAATAACTTTTCACGATTTACAGGATGAAAAAATTGTTTAAAGAAATGAAAATGGTTTGAGTACTTGCTAAGTATTTTTTATAAAAAAATATGATTTGAATATTCCTTAAGAGGTGACTAAACTTTAATTTCAAAAATGTTAATAACAAGTGCTTTTTTAATTTTACAGAAAAAAGAGCTTTTGCCATTCAAATCCCCATGTTAATTTCAGAGACCCGAGAGCTCGGGTTAATATTTACCGATTTGAGAAAAATATGGAATTTTTTCCCCCTAAAACGAACAAATTGGGGGGGGGGGTCCATCACCAAAACACGAAAAACAAATTTTTTGACCACCTAACTGATACCCATAGAGAGTGTATTTATTTTGACGGATGGGTTCCTTAGGGGTGAAGGGTAGTCAGGTAGCGTGGACAATAAGAATGAGTGGAGGTAGCTTTTATTTTTGAATTTTGATTAATGCAGCTGTTTAAAAAAGTAATTTTTAGTAAATATAGGAAACCTGGGAAAATGACGGAAGACAGGTTTTACACAAATGGAACTGCTGTTGATAAAACAAGAAATTGTTAGCCTTAGGTTTATTTTTACCCTTTGTCTTCCACTTTTCTACCCTTTTTATTCTTCTACTTTGGTGTAGTTCGTCTCCATTGCACATCACACCCCTCTCCTCGTCCAGTTAAATCTCGAGCGCGCTTTCTGGAAATAGTACTGTAGATTCTACGGGTCGACGGCATCTTGGCCTCTCTGTACGAGGCAAATATTTCATGGCGAGTGCCTTCTCTTAATATCGAGTCAGGTATCTGTAAGAAGCGTCTAATTAATTGGCAATTACAGTTAGCTACAATTTTCTTAGTTGCCCTCAATTTTGAATTCGGGTATTTTAATTTACAGAAAAAGCACCCTAATTAAGAAAATGGATGGCAAGAGAAAGTAGCATTTGTACATCATCATTTACGTTTCAAGTTTTACATTTTTATTTACTCATTGTAAAAAATGTTAAAATTCGATTTCAATTTCAAACTGCACAATTTTAAGCAATCTGTAAAATTGTATGATTTTGATAATTTGATCTTTTTAATTTTTAGCTTATATTGGAACCTGGAATAATGTGCATGCGGCCAAATCTAACAGAAATGGTTCACGCGACCCTGAATGTTTACGTTTAGATTACCTGCACTTAGCATCAATGGCCCTGCAAGCCATGCCCAATACAGTTCCTAATTCTAGGTTCCATTGTGCTTACAGTCGGTTAAATAAGAGCGTGTTCACGATTACTAGCGATTGGTAAATGCAAATTCTGTGATTTTTTTTTCATATAGAGGTCTGTATAGTCCTTCATGCTTTATGAAAGATAATCAGCTGACTGTTCTTTTTAATACGAACCGAGCATTTTTCCAAAATGAGTGCCGCATACGCTTCGCGATTCGAAGCCGTTTTTTTGTGCTCGCACCCTAAAGGTCCCAAAATGACCCAAGCGTCTGCTGCGAAATATATGCAAAAGTCGAAACAGTTTGGGAGTAAGTGGGTGAATCGTTTCAAAGAGGTGAAAAATGTCGATGACTTCCCAAACCGCGGTCCTGTCCAAAGTATGCCTCAAAGATGCCAAGCCATTATTGACGCTGAAGGTCATTGGACCTGCTATTAATGTATTTGCACGAAAGTTTTCGATCAAATAAAAGAATATTTAAAAGAATTTTCGTATTGAGTCTTTTAATTTTCTCACAACAGTGACCACGCTCTTATTTAACCGACTGTAATTTAGTATTTTTCACTTTCAAACTTTTACAGTTATAAAAGTACGCATTTCCTAAACATTTCTATTTGCGAATGTACAGTAGAATGGATTTGGATCATTTTGATCTGCTTTCAGGGTCATGTGTCACACTAAACAAAATGGTTGCTAATTTTCGGTGTCGATGTCATAAAGACACAACTGAAAAATGTTAGCTAACTGCACTTAACAGCTGATATATTCTAATATCAGGTTTCGTTACAATAATTTTTTAACTTCTTAAGTAGACTGCGCCATCAGAAACTATACAAACCTCGCGTATGAGCTAAAGTACTCCAAGAACGTCGACCATCTTAAATTCACTTGATACATGATCCCGAATCAGATCATTGTGGTCTCAAAAATCGATCATTCATCCCGGTCGATCAAAATGATTTTGATTTCGGTATAATTTTTGTTGCAAATTAAGATGATATTAAATTCGATATCATTTTAAACATTGGGTGGTCATTAGAGATACTGATAAGCAACCTGTACGAAAAAAAAACAATTTAAGCGAGAGAACTAAATTTGGTCCTCAGAACTAGAAAGTATAGTTCTTGCACCAACGCGACGTGGACATTTCACAAAAAAAGATACGATACAAAGAAGCTTTTATCTAAAAAAAAAAACGGCTTTAGCAAATGACGCTTCTGTTCCATTTTAAGGTTAGATTCGCTCGTGTATACGAAGCAGTGTATTGGTCTCGCGACAATCAATATATTTGTCTCATCTATACCGCATGGGTCAAGACAAACCTTATGCATCGCCCCCACTTTTCTGTTTTCTTACGATCCGGAGGGGAATTGTCGGTTAAACTAATCCAACAGACGGCGTCACAAATAGTAGGTCTGTCGTTTTCATTGAATTTCATAAAAAAAAGCAAAAGTAATTAAAAACTTGATGCTGTTTGCAAATAAACAAAAAAAAATAGATGAAAAAATAAGTCTAACTATTACTAATTATTTTAAAGAAGAAAAAATCATGAAAATATGTAGTTTAATATGAATAAAATTTAATTTTGAGATACATTTTGAAAGCAGTTCTAACTTTATATTTTTGTCATTAAATTTGCTCATATTATTGATTTTATTATTTGTTAAAGTTAAACAAAATTATTTTTTTTTAAAATTATTAATGTATCTAATGAAAAAATTAATAATATTAAAGACCTCAATGACAAAAATATTTAAAACATATACATGGTCAGAAGAATTAATAAAAAATATATGACCTATATTTTATACAGTGCAATCATTTATTTGTTGCTTAATCTTGAAAGCCTTTTTCTCGCTGCATTCAACCCCTAATAATTTTATTTAAAAATTTTTATTCAAAGGAGATTTTGAATTAAATAGTTAATTATAGTATTGCAAACCTCATTTCTAAAATTAATAGACTATAAACTATTAAACTCTATAAAAAAACGTGCCGTATTCTTGACGCAGTGTAGGAGGAAATTCACTGTTTTCGTTCAGCTTGACGCTCCGAACTTTTTTCTTCTCTATTTGTTTATGAATAATTTTTCTACTCAAAGCATGGAAAAACTGAAATCTTGTACATAACAATTTCTTACGCTTTGATAACTGATTAGGAAAACGTTATATTGTCTAAAACTAATGTTTAGGACTCATAAAATATAAATAATTTGTTTATCATTCCATTTATTTGTTGGAAACAAATTTGATGAACAAATTAACAAATAGTCTTATTATCGGTAACATTTTTTGGTGCTAAAAGTGCTTCAAATTAATGTAGGAATTACATTTAATAACAAAAATAATTAAAAAGTTTATAATAACTATTGTTATAAACAATTCTTGTGGGAAAATATTATAATTTGAGTTTCTTCAAATTATTATTTCCTTCAAGCGCCAGGAAGACTTCTGGTATTCCTTGAAACAATAAATATTTAATAATATTTATTAAAATAAAACAATTTAGATTTTTGTAAATACATTAAATAAAGAAGTTCAAAATTTTGGTCCTTTCGCATAGAAATTTTTTTTATACACTGAAAATGTTTTAAACTGTTGGGCGAATAACTGCTAGTCACAAAAATATGTGAGAAGTTAACAATAACAATTGTTATGAATAATTCTCTTGACAAAATACTCAAATGTAAGGTTTTATCAAAATTTTTATTCTCTTTAATCGCTACAATGGCTACGGATATTCCTAAAAAATGTATCTTTGATCATATTTAGTGGAATATAAAAACTTACATGTTTATAAACAATTTACATAAAAAATGTCCCAGTGGTGGCAGTATCACTCGGGAAAAGTCGGGTTTTCAATCGTAATAGATTGGAAATGAATCATAACACTGCATGCTAAGATTCACTGAATACAAAATCTTTTGACAATAACCCACCGACTTGGCCATCAAAGAAAATTAAAAATTGATAAAACCTTAAGTTTAAATATTTTGTAACAAGAATTGTTAATAAAAGTGGTTATTATAAACTTTTAAATTATTTTTGTTATTAAATGTCATTCCTACATTTATGGGAAGCACTTTAGCAACAAAAAATGTTTTTCACTGATAATAAGACTTTGTTCATACTTTGACTGAAAAAATTAATAATAAAAGTATATAGGAGACGAAATTTCGGAGAGTCAAGATCTATAGAATTTATTCATCTTTAATTTAAAACGGAAAAATTCAAAATCGCAAGAAAATTTAAGGCTCTGGACATTTTTGAATGAAAAAAGTGCATTTCCTCCAACTGTGCGTCATCAGTACAGTACGTTTGTTTATAGATTTTAATAGCTTATAGTATTTTTATTTTAAAAATGAGGTTTGCAATAATATAATTAACTCTTTAATTCAAAATCTCCTTTAAAATTAAATTTTTAAATAAAATTATTACTTGCAGTGAGAAAAAACCTTC
>NC_046663.1:80342995-80348501 GCF_010883055.1 Belonocnema kinseyi
TTATAGTATTTTTATTTAAAAAATGAGGTTTGCAATAATATAATTAACTCTTTAATTCAAAATCTCCTTTAAAATTAAATTTTTAAATAAAATTATTACTTGAAGTGAGAAAAAACCTTCCAAGATTAAGAAACAAATAAATTATTAAACTGTATAAATTTATATATGATGTTTGGTTCAATTTAAATAAATATATACGTTATATCAAATCCATTTTCTCCTTTATCATTCGTGTCATTGACTTTTTTCCAAATGATTCCCTCAAACATTTTAATTACAATTACCACTACTTTTTAAAAATATTTCCTTAAAAACTTGAAATTTTTAAGATTTTAAAG
This sequence comes from Belonocnema kinseyi, assembly GCF_010883055.1. NCBI lineage: Eukaryota > Metazoa > Arthropoda > Insecta > Hymenoptera > Cynipidae > Belonocnema > Belonocnema kinseyi. The sequence goes on from NC_046663.1 coordinate 80,343,334, forward strand.
GAACAAAGATTCTTTACTTTGCAACTGAAGTTGCAGTCTTACATATTCTAATTATTATTATATTTATATTGGATATAAGTAATATATTTTTCATTAATTTTTCTGATCATGTATATGTTTTAAATATTTTTGTCATTGAGGTCTTAAATATTATTAATTTTTTCATTAGCTACATTAATAATTTTAACAATCAATAATTTTGTTTAACTTTAACAAATAATAAAATCGATAATATGAGCAAAATAAATCACAAAAATATAACGTTCGAATTGCTTTCAAAATGTATCTCAAAATTAAATTTTATTCATACTAAACTACATATTTTCATGACTTTTTCTTTTTTGAAATAATTAGTAATAGTTACTCTTACTTTTTCATATGTTCTTTTTTGTTTATTTGCAAACAGCATCAAGTTTTTAATTATATTTGCTTTTTCTTAATGCAATTCAATGAAAAAGACATACCTACTTTTTGTGGTGCCATCTGTTGGCTTAATTTGACCGACATTTCCCTTCCGGATCGTAAGAAAACTACTACTACATACAAATATACGGTCGAGGCAAGGGGCTGGTAAATACACTATATACCTGTATTTTGCTTCATTGCAATTGTGTGTGGTTCGAGCGGTACTATTGTTTTTTCGTGTCGGTCGGAGCAGTGTTGTGTATAAGCCCCTTCTTTTCTTTCATTTTGAGTCAAAATAATTTGTCAATATTTTATCAAAAATAAATGCTTAACCCGTATTCATGCTTTAAATATTTTTGGTCTTGAATGATTAAAAATTACCTTTTAATAGTTCAAATGTGTGCCATTAAAACAACTTTTCTTAAACTTTGAAAAACTGCCCCTTAGAACGATATCTTATTTTACAGTTCTTCACCTACTTTCTCATAAAAAAGTCCCAGGATCACTTCAGCAATATTATTTGAATAATCAATCATTTTTTTGTTATTTGAAGACATTTCAAGTTCCGTTTTTGGAACTGTAAACCATTTGTAAAGAATGGAAAGTTATGTTTTTTTTTGTTTATCTTTTTTCATTCACATAATTCAAAGTTGATACAACGCTATAAGAGAATCCTTGAACTTCTCAAAATGACGTTCATTTTGAAATATCGTTTTATGAAATTAACATTTTGCCTTAATCTCGGGTTTATTAGATGCAGAATTTTATTACTTCAGACAAACATTTTCATGCTAATATTATAGAAATTAAGGCTCTTCAGCAGACGTTAGAAAAACAGTTGTGTAAGTTCCGCCAGTAGTGTACCAGATCTCGGCTGTAAATTATATTGCAAGCAGCAAGCTACTTTGAAATTGAGGTTGAAATTTTGAAGAAAAATAAATGTATTTACAGTTGTCCTGAAAATTTTTCAGTATGTGATATGGAAGACCTGAAAATGTCCTGTAATTTTGAAGTTTGTCTTTTGTAACAACCCTGAAAGTCATAATAGGACTTTCATTATAAGAAATTATGTGAAGAACTGGGAAAGAAGCAGAATATTGTTCTAAAAGGTAGTTTTTAAAAGTTAAATTTTGGTTTTCTATCAAAGGTACGCACCTTAAGTTTAGAAGGTCATTTTTAATTATGCAAGACCAAAAATATGCAAGTTCTATCAAAAAAGCACATTATAAATTCTCCAACCCCTATGGAGCACAGAAAAACTAAGAATAAAATTTGTTGCAGGAAATTTTTTCAAGCTATAAAGTTTTTTTTAGCCAACTTCGCGTCTTTCAAAAAACATGTGTTTGTCATGGAAAAACAAAAGAAAGTTTAACCGATATTTGTGTAAAGTTTATCCTGTGAAGTTAATTTTTGTTGCAGAGAATCTTTCACCGGAAATCGATGTAAAGTTTATCTTCTGTTTTTTCTGTGAGGGTGGGTTTTTACTTGCAACCACGAAGGAATAATAAGGAGACCTAACTCCGTTTCCACACTTGCCAATAGAAACATTACCGTAAGTGGTATGCACATTACAGGAAGATCTTAAATTTTCGTGCGCATGTGCGCAGTTGTCCTCTTCCTATACATGGATAAGTGTACAAGTGAGAAAGTTTGTCAAATTGACGTAAGTTAGAGAGGTTCTGTTCGTTTGTTTTGATGCAGGTGGGGAAGTGTCGGGTAGTGGTGCAAGTTACACGCCGAAGAAGGTGAATACACTTCGCTTTTTTAAAGCGCTCACTGTATGTGCAATAAACGTCTAATATATTTTATTGCTTTACATAACTTTCATTTAATTTTAATAGAAATGATTTAGATATTTAACCTTTACACACTACCTGCGTGCCTGCGGAGAATTTCTCAGAGCTTCTCAGAGCTTCTCACAGCCTTGAGAATCTTTAGCATATACTCTGAGATTTCTACGGGTAGGGCGCTTCATTATAATATCACATTATTTGCAATTATCCGTGCTGATTAAATTTTATACATGCTTATCAATGCGCACCTACGTACGAAAATGCAAGATCTTCCAGTAATGTGCCTATCACTTACGGTAATGTTTCTATTGCCAGTTTCAAATAGCTTCCCATGGGCAGTTGGGTCTCCTTATTATTCCTTCGTGTCCGCAACTCTAATCGATTTTCAGATCTAGATAGGATTTTCAAATAGATCGGTCAATTAGTGCTTGATGTACATGTGCGCGTCTTCAAGACGCATCGATCTACCTCTTGTGGAACCTTTAATGACCCACTAGTACCTATTTATGAAGTTTCAAAAAAAGGTTCATTCTATTTATACACGGAGAAAATTTGGTTAGGAAACTTTACCGAACGTTTAAGTATAATTGGAACATGTGAACCAAAAGGAGAATGCTTGACATTATTGTAATAATTTGTGTCTTGCGAAATGTTAAAGAATAAATGACAGTTCGACAAACTTTAATAACGCAGATTAAAGTCAACACCGTTGACTCATATAGCGCGCTTCTAAGAACGGGCAAACGCTAAGCGCAGAAGATTTGAACTTGACTAAGAAATCACTTTTTCAAAGGCCTTTAAAGAAGTGATTAATTAGTCAAGTTAAAATCCTGGGCGCTTAGCATTTGATCATTTTGAGAAGCGCGCTGTATGAGTCAACGGTGTAGGGGAAAATATGACAGACCACGATCTGAACCGTGATTTCTATGTTGACATCGCTTTTGTAACTAAATCTATTTTAATTCTTTCTATTCACTGATCATGAGCGTTTAGCGTTCGGCACTCTTGAGAACAGTACAATGTAATTATCTGAATGTACACACTAGTTACTAATGTTACTTTGAGTACCATTTCTGCCTTTAAAAAAGTGATGAATTAACCAAGTTAAAATCTTGGGCGCTTAGCATTTGATCGTTTTGAGAAGCGCGCTATATGAGTCAACGGTGTAGGCGAAAATATGACAGACCACGATCTGAATCGTGATTTCTATGTTGACATCGCTTTTGTAACAATATCTGTTGTGGTTCGTTTTATTCACTGATTTTGAGCGCTTAGCGCCGCGTAGCGTTAAAATTGTCAATTTTTTTGATTTTTGAACGGATATTTCATCCGGCACTTATAACCTTAAAAATTACAAAGTTTCAGCTAAATCCACCGAAAGTTATTTTCCCATACATTTAGTGCGGGGTCCTTTAAAGTCAAGCAAACTGTAAATTATGCAACGACAATAATTCCCTCAAAATCGGTTACAGAATGATAAATTTCGGTTATTCTTTCTAGGTTAAAAATGTATTATTTACTTCAGGGTTGAGTAAAGTTTCAAATGTATTCTAGAGAAGAATTAATTTTGGTTATGTTATAATCATCTGCATATTTTATGAAAGTTTGTCCACTATGAGCGAGCTTTTCATTTTTGCGACGTTAGACTTTATTTGACAGTTTGGTAAACCGATAGTCACGCTTTATCTTCCGTCGCCTCCCTAATCTTTCACGACGTTGAAGTTTGCTACAGATATGGATTTGAAAGCTGTGTAAATAATAAAAAAAAAACTAAGAGTCCTATCAAAAAAGTAAAAACACCTCTAGATTCGTCTCGGAAATATCTCGCTGTGCATTTTCTGGTTTTTTATTTAAACAATTTTTAAAACAATTACGCCATTTGTTATCTTTCTGCAATTGTTACAAACAAAGTATTCATTGTATTGAAAAACCAAGTGCACCATTACAATTCCCCTGGAAAATATCTAGATGTGCATTTTTTTAAACCCATTTTTGAAAGAATTAGAGCATTTGTTGTTCAGGGCTCTGTTGCTCTGTGCCCGTAGATATGAATTTGAAAGTTGTGTAATAAATTTTTTTTAAACTAAGAGTCATATCAAAAAAGTAAAAACACCTCTAGATTCGTCTCGGAAATATCTCGCTGTGCATTTTCTGATTTTTTATTTAAACAATTTTTAAAACAATTACGCCATTTGTTATCTTTCTGCAATTGTTACAAATAAAGTATGCATTGGATCGAAAAACCAAGTGCGCCATTACATTCCCCTGCAAAATATCTAGATGTGCATTTTTTTAAACCCATTTTTGAAACAATTAGAGCATTTGTTGTTCAGGGCACTGTTGCTCTGTGCCCGTAGATATGAATTTGAAAGTTGAGTAATACATTTTTTTTAAACTAAGAGTCATATCAAAAAAGTAAAAACACCTCTAGATTCGTCTCGGATACTTAACTTCCGTTAAGTGGGATGCAAAAATTGTTTTCCGCGGGCGTTTAGTAGGAAAAGTGGGTTTAATTAATTTATTAGGAAATTTATTATTCGTGAGAAGTGAAAAACATTTTTCCGTAATATAATTTCTTCACATTCCCAAAACCTTGTATCCTCGTTATCATCACTTTTTCGTCAAATTTTAAAAACTATTCTAGACATCGAAAAAAATTTCAGCATGTATTGGCAATATGTGTGCAAACTTCTCAGTAAAGTAGGTAATAATCAGTTAGATGGATAAGGCTGTCGAGGTGAGCATAGGTAAAAAATTTAAATTTTGACAATTACTCAACAATTATAATTTTTTTTCAAGATAATAAAATATATTTCTTTTATATACTCAGTTTGGAAGAATTAGAATTAAAAACATTACTTATTACCATAAAAATAACACAGGCCGACAAAATTTGACAAAGGTCCGGAACCAGAGACCAGACCTAGTATACCCGAAGGTTTTTGCTGCGCTGAATCCGAATCCGACCTC
>NC_046663.1:80348601-80359845 GCF_010883055.1 Belonocnema kinseyi
CATTTTGAAGTGTTAGGGCGGAGTAGGTAACAAGGATCGGGGGTTAAGGAAATTGGATTGTAGGGGTTTAAGCTCAATGATACGCACGTAACCGGGTTTGGTGGTAGAGGAAATCGGGTTATGGGAGTCTCAGGTTATGGGCTCGAAAGTTACCGGGCTTGGGGGTGAAATTCTCCATATTTGAATCCGCCATATCTCGGCTGTGAAAAATCTTATCAAAAAGTTAGGCATAGCATTTTGAAGGTAAAGAGTAGTTCTTTACGATGCCATCGTCAGTTTGTGAAAAAAAATTTTTCGCGATGTTACGGGGCCTCGAACACATCAAAATAACGGGTTTTTGACCCTTTTAGGTTAGAATATCTCGAAAACTGAGGGTGATGGAATTTTTCTGAGGTCAGATTCGGATTCAGCGCAGCATAAACCTTCGGGTATAGTAGGTCTGGTCTCTGGTTCTGAGAATTGTTGGCCTGTGTAATTCAAATTTAAGAATTTTTATTTATACATCTTTAAAATTGAAAAGTTTTTAATTTTTCAAATTAAACGTTAAAAATTATGTAAGTTTCACCATTAAACCAGTTTAAATTTTGATGATACACAATACAAATTTCTTCAATTTTGAAGATGTAGAGTTGAAAATTTAAGTTTAGATCTTCAAAATTATCTAGCATTCTTATTTATAAATTTTTAATATTGTAGAGTTTTTAATTGTGAGTATCTAAGATTGAATTATGTGAAAAAAACATTCGAAACTACATAATGAATTGCACACGTTAAAAATTAAAATATCTTCAATTGCAAATCTTGAATAAAGACTAATTTCAAGAAGAGAGATTCAAAATTTTCTAAAGTTATGTGTTTTATTCATATTTTCATATGCATAAGTTTTAATGCAATATAATTAATAAATCCTGTAAAGCGTTTTATTTTGCATATCCGATTTAATTTCTGAAATTCTAACCTAATTTAATTTCAGAAATTTTATATAAACTTAATTTTTAGGTTTTTAATGCTCAATTTTAATGGCTTGAATATTTTACATCAAAAGGATTTAATAAAGAATAGGATACAAACATTTTAAATATTAAAAATTAAATAATTTAGGGTTGTAAGGTTAGAAAATTTGAAATAAAAACTTATCCAATGTTTTTGTTTACTTCTCATAAATTTAAAAACCCGCTCATCAATTGAATGTTACAATACAAATTTTTGCTGATGCTTTTTTCCGGTATCCCAACTGTTAGGTTAGCCGTAAGGCTTACGTCTTAGGCGATAAAACGCGTTAAACGTCGGTTAGGTGGTTCGAAACCCGTCGCAGTATTTTCAATTTTTAATAGCGTTAATATTCTTAAAAGCTTGCGAGTGTATAGTATGTAATGTATTGTAATTTAATGTAATTGTTTAAGCTAAATTGTGTATGTATATGTATACAAAATTGTATTCTGATTGGCTGTCACTGACTAATGTGTATATATAGGTTGTATGCTGTTGATTGTCTATGAGTTCTTTTTTATTAACAGAAGCTTACGGTTTACCAAACTGGTAGTTAAAATTTCATGTTTGCGAATTAGGTATTTCCGAATTTCATTTTACCTAAGTGGAAATGAAGCTTTATCAACGTGTCCATATGTCCCGAGTTTACCCAGTTGAGTTTGGTAAAGTTTCTCGATCTACTTTTCTCCGATTCGAATGACTTATTGAAGAACTTTCCATGTCCTCTTATGATCTAGCAATACTTATTAATAGTTTTTAAAAATATATATTGTTTATCTGATTTATATGATGAAAACTTTTTAAATGTTGAGATTATAATAGGACTGTATAAGTGCATACATGAAGTATTTGTTCGCATTTTCAAGACGCATCGATTGACTTACCGAATAACCTTTGATGATCTCTTTGGATCTAGCAATACCTATATATAAGTTTTCAAAATATATTGTTTATCTTGTTTATATGAAGAAAACTTTCAATATTAGGAATAGAACAAGATTGTATATTACTGATTGTTTTGCGGCTTCGAGATGGATCGATTGACCTATTAAACAAACTTTTAATGACCTCTTATGATCTAGAAATACCTATTCAGAATGTTTGATATGAGAGACGCAAAAGGTTGAAAAGTATTGAAAGGCTCCATTTTTTTATTTTTTTTTTACATAAACACCTTCTTATGTCGAAGAAAATTTATTTAAACATATGAAGAAGGAAAGTTTTTATAAAATGAGCTCAAGTACATCCATAGTGAATACATAGTACACCCATAGTACTTCCCTAGGGTATTTTTTTTATTTTCGGTCACCCTAATGTTATGTCCTCAAAGTATGTGTGGTTTCTACGTCTCAAATTTAAAAAATTGATTTTCCCGGAAAAATGTTATGAACTGGGAACAAACTACAATTTCTCTTGGAATTTTTTCCTGTGCTTGAATGACCGCCCTGCAAGATAAATCACAGTTCGTATACCCCCCCCCCCATTTTTCCTCTATTCAGAGAGTTTACTCTCGATTTGAGATTTCGGGAAAACTTGCTGACCTGTATTCAAAGTGTGATGTAACCCGTTAAGTAAATGTCGAACCAACATTCCAGGTGCACATGAAAGAGAGTGAAGGGTAAAGGGAAGGGAATCAAAAAGTTCGCACAAAGTTTCCTCTCTGGGGTTTAAAGTCTTCGTGGAAGTTTAGAACGACGAGCTGTGGCGCAGCGCGGCGGTAGCGAGCTTATTGGTATCGATAAACCGTTCCGTTGGGTGCCGACGGCTATGGGAGGGCCAATATAATGGTCGTCTACATCCCCTGAACCAAAATAAAAAAATGCCATCCAACCTTTATAGCTTTCCACAAGATGAGAGAAAAATGCTGCCCAAGCCAACTGCTTTTCGGCTTCTTGATTCGAGTTTTTTTATTAAACTTTATTCTTTTGCTATAAATTGAATCTTCTTCTTTGTTATTTTGTATCAATTTTATATTAACTTTATTAGCTAGCAAGTAAAGGGATTTTATAGATAATAAGAAAACAACATTTTTTCAGGCGGAAGATCTTTTAATAGCTTCCTGATAGCCGAAATGTTACTTAAACACAAGGTATTTAGTGTTATCAAGATTTCCTATCAGACTGTTGGCACCAAACTAATTGAGTAGCTTACAAAGGTCAGCAGTGTCAGCACTCTCAGACTTATGTTAGTAGTATGTGCATATGCAATGCTGGCAATCATTATCTATAAAATTACTGTGTCGTCAAGAAAGCTGTAAAGCATCAAAAGTTATTTAAGTTTTAACAGGGTAACTATAGGTCAGGGAAATTCTAGAAATCAGGGAAAATTCAGAGATTTTGAAAAAAAATCTTGCCAAGGTGAGGGAATTTCTATAAGAGGCATTTTAAAAAGGTGTCTTGGATAACAGATTTGAACATTTTTAATTTTAATTAAAAAATTGATTTATTGCCTTTATAAAACATTCTATGTTCAAAATCTTACAAGATTATACTATTTACATTTCTTTTTTTTTGCATCCTCTTGATGATTATATTTTTAGATAAGAAATTTCATTATTTTTCGTTAAAAGTGCAACAGTTTGTTTGAAAATTAATCTTCTTTGTTTGAGAATCCGCCAACTTTCTTGAAAAGTCGTCTCTTTTATTTGAATTCAACTGCTGGCGATTTAAAATCAAAATCTCTTTGGTGGAAATATCAACTGTCACATTTTTTCTCAGAGTTAATTATTTTTTTTTTTTTTGAAAGTGAAACTACTTGGTTGAAGGTTGAGCCACTTTATCAAACATTCTTTTTTGATGTTAAAGATTAATTATTTTAGTCAAAAATTCATCTCTGGTTAAACGTTTAATTTTTTATTTAAATTTGGTCTTCATTTGTAAAAATTTTGTAGTTCTCTTGAAACCTCTTCTTTTTGTGGGAATTCATCTACCTTTTATTTCAAATTAAATTTTTTGGTTGAAATATCCTGTATTACATTACTGGCTGAAAACTCATCTTTTTATGGAAGCTTCTAATGTGTCCCCTAAGGGTTTACATTTTTCTTACACCTTCTCTATTCCTTTACACACCCTCCACACACTTACTTGGTGGTGGAAGGGGGACCTACAGTTTAAGGTGGGTTCCGAACCACCAAGAGCAACAGCCTGAAGTACTTAGAGAAAACACCTTTTTCTCTAGAGGTACCGGTCCCACGACTCTCCGGAGATGAACAACTCCCTTGCTAGGCTAGCGTTCACCGCATGGGCCACCGAGACTCTTCCAGAGTGCGAGGCGGGAATCGAACCCGCCATCCCACCCATCTGTCTGGTTAAAATTTGATCTTTTTTAAATTGAAAGCTCAACTGCTTAAATAAAAGTTAAAATAATTTGTTAAATATTAGTTTTAGGAGTAAAGGTTCATCGCGCTGACTAAAAATTAACTTTTGGTTTAAAAATTCATATTTACGGGTAAAAATGTTTACGATTTTTACGGAAGTTTCGTCTATTAGCTTAAAAATTCAACAGTATCGATCTCATTCTTATTTTTTTTAACTGCAAAACTTTATTTATTAAAATTTTTCTTTTAGATTGAGTAATTTGTCTGTTAGCTTAAAAATTTGACTATTTTGTTCCATTTTTTAAAAAGATTTTCTGATTGAAAATTTATATTTTTCATTTTTTTGTTGAAAATGTATCTTTTTAAGTGAAAACTAAACTATTTGTTTAAAAATTCAACATATTTTGTTGAATATTTGTTCTGTGTCGTAGAAAATTCATCTTTTTGTTTGAAAATGCGTCTTTTTGGTTTCCAAATTCACCTCAGTTGGCGGAAATTAAATTTCTTTCGGTTGAAATAGCAACTATTATATTCGTTGTTGTGATTTTTATCAAAAATTTAATTATTTTGATGAAAATTGAACTATTTGGTTGGAAATGCAACTGTTTTTGGTTGAATTTTAATTTTTTAAAGTTATAAGTTGAAAATTTTTTCGAAAAATTCTTCTGTTCATGTTGAAAATGCAACTATTTGGTTGAAAACTCCTCTTTCATGATTGAAAATGAACTTCAATGTTGAAAGTTCATCTTTTCGGGTTTAAAAGTCAACAATTTTCTAAAATATTTGATTTGTTGTCAGCTTCAGGATTCAACTATTTGGTTGAAAATGCAAGCAACTGTTTTTGGCGGATTTTTTATCTTGTTCGTATGGAAATTCGAGCATTAAATTGAAAATTCACCTTTATAGGTTGAAACTTTAACTGTTTGGTTCGAAATTCTCAAATATTTTGTTGAAATTGCAGCAGTATTTTTAAAAAGTCATATTTTTTCGTTGAAAATTCAACTGTTGGTTTATGAACATTCGTCTTTTTCGATTGAAAATTCATATTTTATGGTAGAAAAATCGCCTTTTTCGGTTGAAACAAATAACAAAATTAAAAATTATAATCTAAAATTGTTTTTTCCCGTTTGAAAAAGTTTCTATATTAAAAATGTTAAAAGATTAAAATGCTGGCATTTGAAAAGTAATGGTCTGGGAAAATGAAAAGTTGGCTAGAAGTAAATTAGGGAAAAGTCGGGGAATTTCAAAAATGAAGTTTTGCACCCACCCTGTATCAAGTTTGCACGAACGCTCTCAGATTTTTGGAATTTACATTTAACAAAACAAGTCAATTGTGAAAACTTAACGTGCATGGAGAAAAATAAATAAAGTGAAAACTGCGCCTTCTGCGACTACATTGTTTTGTTTGTATGAAAGATTTTCATCAGGTGAGGAACTTACTAATCCCAAGCGTTCAAATAAAAAGCGACCAAGGCGATCGGATGAAAATATCGCACTCGTACGGGCCAGTGTTCTGAACACTCCATGCACGTTGAGTTTTCACAATTGACTTGTTTTGTTGAATGTAAATTTCAACAATCTGAGAGCGTTCGCGTGGAGTATACTGATCCATGTCAAAAATCCCCTTAGACTGATGCTTCAAACGCGCTACGTCATTACTCGATATGTCATCTCTGTCAAAAGTTACAGTGTTGCCAAATCTTATCGTCGAATATGGCCAACCCTGTATTTTGCCATTCAGTGTCCCATAATTGCTTCTGCCACGAGGAAACCTTTCAGTATATAATCTCGGACGACGCTATATTAGTCTCGTAGTGATGCTCCATCGACTTGATCAGACGCGCGCGAGTAATTTCTTGATGGTTTATATGCGATCGTCTATCCGGACATCTAAATGCATCAGGTTCTGCATCTTCAATATTGCCTGTCCTAAATATGGAAACAAGCATTTATGTAGGGAATAAGCGGATAATGTGGCGCACATAGCTTCAACTCGCCGTACTTGTTTGGTGATGCGGTGCGCAATATTATTTCTTTTTTGTTTGAAAATTCAAAATAATATTCAAACAATCGAATCCACAATAAGAGTAAAATTCGATATCTATATTCTTTCACAGTTAAAAAATTGAAATTATTTCATGGCAGTGATTATCATCCAAAGCTATGATCATACAATATTCAACATTTCGACATTTTACCATTAAAACAACCGTCCGTGCCGCATTACCCGTTTGCGCCTAGTATGTTAAGATAAAACTTTCGTTTGTAAATGTTAACTAACTTTAAGTATTTGTGACACACGACATCCTATGGAAAAGTCATTATGTCAAATTTTTGGTAGTTTTAACATATTGGAAGCAAATTACTACAAGTTTTAATGATTTTTCCGCAACTGTCATAATAGACTAGAAATACCCGAAACAAACTTTTCACCTTAAAAATTACGCAGTATAAAAAATGGATCATTTTTTGCAGAGCATTTTGCTCCAACTATCATTTGGCTCTCTTTATTGAAATAAAGCGCAGTGTGACAACGTATAAGCAGGTTGCAGAGCTTTGTAGGATATTATAATGCACTAAAATCGCTGGCCACTACTAGAACCCTCGGATATATAATATAATAAAATAATAATATAATGTAAAGCCTTGCAATGTATAACGATATCACGATTTTGCGCTACTATTATAACGTGATAATTACGATGTATAGCGCAGGAACTCGTGCAGAAATTTAGGTGTGGCGCCAGTCGGGCACCGATTTCGAAAAATTTGGGCTCGACAAGGTAATCTCTCTAGCGCCAGACCGTAAATGAAACGCCTTACCCGTTCGGACCCACATCTGGTCATTCAAAATGGGGATCCGATCTGGCCCAGATATGGCCCCTTTAATTTTTTATTTCTATAATTAGTAAAATTTCAAAAGTTTTTATAATAATATTTTTTTTCAACTTTGCATTTTACAAAACTTCAATTTTTCAATATTCTACATTATACACCATTATACATTATATCTCATTTTCAATATTCTACATTACATTATCTGTATGTATTGCTTGAATTTCTCAATAAGAGTTTGCATTTTGAAGAAAACTATTATGCTTTAACTAGTAATTTTCAAATTTAGAGCTATTCCACACACATACGCACACACACAAATGAATTTTAATTATAAATATTTTTGAATCTTCTTAATATTCGTTTGGAATGATGTTTGTTTGACTAATGCACATGGGGCACATGGAGTGAGATTTAAAAAGTGAGGTTATGTTCGAGAAAATATAAAAAGGATTTAATCTATAATGTTAACCCTACGTGGAACACGTGGGGTCTACGCGGACCCCAGGCACTGTATTTTGCTTATATAGTGGCTCCCTCTTTCATCTAGGTGCTGTGTCCTCTAGTATCTTCCTACTTAGTAGTGCTCGAGATGTCGATGATTGGAAGTTGCTGATTTTTTACTTCTTTATAGTGTAAGCAGCCTCACGAAGTTTATTTCTCAATACTGAATTCTTCATGCATGTGTACCGATTGCAATTTTTGCCTGTGAAGGAAATAAGAAAAATGTTTTTTCGTGTTCACTAACTGGGCCTTTCTTGACACCTTTCCCAGAAATAGATATTTTTCCAGGTTTGGTATTTCATTCTGGTATTTTGTAAATACGTGCTTGCCAGTTTTTAGCTTCATTCGTCTTCTGGGGGAACTCAAAAAGTTCTACTCACGGAAGTTCTAAGCAAGAAACCATAATTTTACGCACTCTGACTTGAAATTAAGTGACCATAAACTCTATAGAGCCCTAGCTTGGTTCTATAATTTTTCGAAGCTGCAAAGATGCGATTAAGCAGCCCTTGCAGCGCAAAAATGAGTGGCGTCCGCGTAGACCCCATGTGATCAACGTTTAAACTCTGTCTCACGTGGTCCACACAGGGTTAGCATTCGGGAAATTCATACATTTGGTATAAGGTAATCTCTACTTTCGCAATATCAGGAACAAAATATAAAATTCTAAAAAGATGAAAAACTTTTTTATTCACATACATAGTAAATGCGGTCAAAATGATGACGCGTTCTCGAAGACGAGGATAACAGAAAATTTGACATAATCTTAGCTAACCTAATCCGACCCGACGCAGTTCTGATGCGAGCCACATCATATTGCGATATTGTTTTCTCCATCTATATATAACTTTTGCACCTGGAAGGCTAACAAAAAATTGTAATAATAACCTAATTTTGTCACTATTTATTATTGATATGGGTTGGAAAATGTCCCTTGGAGATACATATTTATTTATTATTTTCTCGTAAGTAAAAGCGTATTTCCGTAAAATGTCTGTGGACTTGTGTTTTAAATTTTCTCAAAGTATGCTTGTTATATTGAATTAATTTTTATATAAACGTCTTGTTATAGATAGTTCTTTCTTGTAATCTGTCAAAAGAAGAGATTACATCTATAAAATGAGAAAACTAATATGAAAATTAAAAATCTTTTGCGTATAATAATGACATTGAGTTTCGCAGGAAAATGTCACTTGTCATTCCTTGAAATTGAATGTCCTCATGGAATTATTATTTTATCATAATAAACACACCTCTCTTTGGCAGAAATTGAAAAAGTTAAATTAAAGATTTCGTTATATTTGTACATTTATGAATGCTTTGAAGTATAAAACAATGCAAAATTTGAGTATTGCCTAGTGGGGAATATATAATTGGCCTGCTATTGGGAGCCAAAATGCAGATAATATTAGATCCAGACTTAGAAAAATACAATCACCAATAAAACAAATATTAATTCTTTTTATTAAGGATAAAATCGTGTTAATAATCAGTTATTGCTAATTGTATTTTAACTTATTTTGATTCATTAGTTATAATTTATAATTTATTATGTTGGTTGTCAGTTTTTGTCCAATATTGCGCCAGTGGTTAGTTTGAGGAATTCCCCACTTTGTGAAATTAATTCTGTACTTTCCGTGCATAAAACATAGGTGTAAGGGACTTAAACTATTTTTCATCTTTAACGCCAAGCTAAATCTAGCTTACAGATATTTCCATATTCTCGTTACCTTTTACGACAATCCTTTCTATACAGCCTTCGACAGATGTTTCAGTAATATCGTCCGATTTTATGTCGTATTTTTGATCTTAAAGTAAATTTACTTCTTTTTAAACATTACAAATTTAAACTTCGCTTTGAATTTAATATCATTGCCTTCCATTTCGAAGTCATAAAGACCATATATTTATGAAATCCATTTTTTGAAACTCACAACATACATACTTGCATTCTAAGCTTTCTGTGACTTCTACGCATATTTTTTTATTACTTTTTTATGTTCTGCAAAAATATTACATGACTTTCAAATGCTGATGATTCATTTTCTTGAATACGGAAGGTTGTGAGTTTTAATTGACTTTCTTTTGTATCCAAGATTTAACATATTTGATGTTTTTAAAGATTTTAAGTTCAGTAAACATTTTTATGTTGATCAATCAATTTATTATTTTTTAAATTGAACTTTAGTTAGAATATTGAAAATTGAGCAATAACACTACCCTGCAAATTTTAGTTTTTTTTAATGCGAGTAAGATGGCACCTAGTGTTTCCGAATGGATTTTTCGCGCTGAACACGAATCAGGATTAGAAAACTTCCCATCTCGTCATGTTTTTGAGAAAATAGGGGTTAAAACCCCTAAAATGGCGTTTTTAGCCATGTTTGAAATATTGTAGAGCTAAAGCATGACGTACTACAAACTTCGCTAATATCAGAAATTAAAGACTGAAACAAGTCCCTTCGACTGAGACCTATGTTAAATAAATCACATGCGCGCTTAGAGCGAATAACATACATACACCCACGCCTAGGCATAAGAAAATGCTTTAAAGGTTTAAGGGTCGCTGATTACTAATATGCAAGTAGGTTTTAAAAATGAAAAATCGCGAATCCAATATGGCGGACCATTTTTTCGAAATTTGATCGTATTCGCTTTCGTCGGTTTTAAGAGTCGCTGATTACAAATATGCAGTAATCAGCGACCCTAAAAACCTTTAAAAGCACTGCACATTTTATTATGTCTGGGTGTGGCGTGGGTGTATGTATGTTAAAATCCTTTCTGTTTTTATTTTTTTCCTCTACCCCTGGACAAAAACACAGCCCACGCTTCAAGGGCGCGTGCGATTAATTTGGCATACGGCTCATTTGAAAGGGCTAGTTTCAACCTTTAATTTCTGACATTTGCATCAAACATTAAATTTTTTCCTGAAAGTTGGAAAGTTTTCTCAATTTCACTCATATTCCATTTTTGCGTAATTTGTTGAAATAAAGTTTCTGTAACTGTCGATACATTTAAACTTTTTGCGCGATAAATTGGATCAAACGCGATTTCGATCCGAATCGAGAGTTGCGAAAAAAAAGTCTTATGCCCTTCAACAGGGTCTACCTTAATTAACGTTAACGAACCGAGATGGTTCGGAATAGGGTAGAAGAAGGATGAATGAGGTGGTGAAGAGGATGGGACTAAAAGTGGAAGATGGGCTTCGTCCTGCGTTCGCAGACACCGCAGAATTTCATTCTCAATGCTGCTATAGGTGAACAACTTCGTGTTTGTCGAGTTTGCCACATATTTCATGGAAATTCGCACCAACGCCTTGTACGTAATCGTACAAGTTAAGACTCACATATTTTTAAACCTTCAGCCATCGATAGTCGTCTCTGTTTTTTATGTTTCCTGTTCAATGCCTAGCTCGAATGTAACATAAAGCTTGCCCTCACATATCTGCAATTTATCTGTATAAGGATTTATTAATGAATTATAATTCTGCATACTTATTTTACTTCTACCAGGTGTATACATATGAAACCGGTATTGCCATTTGGCGGCCAGTAGGCACACTTGTAGGCACTGTCGGAACTTACCATTTGTGCTAATTGGCGTAT
>NC_046663.1:80359945-80382039 GCF_010883055.1 Belonocnema kinseyi
GAGGGCGCATACTTTGAATAAAATATTTGTTATCATTCTCTTGAAATAAATGTGTTTTTTTTTCTTGAAAAAATACCGGTTTCATATGTATACACCTGGTATTACAACACAGGAAAAACTGGTTGTAAGAAACGTTGCAGGTAATTAATGAAACGGAGTAACACCCTGCTTGGGTAACTGGTAGATGGGTTGACGTGCTGCTGTCTAGCGGAATCCAGCGGAGAATCTTTCGTTTTCCATGGAGAGTTTAGCCCTCTATCTATTACCCAGCTGAACGTTACCCCGTTTCACCTTTTACCTGCAACGTTTCTTACACCAAATTTTTTCTGTGAAATAATGTAGCAAGCGTTAAAGGTTCGTTCAATCATACGTTACGCTGATATGAACACTTTTTCTACCCCACCCCTTATTCGTCAAAGATTATCACACAAAGCTTGAACCACCTAGGTAAAAATTTTTCTTCGATTTCATTTGATAAGCGCCTCAAAAAAAACACAAAACATAGGAATATAATATTTCAAAGGCTCCACAGCTTAATATGCTCTCAAAACGGGGGAAATACGGTAATTTTTCACGAAAATCCGGGAATAATTATGCAGTACATTCTTTTAAATAACATTAATATAAAGGTACAATATTTCATTCAATATGAAACGCTTAAAATATTAATTTAAAATATATTGAATTTTCAACGGAATAGCTGGTTTTTTAATAAGAAACATGAATTATTAACGAAAAAAGTAATATGTAATATTTCAACTCTGAACAGATTTTAATTTTAGACGGATTTTAGACGGATTTTCCATAAAAGAGTTGAATTTTTTTTACCATTTAAGGTTTTTCAGTCAAGTGAGAAAGATAATTCAAGCAAATTATTAAATTTTAAAGATCAAAAAGGTCAATTCTCTACAAATAGTTCAATTTTCAACCCGAAAATATGGGTTTCAACTAAAAAGTTAATTAGCAACCAAGAAGCTGAATTCCCAATCAAGAAGCTTAATTTTCTACCAAAAAAGTCTAATTTACAAATGAACAGTTTAAATGTTTTACCAATAAAATGAATGTTCATATTTTAATTTAAAAATGTAAAGGATCAATAATACATTTAATAGTAGTATTTTGATCCAAAACCATTCAATTTTGAATTAAAAATATAATGGTTACATTATAATTTAATAAAATATAATTTTCATAAAAAACCAACTTTTTAACAAAATAATTAGATCTCCAACCAAACAATTTTTAGTACAATTTTTAACTAAAAGAGATATATTCTAATCCAAAAATATAATAGTAGACTTTTCGGTTGTAAAGAATTAGCTTTCAACGAGATAGTTGAATTTTGTTATCGAATTCTATTAATTAACATCGCATTTAAGCAAATTTAAGAGAAAAATGGGACGTTTCTAGAAAATAGGAAGAAAAAGGAATTACATTGAAAAGGGGAAAAGTCGGGAATAGGGGAAACAGTGTGAAGCATGTATATTTGGCTAGATGAATGTACCGTAGAATGTTTCAATAGTTTCTAAAATATCTCGCAGGTTATAAAATCTCTATCCGAGTTTAGGGAAATGTAAATTGGAGTGGATGCAAGATTTATTAGAGCTATTCAACAATAAAAAAAATATATTTTTGAAATTGATTATCACACTTAATTTATTACACACATACAATCTTATCGTCACTTATACATATAATCACATGCTTAAATGATTTAAAAAATCTTAATAAATCGCTGAGGATTCGAACCCTACAAACACTACTTAACCGTGAATCAGAGGACAAATATATGTATCCTTACTTATAAGTAACTTCTTCGTTTCGTGAATTTTATGAGTAAGCGATTAAACAAATTTGAATACAATTTTTTTTACTTTCTCTCTTGTAAAATAAAATATTTTTTAATCAAACAATTTTCTTTTAAAGTTCCTCTTATATTTTTAAGTATTTATAACCAAAAATTTTTTATGGTAATTTTATATTTTTGAAACACTCAAAACACGTTGCAAAACATGGAAAAGTAGAAAGGACACTTTTTAGAACTTCTTGAAAGGATACAATTTTGCTTTCGGGCTTCAGTTTTGTCTTTAGACCTTTTTAACTTTCTCACATTTTTCTGTGGGTTTGCAAACAATGAAAAATCTCCTATTGCAGTCGCTATTATTACATTAGAACTTAACATTTTTTAATTTATGCTTTTTTTCGAATATATGTGGTTGCTTATTATCTTTCTTGTATTTTTAGTCAAAATAAATAATAAGGGATTACAAGAATTAGAAAGAATATATCTTGTACTTGTATTTTACGTTGACTATGCAACAGATCTGCGGGGTTTAGTTCATTATTTCCTAACTTATGTTAATATCAGTTCATATTGGCATTAATGAATTACTTT
Source organism: Belonocnema kinseyi (assembly GCF_010883055.1). Classification (NCBI taxonomy): domain Eukaryota; kingdom Metazoa; phylum Arthropoda; class Insecta; order Hymenoptera; family Cynipidae; genus Belonocnema; species Belonocnema kinseyi. Next base: position 80,362,341 of record NC_046663.1, read on the forward strand.
GCTAAAATAATAATATGAGCTTTTGCGGTTTTAGAGAAAATTGACTTTCCAATATATTGCACAGGCCATATGCAATTTGACGAAAAACAATTCCCATCGGTCGGTAGCTCAGACAGTAGCACTTCGTGCTCGTAGCTGAAAAGTTGCGTGTTTGCTTATTGATTCCTCCACGTTTTTTTTAAATTTTTTATTTATTAAAATACCATTAAGTATTATTTTCTTTAATAATCTTCATAAATTCTTAAAAAGTATCATATCTTATATAAATGATTGGGAAAACTTATGAAAAAATTAATAATAATGATAACAAATAAATTTGCTGCGAAAACATGATAAACATTTTAGAAAATCAAGTTTTACATGAAAACCGGCATTAAAAAAATATTGTTTGCATAATTTTGAAAGATTATTAAAGAAAACTATATTTATGAATCAATATTTTGATAAATACAAACAAAATCCATCAAAAACTATTAAATCAAATCGCTACTGTTTCAGCTACCGGCCGATAGACACAGTTTTTTGCCAAACTATATATATATTGCATGTAGCAAATATTTGAAATACCGTTTTCTCGAAAAGAGCAAAAAAGCGAACCAGCTATGTTAAATTAATAATCAGAAAATGAACTAGAAATCAAACAAATTATAAACCGAATCTAAAATTTACAATCGACGGTCTCTAAATTCGTATCCAGAAAGATAACTCTTCAAATCTGATACAAAATAAGAAACAAACTGTGCGCTGAAAACGATTTACTAACCTCTATTTTAACAACACGAACAGCCCTATATAGCAAACAAAAAATACACACTTACGCATGAAGTGTTTCTCGAATCGTTTCGAATTTTATGGAACTCCATACTCCAGTTAATATAATGCAGTGCTTTATAAAAACACTCAGTATTTCCAAATTAATTTTAAAGAATCCTTTGAAGAATTTTTATCAATTTATTCCTCAATAATTATCGTACTTATATTAATTTAAGGCTCACGTTAAATACTACGGAATTTTTGTATTGTTATACCTGAGTAACTTTACAGTTCATCTGGAATGTTTGAAAAGTTCTATAAAAATCTGCTCAGTTATTCCCTATATCCGCTGATCTGGAATTAGTTCTATAAGATGTAATAAACTTACTTTTTTCGTGTAATTAACAATTTATATGAAGATCGAAATAGCATTTCCTGCCTACAACTACGCTTTCGAAAATATTCTGATATATCCAAAGTATTTTAAACAAGAACCGTAGACTAAAAATTCTTTAATTTGCTATAATTTTTTATACATTTCTCCTAAGTTTAAGTATTACATTACTACATAAAACTACCGACAAATAACCCGTCAAATTCATTTCTCAGAATTTAAAATTGACGTCATCTTCACCCGGAGCATAAAAGTGTTAGTTTTAAAACTCGAATTTTATGTGAGACACAAAAGACTGTCTAACTTTCATACATTTTATTTTTTTAAACTACTTTCGATTTATTACATGTCTAAAAAACGCTGACTTTGATTTAGAAAGAAATTTTAAACTTTTGACTTTTAGTTTTAAAAATAAAGAATAAATTGCTTTCGACTTATTATTTAGCTCTGTCGAATGGCGAAAATGCCAGCACCTGCGAAAAATAACTTGTCAAAGAACGAAAATGTGGATAAACAAATAGTTGCATAACTTTATTATTTTTTAATCTCAAAACCAGAAAGTACATTAGAAATATTAAATAGGTCTTTCTCCAAACAAAAAAAAAATACCAAACATGGATTGTGACCCACTTTTTATTATAAAACAAACTGGGCCATAATTTTTATAGAAACTTGATCTAGATAAAAAAAATTAGTTTAAGCCACAGTGCATTTCCGAAATTTGGCACGTATGTTCCGGGACCCTTCAAATCAGTTTTTCGTATAGAGTTGTGATGTCGTGCCCCGAGTAGCAAGGTGATCGTCTTTGAGCTGGACTCTCATTCCAGTTTCGATGGGTCAATGCAATTCCAACTCAAACTTTGTTAACCTAAATCATCCTGAAAGTGAGTTACCGAAGCAGGTTAGGAAAACACATCACCCGATGCAGACGTGCACCATCGAGCCCATGGAAGCTTTTCGTTCCGATTTCCAAGCAGGTTTTCCCGGTGGATTTGCTTCCTGTTATGAATGGACGTTGCTTCTTTCGTCCCCAGCCATCCACCCTTAAAACCTACCCTTCCTTCACTTCTTAAAACTGAAAACTAAAATGAAACCTGAGTTGTCCGTATTTATGTTTTACACTCTCTCTGCTGAGGAGCTCGTTTACTACAAGAGGGAATAGCAGTCGCTGTGAAAACTGCAGAAAAGCTCTTTTCGGGTTAAAAGGAAAAGAGTTGGAGTGAAAGGAGAGGGAGAGAATGGTTGAAAAACGTTATGCATACGGACGTAATTAGACGTGCATGCTCATGCAGTTCGTCGTGAACGCGTCTTTTCAACGGTGAGACCAAAGGCAAAGGAATTATTTCCAAATGGCTGCTTACACGAACAATCATCCACATGAGAAAAACAGCTGTGATTTGGTCATATTTTCATTTATTTAATTTTCTTTAAACTTTATAAAATTCCCTTTTCTAAAAAATGAAGTAACAGAATATAATTTGAGTTTATAACAATTATTAAAATTATTGAATTTTTAAAATTGGTTTGTACAATTTAAAAATTAATTATTTTTAAGGACTTAATTTCATGATCCTTATTTAACAATGCGACAGTTCTTAATTTTTATTGCTTCAAATTTCAATTCATTAATTTTCAAAGTTTATGCTTATAAAGCTTATAAGTTTTAAAGTTTTTAGAATTATCACAATTTAAAGGTTCGAATTTTTATATTCTTCCATTTTGAACCCTGAAAATGACATTGATTTTTTTTAGAGAAATCTCCTTTCTTCAATTAAAAAAAAATTATCTAATCCATGGACATAGAAAACACGGGACTACTATCGGCGAGAAAATTCGAGTCCTCTGACTTTGACGTTGAATAAGTATGTGAAGAAAAAATGGTAGGTTAATGAAAGAGGTGTCATTTTAAAGGTGCAAATATTGTACGTTAATGAACCGAAAAGTAATATTCCAAAAAATTATTTGTAGCTTACAGATCTGAAAATCTGATGAAAAGTAAGGAAATTTGATAGCTTTTAAAAACGGTGAACTTTAAAGCATAGTTTTTTATAGAAAAAATAATATGAAAAATCTGAAAAAAATCTTGGTGGTACATTAAATATTTTTGAACAGATTGCCGTCGAAAACTTTTCAAATTATAAATAATTGTTCGTTTTTTGTGAATAAATATGCGAACGCACTATCTTCAGTTCTAATGAAGATAATGAAGTGATTTAAATTGGAGGTAGTTAGTTGAACTATCTATAATAATTTACAATTTGAAGGAAGTATGTGCTACTTGTTGTCTTCGTACAAATTGCGATATTTGAAGCCAGTTTTTTATATAGGAAAGCAAGTGCGAGAGCCCAGCGTGGTGCCGTTTTTTCAGGGGATCGTCCTCGGTTTTCCTCAGCCCGATCTACCCAACTTGTGCCTTCGAGCCTCACTCTGGCCTTTAAACCCTTTTCCTGTGTTGAGGAAAACTGAGGCCGATCCCCCGAAAAAACGGTACCACGCTGGGATCTCTCACTCGCTTTCCTATAAAAAAACTGACTTCAAATATCGCAATTTGTATGAAGACAACAAGAAGCACATACTTCCTTCAAATTGTAAATTATTACGGATAGTTCAACTAACTACCTCCAATTTAAATCACTTCATTATCTTCATTAGAACTGATGATAGTGCGCTCACATATTTATTTACAAAAAACGAACCATGAATTTTTTCAGATTTTTCCTATTATTTTTTCTATAAAAAACTATGCTTCAAAGTTCACTGTTTTTAAAAGCTATCAAATTTCCTTACTTTTCATCAGATTTTCAGATATGTAAGCTACAAATAATTTTTGGAATATTACTTTTCAGCTCATTAACGTACAACATTTGCACCTTAAAAACGAGACCTTTTTTATTAACCTACCATTTGTTCTTCACATACTTATTCAACGTCAAAGCCAGAGGACTCGAATTTCCTCGCCGGCAGTAGGCATGCCATCCTAACTTGGACGAGCGGGGTTGAATCCACGGGAGGGGGGAAAATTCCATGAGAATTCCATGTCGCGGGACATCAAAATATGGCGGACCTCCCCCTCATTGCATCAACCCTGCAATGGCATGCCTAGTCCCCTGTTTTCTATGTCTATGATCTAATCACTTTTAATGCCAGTTGTTGTTACATGATATAATAGTTTTCACAATGTTGTAGGCTACTACTTTAAAGTTCTACTATGTTAAATGTTTTATTTTGAATTAGTGTATAATTTTGAAATCCTTCTATAAATCAACTTATTTTCTTGTTCGAGTAGATAAAAGTCAATTGAGGACAACATTTTGTCGTTGGGATACATATTTATGGAGAGAGAAAGTCAAACATGGAGGTCAGAAATAAAGTCGACTTTGTTTAAATTAAGGGATCTTGTTTTTACTGAAAGGGAAGCTTAGGTCTTTCCTTCAAATAAATTCAAGTTAAAAAATGAATAATTTATTATTTATTCGTCAAAATAAGTATTCAGTAGGTTTTGAGCGGATGCTATTTTTATCAGCGATTTATGACTCTTTTAATATAAATTTTTGCTTTCAAAGGCAATCCTAAAATATTTTAGATTCAAGTGAAAAATATTACAATTATTTGTCATTTATCCTAGCCTTATTGTTTCAAAATTTTTTAAGTTTGAATCATTCAGATCAGAATAAATCTATATAAAATTGATAACTCAATAATTGATTCATTTTTTAAATTCTGAATAGTTATAGTTTGAGAGTTCTGAATCTTCCATTTTTCCTTTTATTAGTTCCAATTTTTCAAATTGAATTAAAATGCTTGAATGCTGAAAAGCATAATAAAGCATTTAGAAATTTTTACTTTTTAGATGATATTTACTAATAATAATTTAAAATTTAAAGAACCTGAGTATGGCAAATATATAATATAACAATTCTTGGCAATTAATTTTTTTTTATTTTTGAAGTTATTGAACCTTTTTTCATTATTAGCTTTGGCTTTTAAAAAATTAATCTTATTTTTCAATTAAAAAGTCTCAAGTTCTAATCGCTTCGAATTAAATGTCATTTACATTAAAAAAATTTTAGTTTTTAAAGGTTTAATTTTCACAGCTTTCAATTAGAAATAATGCAATTTCAATTCCTTTGAATTTTAATTAATAAAATTCGGAAAATTATATTTTGCAATTATTCAATTTTGAACAGTTTCAAATTTCCCTATTAAGTAAATTTACTGTATCATATATAATATTGTTTAATAGTTTATTGTACATTTATTGTAAACGTTGATTGGCATTGATTGCTTGATTGATTGATTAAAATATTTCCAATTACAAACATTAAAAATTTTTAATTATTCATTTTGATTTGGAACTTTTCAATTCAAAATCATTCAACATTTTTTTTTAAATTTCAGTCTCTTTCAATACGAAATTATGAGTTCAAGTTTCAGAAAACCCAAAAATTTTAAATATTAAAAAATTTGTTTAGTAATGGCTTCCTAAATTTCTTATATTTTCATTGTTAGGAAATAAAAATCCAGGTACGTAAAGGCTCGCTTCGCTCACGCGCATTTACTGCTGTTGATAAATAAACTTTTTGTTGGTTTTTTCTATCTTTTTTATAGTTATATATTACACCCCCAATTCGGAAGAATGTTCATATAAAAAGAATTGGAGAAATATATTCAGTTATGTTTTTCTTCTGTCAATCTGGACGAACATCTCTGACGAAATTGCCCTCTTCCGTCCATCAAGTTGGCTGGGTAAGAAAGTTACATGTTCCAACAAAAGGCAATTTCGTACGCCCCTATTGAAAGGCTGACTGCGAGGGAAAAGTGACGCATTTATGAGATTTAAATCGTCTAACTAAATGGTCCATTTCCTAGTTTATGCATTATTCACCGTTCCGCGAGCCTTTGAATGTTTTACGCTCTACCCCTATCTACTTTCTATATCTTAACTTTCCCTGCTAATAAGCTTCGTCTTTCCCTTTCCATTTTTCTGTCGACTTACTTTCGTGGAGTTTCAAATACTACTGTAGCAACTAGGAACAAGTCTCATCCAAAAGTGGTTGAGGTTTTGTGGTTTCGCCCCTCTTACATCCTTCGAACTTGCGGGTTTAGACATTTCTTTTTGCTTCACTCTTCTGAGCTGTACTTCAGACTTTTGGCTTTTTGTCGGATGTGAAATTTTTGGCAAGCATCCAATCTTTTATCACTAACAACGTATTAAGTGGAAAAGGAACAAATAGAAGACGTGAAAATTGTTCCGTACTTATAAAATATATAGAAGAGTACGGTTTTAATAAACCAATTTACATTTATTTTCTTCGGAATACAAGATGGCCGATAGACCGAGAAAAAGCAACTACGAATTGTATTATTGATGACTAAATGTGTTGCTTGAATTTATTTAGGACTCATCCGAAAATAACGTAATGCGATTGTGGTAGCGATGAGGATAGGGGGGAGGGGGTAAAAATTCTACTGTCTCTTATGAATCTACACAAGTTTAACTTTCATCCAATTAGTTACATTTTTAAGCAAAAAAGATTTCATTTCTGCTAAGAGATAAAATTTAAAGAAAGACGAATTTTAAACAGGAGTTGAATTTTCATGGAAAATAGATTTTTCAGACGAGAAAAAAAATCATACAAATTATTAAACTTTTAAGTCAAAGGAACAAACTTTTTACAAAACAGTTACACTTTCCACCGAAGAGATGAATTTTGAACCGAGAACATTATTTTTCTCCTAAAAAGATTAAACTAAATAAAATATAAAGATTAAAGATCAAAGATAAGATCATAGATAGAGGCATTGAAAGATAAAACGTAACTTCTCACGGAATCTGTATTTTAGAAGTTAGGACATGATCTTTTTTCAGAAAAGATTTATCTTAAAAAAAGATAAAACATAAGATTAAGATAAAAGATTAACTAAAAAAAAACATTTTTCAACCAAAGTGGAATAATTACATTTTCAGTAAGAAAGTTAATTTTTTACAAAAAAAAATATATAATTGCTACCAAAAGAGACCAATCTTCAAATTAAAAGTACGTTTTTTAGCAAGAATTGATTTTTTATCAAGAAAGATTTTTCAGATGATAAGGAAAAGAATTCATACAAAATGTTGAATTGTCAAGTGAAACGGACGAGCTTTTTTTAAAAAACATTTTAGTTTTCAACCCGATAATTGAATTTTAAACCGAAATCGAAAGTTCTGTCGTTCGATTCTCAGCAAAGCATATAAAATCTGTTTTCTGAAGAAATTTAATTAAAAAATCTTTTTAATCCATAATTCTATCTATTCTGAAAAGACGTTAAGGATTTCTGTTATTCTCTGATGATAATACAGATTTTTTGAAAAATGTGAATACGTGAAACCTAACAAAATAATTCGTGTATTTCTGAAAAAGTAATCTTCTTTCGATCTCTCTAGTAGCTTAAGGGGAAAGCACCCGACCAGCAATCGGAAGTTCAGTCGTTCGATTCCCATTGGAGCGAAGGAGATGATATTTTTTCTGAAAAAATTGTATTAAATATTTTTTAAATTCATATCACCATCTAGTCTGAAAAGACGTTATGAACTTCTGTTATTCTCTAATGATGATATCAATTCCTTGAGAAATAGTTCCATTTTCAACAAGAAAGGATTAATTTTGACAAACATGTTGAATATTCAATAATTTAATTAAATTTATTTCTAAAAAATAAAATTGGCATTCAAAAAAGATGAATTCTTAGCAGAAAATGCAGTAGTAGACTTTTCAACTGAAAAGAGTGAACTTTCAATCGGAAATAGTTGTATTTTTTTATTGGGGATTCAATTAATTTAGTTCGAATGAAAGCGAAGAAACGAGAAAAAGGGAGAGAGACTGTAAAGCATGAAAGGAATAAATAGAAATTTTCCATATCTATAGAGTAAAGAAGAATAGATTAAATAAGTATTCAGTTTCATCTTGAATACTTCGAAAATATTAGGATAGAAAACTGTACATTTTGCACCGGAAATAAAATTCATTTTTGATTGCACCTATAAAAAAAGGTTTCGTGGCCTATGAAGACGTAAATATAAATTTTTCAAACAGCTGGCTCCAATAGTTTCTCTCTTATTCACCTTAAATTTCCTACTTCCCATATCCTTTCCTAATTTCCGTTGCCATTAAAAGCTTCCATTTTATACGTGTAAATTATTTTGCATTTGAATAAAATGTTTTTTAAGCTCCTATTTGAAATATTAAAAATTTAAAAGAGTTTCACGCTGAGTACTTCTATTTACAGCACAGGTTTTATTGCTTCAAATGAAAACATTTTTATGTTTAAGAGTTACAATTTTTTAATTTCAATGGCTGTGATTTTGTCAAGAATCGGGAAATGATGGGGAATTTCTTTGATTAAAATGGCTACCTTGCAATACAAACCTTTTTCATTTTTAAAATTATACAAATCACTGCTGATTACCAGATTAATTGGGTTACGAGTATTATGTATTCACCTACAGCATTCTTGGAAATTAAATAAGCTAAAAATCCAACGATAAAATTTGGATAGCGCGCTCCTGAATGTCTTAATTCAAATCAAGAAAATCAAAATAAAAAGAACAGGAGAGAAAAAGAAGGCAACCTCTAAATCCCATTCCTTCTTTCCCTCCCGTGTTTTCAATTTTAATCACAATAAAAACTCATTTTTGTACAACTCTACCGACATTTCGGAATTCAACACCATTTTCAAGGTAATACAAATAAATAAATGTTCTAACACGTCAAAAATACATTATCTAAAACCCATTAGATCTGTCTAAAGTCTATATTATTTTTTGCCGCAAAATTAGGCTTTGGACCAAGTTCATCTAACTTAAATAATTTTTTTCTGAAGAAATTTGCTTCATTTTTTATACTATAAGCCCACTTGCACGTTTTCATTCAGTCTCCTTTTTCTCTTCGTAATCTTCCACCCCCCGAAAGTGGTAAAAGAAACCGTGGTTGTTCCTTTACGACGAGTACGAGGACTATAAAAGTAGGCAGTCAAAAGTAACAAGTCTAAAGAGTAAGCAGGGAGCTCGCAATTTTTATTATCTTTTCTCTTTACGCTGCTGTCTTTGCAGAATCTTCCTTTCGATCTTAGGATTTAAACATTAAGGTTACTCTTATAGGTACCATTCACTTTATATACACTTTCATCCATTTTTTCAAGTACCCGGAGATAAAGAATTCTGCAATTTAACGCTTACCGTACAGCATGGTTTTTAAAAACTGCTTTGCATTTTATCTAACCGCAGATTCAACGATCGGAAATGTTTTCTGGAATAAGATATATGCATTATTGAATTTCGAAATTTTAATTCTGAATTGCTTTCTGTGTATGTAATCTTGTTCTTTTTTTCTGTTTGATGTTAGTTACTTTTTCTTTCATCATTCCAATTTGATCGATTATCAAGGTTTTATGTAAGTACTTGTATATGCTTCCTAATTTCTCAGTGAGAAATTTCTTTTTATCTAACTTGTGTGTGCCAGATAGTTCTTCCCTTGTGCAATTTTGCACTCTGTGATGGGATTAACTTAGGGGTTGTTAAAAACTGTATCCCTGTATTTTGAATACTTTTTCTATCCATTTCTTTTTCGTCACAGATCATCACATAAGGTTTGAGCCTTTCAGAGTGACGTCACAAATTCGAATGCCCTTCTCCCCCACCTTTTTAGTTAATAATTTTTCATCGGTTTCTTTTGATAAACGCCTGCAATAAAACATAAAACATACATAATAATATTTTAACAGATTTCAGAGTCCAAAATAGAAAACAGGATGATTCTTTCATGAATATAGGGGAATAAATTTTTTAAGTAAAATTAATTTATAGGTGCCATGTTCATTTTAATATGAAATGCTTAAGACTTCAAGTCGAAATGTATTGTATTTTTATCAAAATAGTGTAAATTTTAACCAAAAAACATTAATTTTCTACCAAAACTGATCAGTTTTCGACAAAAGAGTTAAGTTTCCGAGCTAAAAAGTCGAATATTCTAGACTAAAGTTAACCTTTAAACCCGAAAAGTTGGATTTTAAACCAAGAAAGTTGATTTTGCAAAAAAGTTGTTCAATTTTCGAAGGACAAATTAACTGTTGGCTGAACAGTTGTGTTTAAAATGAAATACTTTAACTTTGAAGGAAATGAGACGAATTTTTAACCGAATAGTTGAATTTTTACCCTCACATAAAAAACTGACTTTAAATTTTGATGCATGTAAAATTTTCGGCTAATAAAGTTTAAATGCTATTTGGCAAAAGTTTATACTACGATGGAATAACAGCTGTCGTCTGCTACGTCACCCTTAGCAGCAATGGGGAAAAGACGAAGTATGAGTGAATTAGAGCTATAAATCGGGACAACAAATTTTAAAACAACACAGAAAAAACAAAAGTTATAATTTGCTGCAGGTAAGAATTGCTACCGTTTAAAAATGAAACATATTTCGGCGAAAGTTTGACTGAGGTTAGGAGAATAATTCTGACCTCGTCTACTACGTCACGATGAAGTCAGAAAATTTCGGTAACACATGTACAATCAGCAACCAAAAATACGAAAAAAATTTGTTCTTACTAATATATCTCCTCCGAAATAAATAAGACTATTGTAAAGGAATTAGAACTTATTTAATGCCATTTAGCAAAAAGCGCAAAAAGCAACTGACAGATGGGAATCCCCAGTTCTCTTCAATTTACTGAAGTTAAACGACGATAGATAGCGCTGGCATCGCACTTGTCGCTACATCGCGAATAAAAATGAAGCGATTATAAAACGAAGAATTATCCAGACACGGTTAAAAATTGGAAATTATCTTTGATTCATGTAAATTTTATCCGGCAAGGTTAATTTTTGTTGCAGTGAATCTTTCCCCCGGAATCGATGTAAACTTTATCTTTTGTTTTTTCTATCTTACGCATACGAATTTTTAACTAAATAGTCAATTTTTCAACCAAATAGTTGGATCTTTGAGCAAAAAAGATTTCTCTGAAAATAATGACTTTTCCATCCAAAATTGCGAACTGTATATGACAAGAAAAAAAGAACTTTCAATAAAGCAGTTGAATTTTTGACCAGAAAAGATGACGTTTTAACACAATAGTAGAGTTCAAAAAATATTAAAATTTAAAAAAAAATATTAATAATCAACCAAAAAATTGTATTTGCAACCAAAAAGTTGTACTTTGAAGTAAAAAGGACGAATTTTAAACAAAATAATTAAGTTTGTATGTAAGTAATTGAATTTGAATTCTACAAACATGATAAAACATATTTCGTCCGTCGATGCCGGACCTCATCAGTTTATAAGAATTAAAATCCATCTAATAAAAAACCATTTTAAGAATAATAACTATCAATATATTACTATATAAAATCATTCTTACCATAAGAAAACAGAGGTAGAAACGTAGATTCAAGTGCACTCCTATATATACTTTTTAAAAGTGATTCTATATAGTAATATATTAAAATTTAACATTCTTTTTGTTATTGTATAAAATGGTTTTTTATTAGAGGGATTTTAATTATTATAAACTGATAAGGGCCGGCGTCGATAGACGAAATATGTTTTATTGAAACCACAATAAACAAAACTGCGGCCAGTAGACAAAAACCACAAGATCAAACTTACAAAAAAAATCATGGTTGAGATTTTAAATGAAGAAGACTTTAATTTTATATCAAAATCTATTCAATTTAACAAAAAAATGAACTCTCATAGAAAAAGGTAATATTCGATATTTCAACTAAGAGATTTTAATTTCAATAAAAAAGCACTTTAATTATATCAAAAAGACGAAATAACAAAAAAATAATTGAATCTTCAACGAAAATAGATGACTATCCAAACATTAAAATTGTTAAGAAAATAGTACAATTAAAAAAAATTCAGCCGGATAATATGAATTTTGAACCAAAATGTAAATTTTCGTTCAAATTGTTGAATACCTGTCAAAATAATGTAATTTTTTAACTAAAGAGACATTTAAAACAAAGTTGATTTTTTAAGCCGAAAAGACCTTGCATGCGGGGCTCTACAAGGACGGACGAACCCCTTTCCCTAGCTTTTCGTGGGAACAACAATGACAACACAAAACATAGTTGTAGCAAGTGCGGTTCAAAACAACAGAACGCGCAGGGCTCCCGACAATGGTTCGGCTAACAATGCCGACCAATCTAGAGCTGGGGGAGCCAATGAAAATGGATTCAATGCGATGGGTCGGCGGGATCTCGCGACCTTTGGGTGGACGGAGCGACTGAATCACGACTTGCTAGAGTGCTACGATGCGAGTGTGGCCCCTGAACGGGGTTACATGGCACGGTTGCATGCTCTGTGGTGCGAGAAACACCCGGAGCTATCGCACTTTTCGCAGCAACGTCTGCGAATCCATGCTGAATTACTCCGAAAAAGGGACTATGTAAGCGGAAAACCTACTCTACCACAGCTAGAACAAGCCGGCAACAGACAAAGAGAGACGACACTAAGACCAACCGCGGGCAGGCATCCAATAGAGGAAGCGCGATCCTTTACGACCCGGAGAAACATCAAAACGAAGGTTTCTCGCAAGCCTAAAGATCTGGCTGAAATGGATGACGAACTTCGTGGACATTTTTCTGGAGAATCCGACCTCTGGGCTATCAATTATTGTGTGTATAATGCAGCGAGAGCTTTGGCCGATGCGAACCGTAAAACAAAACCAATGGTTGATAATAAGACCAAAAGACGAATGCATTAACTCGTCATAAATATAGGCTGGGAAAGACAGTACGCGTCCCGAATTCAGTTTGTGAATGACTACATTACATCTGGCAGGAATTTCACCGCCATGGTTCGAAAGTTCGCGCGCGAACTCCGGATCCGTTATCACACACTTAAGAAGTCAAAGCTGCTGACCATCAGGCAGCATATTGTTGAGAGAATACGGATACTATCGGACGCTAAGAGAAGTCTAGAGCAGAGGGAGAGGTGGGTCAGAGAAAATCAACAGTTTCTCTCTGACCCATCTTGACTCTTCCAAGACCCTCCAGTTACTGCCGAACACCCACCCAAACCAAAGGAGGTCGAAGTCTTTTTGGAGAGAAGTCTACGAAGTGCAGCATAGACTGGACGAAGACGCAGAAAATATGAATAGCTTCAAGGAGCAATGTAACCTACCCCATGACACCTGATAAAGAATGCCCTACCCATCACTACCGAGGAGGTGATAAAGTATTAAGAGGGATGAAGAACTATTCCACACCGGCACCAGATCGTATCAAAACCTTCTGGTGGAAGAAGTTTCCTTTAACTCATCAGCATTTGGCCCGTATTTCCACCTCATATTTGAAGTCGGAAGAGCTGATTCCGGAGTGGTTGATGGAAGGGCGCACAATACTCCTGCCGAAAATAGGCAACTTAGCTGACCCGAAGAATTACAAGCCAATAACTTGTCTGAACACACTTAATAAGATATTCACAGCTATCCTAAATGATAGGATTGTTCGGGCAATTGAACCTGTGTGGAAAGAAATGTATGAACAACGAGGCTCAAAGAAAGGCGTAGACGGATGTCTGGAGAACCTGCTCATCGATAGATGTGTCTGCAAAGATGCAGCATTCTACCAGCGTGACCTATCGATGGCCTGGATTGATTATCGGAAAGCTTTCGATTCGACCTTCCATAGACTTATCGTCTGTCTTTTGGAAATCTTAAAGGTTCATCAGCAAATAGTTAGGTGCATAGAGAGATTGATGCCGCTTTGGAAAACCAGATTTACTATTTCATCTGGAAAAAATCGTGTGACAACTAACAAGGTCACTTTTCAGAGAGGTGTCTTTCAGGGCGATACCATGAGCCCACTCCTCTTTTGCCTTACATTGCTACCACTATCTCTAGCACTTCGCCATTCCGACGGATACTTGTGCGGCAAATCTGCAGATCCTAAGTACAATGTCACTCATGTATTTTACATGGACGATCTTAAGATCTATGCTAAAAACAAAGAGCATCTACATCTAGCTCTAGGGATTGTCGAACGATATACTAAGGAAATTAGAATGGAATTTGGGTTAGACAAATACGCCAAGGTTTATTTGAAGCGAGGAAAACTTAATGGCATCCCTAAAGATCCTGACCTCGTTGATAGAAGCGCTATACGACACCTTAACACTTGAGAGACTTATACATACCTAGGCGTGCCAAAGAGTCGCATTCAGGATGTGACATCTATAAAGGATACTCTCCGAAGCAGATACAAACGTCTCATCCGACAGATTTAGTCTTCCGAACTGTCGGCTAGGGACAAAGTATCTGCAGCGAACATGCTTGCCGTCCCGGTAGTATTCTATTCATTTGGAGTAGTTCCATGGACGAAGAACGAGCTCAGATCTCTTGATATCAGGACAAGAAAGGTTATGCACATGAACAAAAGCATGCATCTTAAGTCTTCCGTTCCGCGACTGTACATCTCACGCCGTCAAGGGGGTCGCGGAATATTGAGTCTTGAATGTCTTCACAACAGGAATATTCTGGGTACAGCACATAGAGTTGCAAATGGAAGAGACCCTCTTCTGAAAATGGTCAGGAATCACGAAGAAGTAGGCAAAGGAGTGTTTCTGTGCAAAACAGCGGAGGACGCTGCTGAAACACTCGGACTTGACTTCAGTATTAGGGTTGAGCAAAATACATCAAATCTTATCTATGTCGAGTATTCACTCTTGAAAGCCCGAATTAAGAAAGCACAAGAGAAAAACTTTCGTGAACAGCTCCTCGATAAGAGGATGCACGGTATCTTCCACAGAAATGTGAAGGATCAGTCAATGTCTTGTGAGCTAACGTTTGATTTCCTTAAAGCCGCCCGGATTGAAATCTAGTACGGAGGTTTTCATTTTTGCATGCCAAGACGGTGTAATTTCCATCTTAACATACCGTTGCCACATTTTGAGCCAAGACATTCCTGATGATAGCCGCAGGGCGTGCCATGCACACCCCGAGCATTTAGCTCACATACTATCTAGTTGTCCAACTCACGCGGGAACGACCTACATTCAAAGGCACAATGCGGCACTAAGAGTGCTTTATTACCATCTCTGTCACTCTTACGGCATTAACCTTAATATGGCTCCTCTAAATGCTCCTAGGGAAATCGAGTCAATTTTCGAGAATGGGAAGTGCCACATATACTGGAACTTTATATTCTCGACGATTGTTTCTGTTGCTCACTCGAGGAGTGACATAGTTCTACTTGACTTCGAGAAGCGAACCATGTTCGTTTTCGAATTTTCGTATTTTCGTATTGTTTCCTTTACAGGCTGTAACCACCTATCCCACGGTCGTGAGACGTGGTTGTGGCTGAAATTTTACCGCGATTTCGCTGGAAGCGGGTGCAATTTTCCAGATTAGCACCCGCTCCCGGCGAAATCCTGCGGTTGTCCTTATGACAAATTTCTAATTATAAGTTTTAAATATATAAGTTTTAAATATCTTAATATACACCAAACTTTCGCTTTCAGTCACCCCGTTCTCAGCCTTCCTAGAACTGCTGGCTCACGTAGTTTCTCAGGGGAGCAGAGCGAGAGCGGTTGCGACATTATAGTTATAGACATATATTTCAATTGGAAACGAGGCAAGTAGCCCTCAATGTTTACGTTCCTGTCCCCTCGAAATCAATTCGAGGCCATTTTAAGGAAACCCCTGATGCTTGACTGAAACGAAAGTTTGGTGTGTTAACAAAATGTTTTTAACTGAAAACTATCAATTTTCAAACAATAATGGAAATTCGAGATGACTAGTCAAATATTTTTAAGAAGTTCGGAAAGTCGTCCCGATATTACAGGCGTTAATATTAAACGAATTTAGAACGAAATAGTTCAATCTTTGACAAATAAATTTAATGTTTAACAAAGTAGTTCAACTTTCATCCAAGTATTTCAATCTGCAATAGAAAAAGATAGAAACTCAATGACAAATTTATTAGCAAAAAAAAATTAACAAACTAGTTTGATGTTAACCAGATAGCGGAATTTAAAAAAAGGAGATCAATTTTAAACAAAAAATTTAATAGTCACTCAGAGAACTCTTCTCTTAGCTAAAAAGGATGTATAGTATCATGACACAAATGGAATATTATCTAAAATTTAAGGTTAAGCGGGTCCTCAGTTTTCTCAAAAAGAATCTTTATGCAACACAAATTATTGGCTTGCCGCAAGCTTCATATAATCTTCCAGCCTAATAATTTTGGTCATGTAAAGTATATTTAATTTGACTTTCGTTTCAAGCCAACTTTTTCTATAAGTCTTTTTAATTAAAAATAATAAACTTTCAACCCAAATCAGGTGTCATTTCATATTGGGTTCTTTTCATTTCATTCCCATTCAAGTGAAAGAACAAGAAAAAGAGGAAAAAGAGAAAATATCTTGAAAAAATTTATATTTTATACTTGTCAAATAAGACCAATAACTTTCATTTCTTCAAGCATTTAAAAAAACTATTATTCACATTTATATTTTCTCTGTGTAGTGTCATATTTCGCGTTAACCCTCCCCTCCATACGTTACAAATTGTCATAAAACTTGCTAGATTTATTTACTTCGATTATTCGGATAGCAATTTAAAAGTTTTATATAACGGTTCATTTGAGATAATAAGAAAAATGTGAGAAGTAGGAAGTGATGAATTGCGATCTATCACGAGATAGATCGTTTGCAAATGGATGCCTCGACTGGCATTGAATGGGTTGATCGGTGTGCAAAGTTACCCCACGAATTTCCGTACGGACAAGGGAAGAAGACGGAGGTAGCGGAAATAAACGATTAAGTAGTTCGAGTTCCCATGAACCAATCGATCATTTAGCGCTCCCTTCGCATTTCCGCATCCGACACCGGCACAGTAGTTACTGAAATTAAAGGAAGATGAACCGAACCCATTTCTGCAGACAGTCATCTCCATGAAGTGCGAGCTTTCATTCAAAGAATTCATTAATATATTTAACCACAGCATCTGGTTACAGTTCAATGTTCGTGAATCAGTTCTTTTTTAAATGCCTAATTGTGAATATTTTGAATTTTTATTTGGCCTTGGCATAATTAATAAACTCAGGAGTGTTTGAATAAATTCATTTATCTTTCAAAATTTTAAAAACCATCGATATAGACCTCCCAGATCAAGATGCTCTAAAATCATAAAGATAATTTTACTACCCAATATTTGAATTGTCAACAAAGTAATTGAAATTTTGAACCAAAAAATGCATTTTCTACAAAGCAGTTCAATTTTCCACCCAAAAATATAAGTTTTAAACCCTAAAGTTAATTCTACACCAAATATTAAAATGTTTAACCGTGTAATTAAATTTTAAAGTTAAAAAGATAATATTCCTACAGAACAGTTTAATTTTCCGTCCGAAAATATGAATTTTCTACCATAAAGTTAATATTACATCCAATATTTGATTTTTCAACCAAATTGTTGAATTTAAATTAATTTTTAAATCGAATAAGAACATTTTAATGAATTCTTAACGAAAAATGTAAGAATTGATATTTCAACCTAAGAGGCGTTTAATTTTAAATTTAAAAAATTCGAATTCATTGAAAAACGATACATTTCCAAGAAAATAATTAAATTGTCAACCAAAAAATGTAATAGTAGATGTTTTAACCAAGATACTTGGACTTTCTTATCCGATTATATCAATTAATTTCATATGTAAGTGGGAATACGTGAATGAGGAGGAAAGAGAGGTAGAGAGTAAGGCCTGTTCGGCCGTACAAACTAAAAAGATTTGAAACACCTCTAATATCGAATTAAATTTTGAATAATTTAGATACACTATTTGGGTAAAAATAATGTGCTTTTTCATATTGTGCAATACAAAAATTATTTCTTGAAACAATTGCTTTTCGAAAATGGACTTGCGATATTTTACTAATCGCGGAAGTTCAAAAATACAAAGAAAACAGAACACAAAGTCACTTGCGGACGATGCCTTTGTCGAAGAGCTCGAGCGTAGCCTTAAAATACAACAAAACATACGTAAGGGACATTGTGTATTCATCGGATGTTCCGAACTTACCCGAACGATCTTTGCTAGTGCATAGCCGAATCTAGCCGGGACATATTTCCCGTGGATTTCCGAGCAAAGTCCGAGCTAATTCACAAGTCTAAAACATACATAAGGGCAAGTGATTCTTTTCGTTTTTAAATTCGCTCCGCTTTCGGTAACTTTTACAACGCATAAAAGACACAACGTTCTGTAGGTTCTTTTTTATGTATATGCTGATGACGTATGCATGCCTTGTACAACTTTTAGGCCACGCAAAGTGCATTGCGTATCCTTTTCCGTGGTATTTTTCAACTTTTTCGACTTTACTCATTTATAAACAATCGATTTTGGCAATAAACATAAATAATTAATCATTTTTATTAACATAGTTAGATGCAGCTTTCTCTTACGAGTACAACGATACCAAAAAATCATTTTTTATAATCTCACTTATGTATCTTTTTAGTTTAGACGGCAGTGTTAAAAGGCAGGGCTCTTCAGCGAGGGGAAATTCGGCCGCATATACTTATTTACTACATGTTTCGTTTCTACCTACATGAGTAGAGTCAACTCATGCTGTAAGAGTGAGACGGAATTTTTCCGTTCCGAGTGAGCAAGCGTAGTAGTGGAAACGAAACATCTTGCAAATGAGTATTCTGGACCCAATTTCTTCTCGCTATAAGGTATAAATAATTTAGAGTTGATTTTTATATAACATGGGTTTACATGTCAGCTAAAGGCATGTTACAAAAATGGTTATTTATATAATTTTCTTGTATTCGTAAATCGAATTTTTAATTTCCGTCTTTTGCTCTATGACTTTTTTTTAGCTGTGATAAAAAACGTTTTGAAGATCTGAGAGGTTTCGCCTGCTAAAAATACATCAGAAATATAAATTCAATTTTTTTTAAATACTCATTTTTGTATATTTGAAATTATTTCTTTCTAACTTACGTGGAAAAATACTGTGAATCACTCGAGGTCTGTACTGAAAAGAATAAACTGGACAAAATGTATAAGAATAGGGAATACAAGTCTTTCTTCTAATAACGATATAAAAAAATTAAAAGAAGATCATCTTCCAATTCTATGGTTTATACATTATTCATTCTTTGATATACTGGAACCTTTTTAAAGTATTTTTTTACTAGAAAGTGCTGAAGCGTTGAACAGATTTTTCAAAGCTGGCTAAACAAATTTTAAGCACAGATATCAATATAAAACTAGTTTAAATATTCACGAGATATCCACATGATACAACAAGTTTTTATTAATAAGAGAAAAATGACCTTTTTTTCTTAAAATTAAAATAATGAACGCTGCAATCCCTTAATTGTTTTTGTTTTGAATTTATAAATTAGTTTGACTTAATTCATCAGTTGAGATTAAAATTTATTTTAATTGGAAAATTCGACAAATTACGAGGGTAGTTCAATAAGTCCTTAGAATGACCAACAAATGGCGCGCGAATCGCTCCAAATCATCTGTTTTCAGTCAGCACCATTCCCGACTAGATATAT
>NC_046663.1:80382139-80384429 GCF_010883055.1 Belonocnema kinseyi
TTCCAGACAACGAAGACGTCATTGCCTCTGTAAGTGCTTATTTTGAGGAACTTCCGAAAACGCACTTTTCTGAAGGATTAAAGAAACTTGAAAAGCGATTGATCAAGTGTATAGAGCTCCAAGGAGATTATGTTGAAAAATTAAAAAAAAGTTACCAAAAAAAAATTGTTTTTATACTTCATTCTAAGGACTTATTGAACTACCCTCGTAGGTACTTTTCGTAGATACTCGATGTAGGTATTTTCAGTAGAAAGATTTGTCTGGTCAAAAATGACTTTTACTACTGCGATACCGGTTCTGTCAAAACAGATGGTACCGAAACTTTTAGCCAGATTTCATTTAGAGAAAAATGTAAATGATAATTAGAATTTAATTTGCATTTCACAATAAATTCTAACAACAGGTTATCTGGATATATTTAAAAATATCATTATTTATATAGTACTTTTTTTGGTTAAATTTAGGTTAGTTTGGAAAATCTGCTTTACTCGGCCAGCGTAATAGAGCTGGAGAGCAATATTGGGGTTTATGTCAGTATAGCGTTATTCTGCAGGACGTGCATCGGTCGATCCGTCGTTTCGAGTTTGTGGGATCTTTCACGGGGCAGCCCTGCAGTTTATCGACATCCACGTTAGGCTGTGCGGAAAAATTGTCTGGCTGTGAGTATATTAATATCTTTGGTCCTCTGATTCAGTGACTCACAAAACATTCACTGGCCTATCGCAATCAGACTGTAAATGACGAATGATGCCGCAACGAATACAGTAAAAATGATTTATCCTATCTCAAAATAAATAATATCCAAAAATCATAAATTAATCATTTATAATTCCTTCACAGGAAAACTAGACCTAATCCTGAAAGAGTTAGGGAATTTCTGTAAGAAAAATTCAAATAAATGTCAAGGATGAGAAATTTTTAAATTTTAATTTGAAATTGTCTTCTTTTATTTATAAAAGATTCTATGTGAAAAATTTTACAAAATTAAAATTATGGTAATTGAATATTAATAGACGGGGAAAACGAAAATTTTGTTAGGGAAAAAGATAAAGAATTTTCAAAATGAAGTTAACGGACAACCTGATATAATATTCTTGTTCGTAATTTATTTGCGTTCTATTTCTACGTTTCTTTCTTCATCCTATCGATCATGTTTTTAGTTAAGAATTTAAATTTTTTGTTCCATATTAATCAATTTTGTTAAAAAGTTATTCTTTATGGTTGAAAATTCAATTATTTTGATGAAGATTCCTCTTTTTTCGTTAAAAATTTAACTTTTTTTGGAAATTCATCTTTTTGGTTGAGAAATTTCTCTCTTTGGTAGAAATTTGATATTTTTGGTTAAAAATGCAACTGTGTGGTGGGAAATTGATCTTTTATGGTTCAGGCTTGATCTATTTTGTTGAAAAATTAATCTTTTTTGGTCATTGATTTTAATAAAAGTAAAACTACGTGTTAAACATTAATTTTTTTTGTTGAAGGTTTTTGAAAATTCGGGTTTCTTTGATTTTATATTATGTTTTTAAATCAAAAATCAAAGTTTTCCATTCTTGGTTTTATATTAATGTTTTTTAGCTAAACATTTTTTTTCAAATAGAATATTAGTTTTCTCTAGAAAATTAATCTTCTATTTGGAAAAGTATTTTTTTGTTGTTGTTGTTAAAAATGTTACTGATTACGGAAAATTCGTCTTTTGATTTGAAAGATCAACCATTTGGATACATTTTTTTTCCTTTCGTTATTGAAAAATCTTTATCTTTTGAAGTCTTCTTTTTGGTTGAAAAATTCAGCTTCTCGTTTAAAAGTTGAATTAAATTGTACAGAATTGATGTTTTTGGTTGAAAATGTATAATTTTGGTTGAAGAATCTTCTCTTTCGTTGAAAAATACTATTTTGTTAAAAATTTGTCATTTTGGTAGAAAAAAAAAATATTTTCAGGTTGAAAATTGGTCTGATTACAGAAAATTAGTCTGTTGGCTGGTAAGTTCAACCATTTGGATAATTTTTTTTCTTCGTGATTGAAAAACCTTGATCTGTTGAAATTTCTCCTTTTTATTGGAAAATTCAATTTCTCTGTTACAAGTTAACTTACCTTAATAAAAATTCACTTTTTCATTGAAAATGTATAATTTTATTTGAATATTCATCTCTTTATTTAAGAAATAAACTATTTTGTTGATAATTTGTTTTTTGGTAGAAAATTAACCTGATTCCCGTGTTAGGTTGTAAATTTGACCGAAGACAAAACTCAAACCATCAGCCATTTTGAAACTAAAAATGGAGCGGGTCA
>NC_046663.1:80384439-80386124 GCF_010883055.1 Belonocnema kinseyi
AAATTTGTACTGGGAGGGTTAAGTGATGTTTTTACGAGGTTCTTTGTTTATTGTAAGTTATTTGTTATTCTGATTTATAGAATATCTAATTCCATAATTTTATCATAAAGTAGAAGTTTCAAAAGTGTTCCATGCATTTTTCCAGAATTTTTTATGCATATACAGGGTGATTTTTTATCTTAAAACTTTTGATTCATAACATTTTTTCATAGAGTGCCTATTTTTCGAGATATTTGAATGTTTCAAGTTAAAAGAATTACTCTGTATACTATATTTTTTTGTACAGAAAATTCGTCTTTTTGAATTGAAATAATATATTTTTCAGTTATTTTGTTTTTATTTATTTGTTTTGAAATTCAACTGTCTTGTTGAAAATTCGTCCGTTTAGGTTGAAAATTCATCTTCTATGGTAGTAGGGAAAGTGGTGACAAGGAAAGAAGGGAAGTAGGGATAATTGAAGTATGGTATGGTTAGTAGGGAAGTAAGTTCGTGTAGAGGAGGGTGGGTGGCGTTTTTGGGGCAGTGGAGAAAGTGCTATGGAAAGCAAAGAGAGGGTTTGTCCGAAGGGGGATTAGGCGAAATGTGGGGGGAGTAGTATGCAGATGGAGTGTGAGTATGGGTGGGAAAGTATACAAGAGGGGACTTAAATAATTTAGTTAACTCTTTAATAGGCTTGGAAATCCTTATTTGAAGGCGTACGGCGTGGAATAATATAATCGTAAAAGACAGTAAATCTTGGTTAGGCGAGTATGGAATACCAGTCAGCAAATCGAGATGAAACCGTGGCTTTTGCTTCTCTATCGTGCCCGTGGGTTCTCTGCAGTTAACGATACTCTTTCTCCCTACTTCGCCTTTATTCTTTACGAGATACGCGCGGAGGAAGGAAAAATTCAATTCACCTTTGGAGAAAAAAATTGAGAAAATGGTTTTAAAGCTTATTTTATGAAAAGAAATACGCATTCTCTTTTTCTTCCCTCGTCTAGGCAGAAACAGAAAGATTTCAATCTTTGACCTAAAACTCTAGTTGACGCAGTTCTCTTTTATTAGATTTGCGTTTATGAGACGAATAAATCTTCGAAACGACTTTTGAAGCCCTGGGAAAGTTAATAAAAATAAAACTTTCGATATCGTTTTTTCTTAATGAAATTTGTATCTTTGATTAAAAGTTTTCCAGTGACTATTCGGGTGTATACTTAAACGAAATATCGGGAGAAAATAAGAAATTACCGGGAACGTGATTCAGTGACCAGGATTTTTCTCTCAAATGTACTGACCTGCAAATTAAAAGTGTTTTAATACTTTTAAATAAAATTTTTTTAAAAAAATACGATTACGACATTAAACAGTAAATTTTCAAAAGAATTATAATTCCGAGTTGGGACAGGGTATTTCAGTCATTTTGACAATTGGGGCAGGGAATTCCCGAAAAGATTTTTAATTTTTAGTTTTAAATTAGTATATTCTGACATAATGCTAAAATTTTTCATAAAGAATTATAATTCTCAATTTATTTTCACTGTAAAACAGGAAATTTCCTTCAGAATAATAATATTTATTTTGAAACAGGGTATTTTGTGAAGAATAATAATACGAGGGTGAATCAAATATTAACCGGAATTCTTTTTTAATATTTATTTATTTATAAAACAATACAAAAATACTATTGATTATTTTTCTACATAGTC
>NC_046663.1:80386224-80390730 GCF_010883055.1 Belonocnema kinseyi
GGAACCTGTTGCTCACTCATAGCTGTACTGACGAATTGACTGAGTCAAACAGCTCACCAAGCGTTTTACCCACTCCTAATACACTACATTACAAGAACCTACGCTGTGAGAGTGCTTGCGATTGGCTAAGAAAAGTATTTGTAAAATTCCGGTTTATATTTGATCCACCCTCGCAGTCAGTCAGATGATTGCCATGCCAGTCAGGCGGCTTTAAAGGCTCAATCTTCGTACATCACTCATATGCACAGTGGGCCAGGAAACCCGGTTTCGTGGCCAAAAGTCGGAAAATATATAGAAATGTACAACAATGAATTGCAAGGACACTAATGTATGGTTTTCGAAGGTGCTGATTCCGAATCTGACGTCAGAATTCGAAAAAACAAAATGGCGGATCCAATATGGCGGAGCCTAATTTCAAACAATCATTGAATCCACTCAAAAAGTGGTATCCAGGGGTTTTAGAGGGCGCTGAATGCAAATCCGAAGTCAGAATTTAAAAAAAATGGCGGATTCAATATGGCGGACATTCAACACGAACAATTATTGGATATACTTGGAAAGTGGTATCTAGGGGTCTTTGAGGGCGCTGATTGCGAATCTGTTGTCAGAATTTCGGAAAACAAAATGGCTGATCCAATATGGCGGACGATAATTTAAAAAAATTATTGGATTCACTTAAAAAGTGGTATCTAAGGGTTTTTGGAGGCTCTGACTTCGAATCTGGAGTCGAAATTTCGAAAAACTAAACGTGCTTGATTCTATTGAGTGCCCTTGCCCCTCACTATTCGGGGTGCTTGAGTTAAGTGAGTCCCCTTGCCTCTCACTACTCGGGGTGCTTGATTTGAGTGAGTCCCCTTGCCTCTCACACTTTCAAATGGTTTACGCTTACAAATTGTCGTTAGTTCCATCTCGCTCTTCATCGGTCAATTCAATTTCGTCTAGGAGAATTTCAGTTTCTGAAAGATCAGCCTCTTCATCTTCTCGATCTGCTATATCGGAACTGGATGTTGCGTCTTCTGGTATCACATTTACTTGAGGCGCAGTGAGTAAAACTCTGACATTTTCGGAAATGGGCAAAAATTTCTTCTTCTGAAGTCGCATATGAACACTGATCGTAGAAATGAGTGGATCGGAAGAATCCATTACTTTATAAAACACATCATACATATTAGCTTGGCGGTCGTGTTTTCTGCTGTGAAATTGTCTGTAATTCTTATAGTCTTTGTTGGGAGCTTCAGAAGCTTCTTCGCCAAGCATTCCTACCGGTAACATGCTTGTGCTTATGATTGCGGCTCCGTGAATGAGTATCTTATGTAACGTTGAAGGCATAGGGTACCAGTTGTAGTGAGTTACGTATATTCGGGCAGTAGAATCACAAAGTTTTCCAAACTCAAGTGGATTTATCGGGAGCTGTTGTGACATAGCGGTTAAAATTGTTTTTAAATTACGAAGTAACTCACAGTCAAGTCCAAGATGTTCTGCAAGTTCATCTGTATTTCCAAAAGCTCGTCGAGCTGTGTTCCCATCGTTCGTAGTACAAAGCCTCCTGGTTTTGGTTTATCCACTATCAATCCCAACTTTTCCCACAAAGTCTCTTTAACCTTTTTTTTCTGCTGAGCAAATATTTCTTTTTGAGCAGGAAATCTTACTTGCCAGACCTTGAGAGGAAGCCTGTACGAACTGTGCAAGCAACATTCTAGTATCCTGATCCACGCATGTAATGGACTGAGTCCATACATCAACGAATTTACGTCTGGTAGAAATAGGTCCTTCAGCTTATTGGACAGGTCATTGAAGAACTTAGGAGTTGAATGACAGATGGGGCAAGTTTGCATGGATTTTGACCCTGTTATTATGTTCAGTACTTTGCCGTCTATCAATGTTAAGAACAAAGAAAAATGGATTCGAATACTCCGTCTATCATCTAATGCAACTCTATGAGTTTCTAGCTTGTCAATTTGATTCTCAAGGTTCTTTTTTTGATTCAAAACCATTGCCTCGGTTTCTTTAGTTTGCAGTATCTGAATAGGGCGACAAGATCTTGGCGATTTAGATGCTCTGTTATTCCAAAGAATAACATTGTCCGCATTGGACAATCTTAAAGGGATGAGAGAAGTTACAAACAAGCTTTTATCACTGAGACTCTCATGGACTTCTGCTGATTTAAAAGATTGCTTGTAAGGTGAATGACCAGTACTACCATCCATACCCCGCGAATACATCAACGAAAGATCCATTTCCGTACTATCCAAATTATGCATATGCTGGATTATGACTTCCCTTTGCGATTCCACAATCCTATTGGAAGTGTGATTCAACAAGGCCTGCAGAGTTACCTCTGCTTTTTTCTCCGAAATCGAAATGTTTTCTTCGGATGGTCTACATTGCATCTTAACTTCTCTAACACAATTGTACGACGGCCAAATATCAACACCACAGTTTTTGGTTTCCAACCGTATATTTGTGTACACAGATTTAGTTAGGGAATTATCAAGAAAGAAAGTAAGAGCTTCTTCAGCAGTCTTTTTTTTATTGGAATTTCCGCTGCCTCCAACAATTTTCTAACTTTTCTTGGTTGCTCCAAGTTTCCTGAAACCTTCTTGAGAACAGTATACAAATCTTTCTTATCAGTTCGATTTGCTGCATAGCATGAAGCCATTAATAATTTCTCCTGATCGTGCTTCTGTTCAGTACTGATTTTTGCAGATTCCCGCCGCTTTGAGCGATCATATTTCTCATGAAATTTTAGGCTTGGACGACCAAGATGAGAAGATGTTAGATGTTCTCGCTCAGTTTTCATGGTCAATAAAACTGGAAATTCGGAATTCAACCATTCAGCATTTTTCGTCTCAAGCTTATCCATGATCCTCCTCGCAGCTTTGTATTTTTCAGAGCGTCTGCTTTTGAGAGCTCTCAACGAGGCTTTTAATCTCTCAACATCTGCACTTTCAATGTTCTTGACATTCAATTC
This sequence comes from Belonocnema kinseyi, assembly GCF_010883055.1. Classification (NCBI taxonomy): domain Eukaryota; kingdom Metazoa; phylum Arthropoda; class Insecta; order Hymenoptera; family Cynipidae; genus Belonocnema; species Belonocnema kinseyi. The sequence goes on from NC_046663.1 coordinate 80,389,196, forward strand.
CATTTTTGATAAAATGTAGAAAACAGTTGTTTTTTACATTATCAGTTTTGAGGAGTTTTTCAAGAACTTCCCTTTTAGTGAATTTCGTCATTTTATATGACCAAATGTTGAAATATGGAACACAATATGGGAACGACAGTGACAAACAGGGAGAAGAGAAAAGAATAATTTTTTAACTTATTTAGAAAGTTTATATATTGAACATGTATATATTTTATACATCAGTTATGTTCATTAATATTTTATTAATATCTACGCACGGAATGTGGACGGAAAGCGGATTGCCGAAACAAGTAAGTTCGCACGTCCTCGTTGATGCGGCTAGGAAAACAAATGAAGGTAAGCCAGCAGCAGCGCGGCGCTCTACACGCCATGGCATGGTCGTGCGCGACCATGTATATATACTATAAGCAGCGAAACAAATGAAAAGTAGCAAAAAGTAGCACACCTATGCTCAAGTGCACATCCTAAGGAAGACATTCATATATTTTAGAACTCAATATGTTGTGTTATGTCATGTTATGAGCAATCGGAAGCAGCTGCTCTGCTTTATAATCTTGTTCTACATTCACTAATAATATGATTGTATAAAATTGCAATTGACAATTCCAGATTCAATTGACTTCAGAGAAAGTTTACACTTTGATTAATAAAATAAATGTAGGTAGGAGGTTTGGAATCGATTTCTTGGAATAAAAAAACGTATTCCACGAACGTCAGTAGCACTACTAATTTTAGCAAGATTTTCTACTTTGTGCCTATATCATCGGAACAAAAATTCATCAATCAACGTATAATTGTCGTCAAAAATACTCCAATTCTTCCTCAGTTTAGTAGTTTTTAAAATTACCGTGAAAATGTTGATCTCTCCAGAAGGACCTGTCTAACCCTTCTTGTGACTTAATATTCTGTTGAATTCCATGAAATTTCTTGAAAAAAATGAATAACTGTTTTGAAGAAAGGGGGGAATTTAGAATTGTACTTCAAGTTGGCACCCTAAATATGCACACGTCTGATTATTTCAAAGCTGTAGCATTTCTGAAATAACCAATGTAAGATTTTTTAGACTCTCAATTTCAGAAAAAAAATATAGATACTGAAGTAAATAACAAAGAACGATGCGAATTTGGATTTCTAAGGCGGATGCATTTTCCGATCTAACTGGTTATCGATGAATCATGATAAAAAAGGTTCGATAGTGGCTATCGATAGCTTGCCTTAATCTTTCGGTTAATCGAGATTTCGGCCTTTATGATGTCGATCTACTAGAAAAGAAAAAGAGAGTAGAAGAAATAAGATTTTTTACAAACAGCGACTGCTCTGAGGCTCAATAGAAAATTTCTGACCATCAATTGAACATCCTTTTCTAGTCTCAGAATGAATTTCAATAGTAGTGTGTCACCGATTCGCGTTTTGTAAAATCTGTAAGTGAAATTAATTACAGTGAACCATAGAGTGAGTGCCGGTTTTTGGGCTGACCTTAGACCTAACTTCCTAGACAAAGGTCCAAACCGAATGTAAAAAGTCAAGTGTGA
>NC_046663.1:80390830-80412176 GCF_010883055.1 Belonocnema kinseyi
GTCGCAACCCCTCTCGCTCGGCTCTGCTGAGAAACTGAGTGAGCCTGCAGTTCTAGGAAGGCTAAGAACGGAGTGACTGAACGCGAGAGTTTGGTGTACGTGGAAACACTTACATACCTATCCAGTGCAAAGATTTTAAGTTTTTTTCTGAATGAAGTTTGTAATCAATTATAAATATTTTATGTTTAGTATGTAAATTTAACATTATAACCTCTTAATGTGCTCCGCTACTTGTTTTCTCAACTGTCAAATTTTACCATTAAAATTTTCGAATAGATTCAATTTTTTAAACCAATCAGATATGAGGGTAAAGCGCAAGGGTAGAACGATTTTTATGTGGTGGAAGGACTCACTTAACGCGAATCAAATTAAAATATGTACTTCAATTTAAAGTTTGTTACAATATTATTAACATTCAATAATCAAAATAAATATTAAAATAGGTATATCGGCTTTCAGTAATCTGTAACTTTTATTTGAATATAAGATTTTATTTCAGAAGGAAATAAAAGCAAATTCAGAAAGTAATAAGGTAATGTGAGGTCTCATATCGAAATCCGTTGTTCTTTAAAGACGTTATGTAATTTTAGTCTTCCAGTTCCGAAAATGATCCATTTTGCAGATGCTTGCAATTGTAAATTTTGCAACTTGTTCCGTGTTGAGTGTTTATAGTTTAAAATTGTAAATTTTTGTGGCCAATTTTCAATTTTAAATTTTGCAAGTTTAAAAAAATTTGAATTAATGTTAAAGATTTGTAATTTATAGATCTATAATTATGTAAAATTACCAACGAAATTTTTAAATTTTAATTAAGTATAAATAAAAATTCTTACATTTGGATGATTTTGAAAATAAAAGGTATAGCCTTCAATGGTAAATTTTCGAAATTGAAGAAATTTCTAAGCAAATAATCAAACTTAAGGAATTCTTTGTAAATGTTTTAAATTCAATTTATTAATTTTTGAACATTTGCTATTAAATGTTTAGTTTGAAATCTTGCCAATTGAAGAGATTTCTTTAGAATTACATAACTTTTCATTGCAAAACTTAAAACTTGTCTAATTTTCAATTTCGTAAATTGAAAACTCTTCAATTTTAAAGGTATAAAATGTTAAGTTCTACAATTTTTGTAAAGTTAACATGGAAAATTCTTGAATTTTGAAAATATAGAATTGAAAATCATTTAATGTTCAAGATTTATTTATTTGGTTATGTAATTTTAATCGTTTTGTTTATGGAATTGTTCAGCTTCAAACATTTACAATGGAAAATTCTTTAATTTAGATGATGTGCAATTAAAATTCTTAAATTTTTAATACGTATTTGGAGTTGAAGATTCTTCAATATTTAATGTCTATAACAGAAAATGATACAATTTTAATTGAATTTAATTTTAATTTTGATTTAATTTTCTGAAATTCCTATAGTTATATATATAATAATAATTTGTCATAAGGACAATCGCAGGATTTCGCCGGAACCGGGTGCTAATATAAAAAATTGCACCCGCTCCCAGCGAAATCGCGGTAAAATTTCAGCCACAACCACGTCTCACGACCGTGAGATAGGTGGTTACAGTCTATAAAGGGATCAATACGACGATCCAGCAAAAGCCTCGTGCACCCTATGCACACGGAGGGACCTAAGGACTACCGCCTTCTGAATTTTTCCCGCAAGTATTTTAGCATATTGTTGACACGCAGGGATGCTTTTTAGGCCATTAGCGAGTGAAAGCTTGGCACCTCCAAGAGCGCCGATGATAAGGACGATTAGTTTAACAAAATATTCTCGGTACAATCGTTGCAAATCCCTGATAAGGTCTCGATACCTCTCTTTCTTTTCATTCTCCTTGGCTATGATGTTTTTATCAGCTGGTGCCGAAAATTCGATAAGGAAGATGATTCGCTTCTAGAAGTCAAGAAGAACCATGTCAGGCCTCGAGTGAGCAAAAGAAACAATTGTCGAGAATATAAAGTTCCAGTATATGCGGCACTTCCCATTCTCGACAATTGATGCGATTTCCCTAGGAGAATTTAGAGGAGCAATATTAAGGTTAATGCCGTAAGAGTGACAGAGATGATAATAAAGCACTCTTAGCTTTGCATTGTGCCTTTGAATGTAGGTCGTTCCCGCGTGAGTTGGACAACTAGATAGTATGTGAGCTAAATGCTCGGAGTGTGAATGACATGCCCTGCAGCTATCATCAGGAATGTCTTGGCTCAAAATGTGACGACGCTATGTTAAGGTGAAAATGACACCGGCTTGGCATGCCAAAAAGAAACCCTTCGTACCAGACTTCAATCCAGGTGATATAAGGAAATTAAAAGTTAGCTCACACGACATTGACTGATCCTCCACATTTCTGTAGAAGATACCGTGCATCCTCTTATCGAGGAGCTATTCACGAAAGTTTTTGTCTTGTGCTTTCTTAATCCGGGCTTTCAGGAGTGAGTACTCGCGAAAGATAAGATTTGATGCATTTTGCTCACCCCTAATACTCAAGTTAAGTCTGAGTGTTTCAGCAGGCTCCTCCGCTGCTTTGTACAGAAACACTCCTTTTCCCACTTCTTCGTGATTCCTGACCATTTTAAGAAGAGGGTCTCTTCCATTTGCAACTCTATGTGCTGTACCCAGAATATTCCTGTTGTGAAGACATTCAAGACTCAATATTTCGAGACCACCTTGACGGCGTGAGGTGTGCATTCGCGCAACGGAAGACTTAAGATGCATGCTTTTTTTCATGTGCATAACCTTTCTTGTCCCGATATCAAGGTATCTGAGCTCGTTCTTCGTCCATGGAACTACTTCAAATGAATATAGTACTACCGGGACGGCAAGCATATTCGTTGTGGATACTTCGATCCTCGCCAACAGTTCGGAAGACCAAATCTGCCGGATGAGACGTTTGTACTGCTTCGGAGAGTATCCTTTATAGATGTCATGTCCCGAATGCGGCTCTGTGACACGTCCAGGTATGTATAAGTCTCTCCAGTGCAAAGGTGTCGTATAGCGCTTCTATCAATGAGCTCATGATCTTCAGGGATGCCATTAGGTTTTTCTCGCTTCAAATAAACCTTGACGCACTTGTCTAACCCAAATTATATTCCAATTTTCTTAGTATATCGTTTGACAATCCCTAGAGCTAAATGTACTTTCGATCAGAAGGTTTGCCGCACAAGTTAATGTAAGGCAAAAGAGGAGTGGGCTCATGGTGTCGCCCTGAAAGACCCCTCTCTGAAATGTGACCTTGTAAGTTGTCACACGATTTTGTCCAGATGAGATAGTAAATCTGGTTTTCCAAAGCGGCATCAATCTCTCTATGCACCTAACTATTTGCGGATGAACCTTCAAGATTTCCAAAAGACAGATGATAAGTCTATGGGAAGTCGAATCGAAAGCTTTCCGTTAATCAATCCAGGTCATCGATAAGTCACGCTGGTAGAATGCTGCGTCTTTGCAGACGTCTCCTTCGCTTTTAAATATGAGGTGAAAATACGGGACAAATGATGATGGGATAAAGGAAACTTCTTCCACCAGAAGGTTTTGATACGATCTGGTCCCGGTGTGGAATAGTTCTTTATCCCTCTTAATACTTTTATCACCTCCTCGGTAGTGGTAGGTGGGCATTCTTTATCAGGTGTTGTGAGGGCATCACATAGCTCCTTGAAGCTATTCATATTTTCTGAGTCTTCGTCCAGTCTATACTGCACTTCGTAGACTTCTCTTCAAAATACTTCGACCTCCTCTGGTTTGGGCGGGTGTTCGACAGTAACTGGAGGGTCTTGGAAGAGTCGAAATGGGTCAGAGAGAAACTGTCGATTTTCTCTGACCCACCTCTCCCTCCGCTCTAGACTTCTCGTAGCTTCAGATAGTATCCGTATTTTCTCAACAATATGCTGCTTGATGGTCAGCAGCTTTGACTTGTTAATTGTGTGATAACGGGTAGTCAGTCACACACTGAATACGGGACGCGTACTGTCTTGCCCAGCCTATCTTTATGGCAAGTTGATGCATTCGTCTTTTGGTCTTATGATCAACCGTTGGTTTTGTTTTACGATTCGCATCGGCCAAAGCTCTCGCTGCATTATACACACAATAATTAATAGTCCATAGGTCGGATTCGCCGGAAAAATGTCCACGAATCTTGTCATCCATTTCAGCCAGATCTTTAGGCCTGAGAGAAGCCTTGGGGTTGATGTTTCTCCGGGTCATAAAGCATCGCTCTTCCTATATTGCACTCCTGCCCGCGGTTGGTCTTATTGTCGCCTCTCTTTCTATGTTACCGGATTGTTCTAGCTGTGGTAGAGTAGGAGTTCCGCTTACATAGCCCCTTTTTCGGAGTCCATGGTTAGCAATCTACGGTTTCGCAGACCTTGCTGCGAAAAGTGCGATAGCTCCGGGTGTTTCTCGCACCACAGAGCATACAGCCGTGCCATGTAACTCCGTTCAGGGGCCACACTCGCATCGTTAGCACTCTAGCAAGTCGTGATTTAGTCGCTCCGTCCATCTAAATGTCGCGAGATCCCGCCAATCCATCGCATTGAATCCATGTTCATTGGCTCCTCCAGCTCTAGAGTGGTCGGCATTGTTGGCCGACCCATTGTCGGGAGCCCTGCGCGTTCTTTTGTTTTAAACCGCACTTACTACAACTATGTTTGGCGTTGTCATTGTTGTTCCCGCGAGAAGCTAGGGAAAGGGGTTCGTCCATCCTTCTAGAGCCCTGCCTGCAAGGATAAGGCTGGGTACTCTAAGAAGTCGCCCGGTATCCCAGAGTCACCGTTCTGGACACCTCACCTAGGTGCTATTCACCTTTCGGCACGGTTTTCACACCTCCGCTTGGGGGTTAGTTCCTTCGGGAACACCCGTGGACAATTTTCTGCGACTGCCTATTTATTTTTGTATCCATATTCAGCAGTAACCCTTGGTACAGGGACCCTTTATCCGCAACCCGAGGACGCGAATTCCATCAAATGTCGACGTTTTGAGACCCCCTGAGTCAGAAAAAATAGTTCTTACGTCGGTGTCTGTCGTCGTTGTCGTTGCAGTTGTAGTTTGCCAACACGGTAAACACGGTTACATTTGAAGAAGTCATTCCATTGAATTCCCCTTTGCACACTTTATATAGATATGAAAGTTGAGGGCGAGTTCGTTAGCTAGCTTTTTTTGAAGAAATTTTAAAAAGTTAGAGTGTTTTGAAAATTTTTGAGACCACTTATTGTTAATATTTGGAATTTGTTTAGGCAGTTATTTATAGTTGATCAAAATACGAACAATGTATCCCTATCACTTTTTTTTTTGATAACATGAAAATGACTAAAGTTATAGCATTTTTAAAATCCAAAAAACCAAACGAAAATTAATATTTGAAGAGAAAAAAACAAAATACGAATAGAGATCGATTGGCAAAAATTGTGCACCCAAAAAAGAATAGCAAATTTTTCAGGAATTTGTTTTTGTAGGATAAGTAGTTTTTGTTTTATTTTTGAAAAACATTGAAAATAAAAAAAAATTATATTTAAGTACAACGATACAAGTTACGAGAATAAACGAGACAAAATTTTGTTCAGCCAAAAAGGTTTACAAATTTTTTACGAATATTTTTTTGATACCAAGCGTGGTTTTTTTTCTAATTGTAAAAAACAATATTAAAAATTTTAAAAAAATTAAAACATGGCAATAAGAATAAAACTGTTTCAATTTCCATACATATTATGAATTGTAATGATATAAATTTATTAATAATTTGTATTTTATTTTGCCAAATCTAAATACCCAATTCCAGGCAGAGAGTTTTCAAAATCGCAAAATTAAATTTGTCGATTCGTTGATCTTTATTTTTGATAGCTTTGTGCACGAATGTGGAAGAAATTCAAAGACCGAGCGTGAATATGCGAATGTGAGAAAAATACAAAGACTGAGAGCGTATCGCTAGGTAACTACAAAATCGAGCGCGAAGCGTGAAATAAAGACATCAACGAGCGCGAAGTGCGAGAACCAACCATTGAGCGCTCTAGGCGCGCTCAAATTCGCGAGCGACGCGAGCCGCGCGCGTAGTCCTCAATGAGAATGTGTACGCGCAGCGGGCACATTATTTTTAAAGGAACTTCCCCAAGACTGCGTCTAATTTTAAATTATCATAGATAAAAATGATTGTTATGTCGATCTAATATAATGAGAATTTGATGTTCAAATTCAAACTAAAGAATTTCCATTAAATCACTGCAATCTTATGTGTGTGAATAGTTTTTGGAGCCTATTCAATTCGGTTTGATTAAAATCTGGAATAAGTTTTATAATTAAGAAATATTTACTATTTTTAATAAGAGTTGACTAATAAGATAATAAGATGTGATAATAAGATTAAACATTCAGGTTGTTGGGAGTTGGCCCTTTACACTATTGCTCCACGTGTTCGTTTTTCTTATGATCTCTCGTTCGAACCGCCTCGACCGTTGGTATATACGAGTATAACGATAGTCGTGCTAGTATAGTGGCTGGCTCGGTCGGCTAGGTGGTGTCGGGCTTTCCTATGTCAATTCAGTTTCGACTTTCGTCCTTGTTACTCGTCGCCTCTTCTGAGACCAAGTTCAGCGTGCTACGTTCTTGTTGATTCTGCCTGAGTTCAGCTGATTCTGATTTCTGAGCTGATTTCTGAAAAATCTTTTAACGAGTCATTGATTCTGAATCTAGCATAAGTATGGATAATCATTGTTGCCTCCAGTGAAATTACCCTCGGTGCCGGCCCTTGTCTCTCGGTCGAGTTTTGACTCTCACTGAGAAAGATTTCTTTCTCGATTCTATTAAGTAATTTGATAAAAGTGTCAAGTGTTACTGCATTTTTGAAGTGATGAGTCCGATGACATATAGCTTCACTGTTGACGGGATCAACCGTTTCAAGAACGATCGTGATTTTATTTTTATTTTATTTTATATTATATATTTTTTTGCCTTGATAAGGGTGCTGTATGAGTGCCGAAACGTTGGTCATTATTATATATACGTATATTATTTTAATGTTTTTTATTGGGATTTAATAATGGTGAGAATAAAGTGAGCGAAAGAAATAAAAAAGAGAAGGAAGGGAATTTGATTGGTTGCCTTCTCATTTTTCTTTCCTCCTTTTTATTTTCGTCGAAAGTAAAGATAAATAACGTTCTTTTCTTTTTTTCTTTTTTAGGGGGAAATGAGGGGAGAGAAGTGTTCTTTTTTCAGATTCCAATGGGAACATTTTGTGGTGGTTGTCCAAATGTGGTCGTTAGATTCTTGATATTATTTTCAAGAATTCTGTTTATCAATTTGATTATTGGACGTTAAAAAAGGATTTTACATTGGATTGTTTTCCTATTTAAATATCTTAAATTTTGATCGTGGTCATAACATCCGAACCTACATCTGGGCCAAATTTCCAGAACTATCTAAATATTTTTCTGTATATTAAAAGTGATTTGTGCAAATTGACTTGCGGGTTGGAACTTGGATTATGTTTGAATTAGATAATTATGAAAATAGATTAGTCGAATCTCAACTAGTCTATTTAAATAAAGTTTGATTTTACTTTAATTTAATTAATTCAAATGATAATGTGTTTTTTTCTCGTTGCCCTGGGCCAGTCCGTCATTCATTCATTAACAAAGTGGAAACAGGTTGAAAGTGGATAGAGTGAATGAATGAATTTGAAGATTATTATATGTAATTTTTTTTAATAACAGAAGATGGTCATGCATTTTCAGGATTTCTTTATTGTAAGTTTCGAGACTTTTTCAATAAGAAAACTTTGAACAATCCCAAAGAAGTGAATGACATGGTGTTCAATTTCCAGAACCTTTTCCCTTCTAGCTTCGCTGTAAACCGTAAAGTCTGACTGATCCTTCCAAAATCTTACGATTTAATGACTGCAAGTTCCGATCGAGACAGACGTGAGGCGTGAGATCTCGGAATGAAATCGAATTCCATCAGGAGTTTCAACTAAAAGGAAGTCGCTCAGTACTGGATTCGCCATAGGGGGTCGTTAAGTACCCGAGTCCCAAAGCTTGACTTTCCGCTATCCTTGGATCCTGACAATGCAGGAACCTACGAGGATCGTTTTATTAGAAATGCCGTGTCAGCTTCCGCGGTTGGCAATAATGCCGACAGCTCGTTACAGCATTGATAAAGCGTCCGAGCCAGGTCCTGATGTTGCCACTGGCATCAACTTCTGGTTACAGAGACGGATCACTAACAGTGTTAAGAGAAATTTCACACCTTGTCTGTGCATTTTGCAACACAAACCCGACGATCGAGTAGTGTTTGAAATAGCATCTATTTTGCAATTGATGTGTTCAGTGATTAATTTGCAAATCCAATGAGCAGACCTCAATACACTTTTATTTATATTAAAAAATTCAGGGTCTTTTATGATGTTAACAGCTGCCAAAAATATTCACGGAAAAAAGTTATAACTAAACAGAGTCTTATTGATTTCCGAAATATTCCAGATCTAATGTAGAATTATTTAGGGAAATTATTAAAAAGTGCCTTAATTTTTAAAGTGAGTGTGGAATGAACAATTAAATAATTACTGTGGAATAATCAATGAAAAGTCTTTAAAAAACAACTCATTTCTGGATTCCAAAAAGTCAGTTCTAATATTGATTTATTTTTAAGTAATCATTGGTAAGATCTGCAACCGTAGAATACGCTTTCTAAAGACTTCACTGACGAAATTGCTAGAAATGTGGAATTTTGATTGAATTCATAGACTGACCCATTGCAAGCTATTCTATCAGTGCTATCTCATTGATTTACATAGGTTTTTCAACTGGGTTATTACTGAAAAACTGCTAAGATTCTGATGAATCACTGGTCAGTGAATTTATATTGACAAGTTAGACAAATTTTCCAGTATCTGAAAATTAAAATTTCGAGATTGCAATGATTGTATTAGCTTTGGTGTATAACGAGTAAATCCAAAAATATTCTGGATGATGTCGTGACGAAAGGTTTTTCCGCCTTTGATATAAAATTAATTCCAGTTAATGGTATTTGGATAATTATATGAATATTATTTGATCATGTTTGACTTATAATGAATTGAATGCAACTGATCAATTTACCGTGACTTTAATGTTTTAATGAGGTTTATTTTTAGAGATACTGTTATATAATCGGGAATCATTGAAGAAAAATTTTGCATTTAAATTATTTATTATTGTCTTGAAAGTTAAATTTTGACCTATAAGTTGATAAAATATCAATCACAGTGGGTTAAATTAAATCCGACATCCATCAAATAAATATGGCTGATTCTGCACCTAGCTCAGAATTTGAGTATCGAAATTTTTGAAGTACAAAAATACAAGATTTTTTATATTTATGACAATTTAATAATATTGTATAATTATAATTTTTAAATTATAGCATTAATTTATAATAATTCAGATTTAAAAATGTATGATAAAATTGAATAAAAACAAAGAGCGAAGAAAGAGACGATGACGCAATAGTAATATAGTTTTCATAACAAATTGAATAATAATATTCAAAATCTTTGATATTGAGTACTTTATTTGCCGCGAGCTTAATGTGGTCGAACATTTTTTAATTTATTTGAAAATTATTACCTTTGCTAAAATTCGCTGTATGATAAGTGTTAATATAGTCAAATTGCAGCATTGGCATTTCTTATAGGATTCTTATAGGATGAAAAATTTATTACATATTTTTCGAAAATTATATTTAAGATTTCCTTAAATATAATAAATTATTCAATATTTAGACATCAAGAAAAATTATATTATTTATTTTGTTTTAGTAGACAGCATAACTGTTTGTTTTAAAATCTACACCATGAATAACAGCAATTATTCGTTATTTTTTGTGGGCGTAAAATTTACGGTCAAATTGCAGAAGAGCTCGACCCTCTTCGAGTTGTCTTAAACTCACGTATTTTATGTATTTTTTGATCCTGAACTAGAATCTGACCGAAACGATGACCGAAAAAGCTGTGGCTTTATTACCATTTTCGAGATATTGAGCATTTTTAATTTCGAGAATGTTGATTATCTTCTATTTTTAACCCACTGATTTAACTGATTTTACTGACTGAAAAGGGGTTCGTCGTGAGCGGAGTAAGGGATGTGGTCCTTCCCCCTCCTACTCTTCCACCTTTTTAAAATGAAATTTCAAAGTGGAAAAAATTTCCAAATGTTTAAAACTCATACGCGTGGATTTTTTTAGGGACCCTTTGGAAACGGGCAAGAGAGCCGACAGCTTTTGAAGTCGCATTCATATTCAGCGTGAAAAAATACGTAAAGTATGTGACTTAAAACAAAAACGTTAAAAATATTTAAACTGATTGAAGGTGAATTTGCTAATTGAGAAATCTCGAATGATGTCGCAGAAGAAAACGGTTATATTCTTAGTTAAAAATTAAAATTGTCATAAGGATTAGCCCAGAGTTAGCTGTTTTCAACTGAGCGAAAAGTACATTTTTGTGGGTCTATATGTCCCAGTTTGTTCTTCGAGGGTTAAATATTTTTTAATTATTAGTATCTACATGAAGGCAGTAGTTATCACCTGCCCAATCACAGAATATAAATAATAAGTACTTTTATCTAGCAAAGTCAACTTTCGAATGTTGTGTTTACTCAGAAGTTGCAGACATGCGCCCATAAATAAAACCCATATTTTTGTAACACCAGATACATTAAATTTACTCTTCCATGTGCGAATTTTCCATTGGGCCATAGTCGGGCCAACTTTCTTGGAGTTTAGTTAACTTTGCCAACCAGGCATTGGCCAACATAAGTCGGCCCAACGGCGAAATTATAACTTTGGCCCGACCATGTTAGCCGACTATTGGCACAACATACATTACCAATATCGGGCTAATTATGGTAATAACAAACCGGTCTAACTACCGAAATGATAACTATGGCCCAACTCTGTTTGCCGACTATTGGCTACCATGGTTGGCCCAACCACGACTACTAGAAGTCGTCCCAACCTTTGAAAAAAATTAATTTAAATAATAGTTATTTTTTAAATTATTATATAATCTTCATTTCTTATCATTTTCAAATACATAATTCGCACACACGGTTACTTACACTAATAATTGCACGCTATAACGCTTTAGAAAATCTTACACGCACAGGGTTCGAAACCCTACATATACTACCTAAACTAGGTTATTTTACCGCGCACTCTAACCACTTGGCTATCGAAGTATTTGAAGTTTGGTTACAAAAACTGTGCTGAATAGTTTGACGCTCCTGGTGCTTCTAAATAACAGAAAGATTGTTGAAATCGCCTAAGTTTTAGAGAGTCACATTATTTTTAAATATTCCAATATCATATAATACAAAAAATTTATAAATAAATTATTTGTTGCAAGAATGACTTTTACGATTTTCCATAATTTCCCAGGTGCGAATTGACCGTCGGCCCACGGTCGGGCCAACCAGCTAAATGATAACGGTTAACCGCCTTTGGCTTTTCCACGTCGGGCCAAGATTTGGTCCCATATATGGACCATCTAGTAAAATGACGCCGGCCCAACCTTCGACAAAAGTTAATTTAAAAAAAAAGTTATTTTAAAAATTATTATTATATACTCTTCACTTTTCACCATTACTAAATACATAATTCATACACATGGTTACTTGCACTTTTCATCGCACGCTTTAACGCTTAAAAAAATCTTACTCGTCCAGGATTCGAATCCTAACTAAACTAGTGTATTTTACCGCGTACTCTAACCACTCGGCTATCGAAGCACTTGAAGTTTGTTTACAAAAACTGTGTGTTGCATTTTCTTCATAGATTAGTTTGGAAAGAGGTTTGACAAATTGGGAAGCTATACTTTGAAAATATTCAGTATTCGATGCTTTTTTAGAATTTTTAAAATTTGCAGGATTTAAAATTAACTTTATTATATATTAAAATAGATACATTTTGAATATGCAGCATTGTTTAATTAATAATTCTGAATGTTTTATTTCGACTTCTTTAATTATGATATTGTTTCACAAATTAACAAAGTTTTTTCATTTTTGTTGATTTGAAACTAAAGTTGATAATTTAAAAGATATCTAAATAATAAATATTTACCCTTAAACTTTTCTATTTTTGTTTAAGAATTTTTAATGGTTTATTTTGAATATTTATATATTTCTGCGAGTAACACACCAATCCGACCTACTGATAATACGAGCTGATCAACTGCGGTCGAAAGCAAATCTATCGAAATGAAGTAGGTTATGTGCACCCAATCTTACGGGCATATATGACGTCGGCGGACAGGCCAACTCTTGACCACAGTTGGGCCGACTGCAATTTCACGGTCTTTTTGTAACAATAAATCAGAGTTTATCCGACGATCTGCTCATACTCGGGCCAATGTTTGACCGATCATCGGGTGCATCAAGGTGACTTATGTCAATCCGACTGCTGTATCCAGAGTCGGACCGACCGCATTATTGAGGTTGTAACGATCAATCTGCCACAATTTATCCGATTGTAGTACCATAGTTGAGCCAGAATTGGGCTGACGGTCGGCTTTTCGCTCGCCGCCGACGTCCGTCGCCAACGTCGGACCGACCATGGCAGCTTGAAAACATCTTAGTCGGCCCAACTCTGGTTACCGTAGATCGGTTACCATAGCAGGGCCGACTTTGGGCTAATGGCAAGCTCTGGCATCCGACCGAATTTGGCACCTGGGTTCATGTTTTTTGAGTCATATTGCGAGAAATTTCGATAAAAACAACTTGATGATTAAGAATTTTTTTTGAGATTATTATTGTTAAAATTACAAACAAATTTAATGAACAAATGCATTAGTCAGAAACTTTTCAACAGAAACATTTTTTTTTCTATTTTATTTTTTTTTTAAATAAGGAACTTTATGATAATATTAGCAAAATTCCTAATTTGTGTATTAATATTATTATTTTTTTAAACAAATTTAGTAAACCAATGCATTAGTCGGGCATTTATCGGCAGTAAAATTCTTTTCTTACAATACCAGTCCTTTCAATCGGGAACTTTATGACGGTTTAAGCAACATTTATAATAAGTTGATAGATTTAATGACTTTTTAAAACAATTCTAATTGAAAAATGCATTAATCAGGCATTTTGACTTTGGGCCAATGCACTTGCTTTGCGTGCCGACCTGAATTCGCACCTGGGCTACGCACAGAATTACCCATTATGTATTTAATTCTAAGAAGAATTTCTTTGTTTGGTTCTCACATTACCTCTAACCATTTCTAAATTATTTTTTACTAAAAACATTGTATTAAAGCGCACACATCAGTCGTTCGGAGAAATTTAAAATATGAATTTTCGAGTTACTGGGCAGGAGTTATGACTAATGAGTGTCTGAAAATCGTTTTAAATTAATCTGACGAATATTCATAAGCATTATAACGTTAAATAATTTTACATACTAAAAGTTGGAATTTGCATTTGCTACAAAAGATAATAGAACAGGGATTTTAATTAATCATAAATGAATGTTTAAAAAAAAACGTGTAAGAGGGTCGATCCAACCGTTTCCGGATTCTAAATTTTCCCGCTTTCGCCGTATATCCTGCTAGCAGGAGAGGAACAATGAAACAATGTGAGAAAGCGATGAATTTGCGGTACAATGCCGGCGACATTTCTTGCAAATAGTGTGCCAAAACACTCTGGAAGTGTTGCTTCTTGTGAATTTGTTCCCAGCCACGACGAAGATTAGGAGCAGCGGCAGCAACAATTACAGCAGTTCCCGGAGTCTTGCACTCCGTCTTCGTACGCGTAATTGCACCTGTAAACCTGTTAATTGTCTGCGTAAACACATTGTTTTATTGGAATTAATGCGTTTCCTGACAGTCGAAAATTGTCGGTACGAGTACTTTTAAAAATCACTGCTGACTTTAAAACATCTTCACTTTAAAACTCCTTCATAAATACAGAAAAGTTTTACCATTTAGAGAGAATATACCATGTGTGGAGTTTCAAAAAAAAGTTTGAAAATTTTTCGAATTTTGTACCTTGACTTCAACTTCTGGCATGGCCCAGGAAAGTTGTAGCAAAAATCTGAAATTTACACTACACAGTATTTGAAGTTTTATCTTTAAGGGGGTCATCTGGTGTCAAGGGTAAAAAAAGTCGATTTTTTTAATGACCAATTTCAGCTGTTGTTAACTGCCACGACAAGTCTTTTACTGCCAGAAAGTTTTTCTGCCATTTTTTTCCTCAGTTTCCAGGAATCCTGAGAAGGGGTTTCGGTTGTTACGATCACCACTCGTTACGGCTCATTGCTTACACCGAGGGTTATGATTTTTTTAACTTGAATTAACAATACATTTCATTTTTCATTTCAAAATATAACTTACTCCGAAAGATTAGGGACCAGTCGAAGGACAGATTCAGGTCAGTTACACCAGCCCCCTTCCCCGCTCTTAATTTTCGGGTTTTCTATAGCCAACTGAATTGCGACCAAATACGCTCAAATGCGCCACCGATAAAAATGTTTGCGCCACAGAACTGCAGGAGTTATATCAGATGTTATGTGGGGGGGGGGCTAGCTTCACGCTATCCCACCCCCATTTGAAAAATTAAAATTTAAATTAGATTTGATATATATAGATATTTGATATGATCTTGAAGATCTTCAAATGCGCTCATATGCGCCATAATGAAAAAATTTTGCGCCACATTTGATAACCGAGTTATCAGCGATCAAAATGGGGGAGGGGACTAGCGTCATTTTTCTGAACTAATAACATTTTTTCAAACTAATTATACCTATCTTCCATAATTTTAAATGCGCTCAAATGTGCCACCACTAATAAAATTTGCACTAGCTAATTTACAAAGATATAATATTTTTTAGGGTGGGGGTGGGGGGGGGCAGTGTAACTCAGGTGTTAAATCCTCAACAGTGATGTGCAATATAATTTTGAGGACATGGATTCATCCGTCTTCAAATGCGCTCATATGCGCCATAAATTTTTTTTGCAAATTTTGAAAATTGCCTAAGATATGTAGGTAACAAAATTGTACGAAGTGATGACCAACAAAATAAAAACTTTTCTATCCGCATTGATGAAGTGACTTTTCTATGGGGTTTCGAATGCGCTCATATGCGCCACTTTCAAAATGAACAAAAACCCATAATCAACCCCCTCAGTGCCACTTGTTACCGACCCACTATCGAATGATATCTCCAAATAACCAAAATTGTACTAAAAAATTTTATGAAGAGCTTTTCGTGTGGAATTTCGAATTCGCTCATATACGCCACTTCTGAAATTAACAAAAAACCATAATCAACCCCCTTATTACAACTTCTTACTATCAACTATCCAAGACTATCTCCAAATAACCTAAATTGCAATATAAAAATTTATAAATGTCTCTTCGGATAGGTTTTCAAATTCTGTCAGATTAACCACTTTCAAAGTTTAAAAAAAAAACCTATCCGAAGAGACCATTATAAACTTTTATATTGCAATTTGGGTTATTTGGAGATAGCTTTGGACAGTTGATAGTAAGAAGTTGTAATGAGGGTGTTGATTATGGTTTTTTGTTAATTTCAGAAGTGGCGTATATGAGCGAATTCGTAATTTCACACGAAAAGCTCTTCATAAAATTTTATAGTGTAATTTAGGTTATTTGGAGATATCATTGGATAGTGGATCGGTAATAAGTGGCAATGAGGGGGTTGATTATGGTTTTTTGTTCATTTTGAAAGTGGCGCATATGAGCACATTCGAAACCTCTTAGAAAAGTCACTTCATCAATCCGGATGGAAAATTTTTTATTTTGTTGGTCATCACTCCGTACAAGTTTGTTACCTACATATGTTGAGCAATTTTCAAAAAAATTATGGTGCACATGAGCTCATTTGAAGACGATTGAATCCATATCCGCAACTTTATATAACACATCTCTTTTGAGGATTTGACACCTGCGTTACACTGTCCCCCCTTCAAAATATATCTTTGTTAATTAGATAGCGCAAAATGTTTTGGGGGTGGCTTATTCGACCGCATTTAAATCCACATAGCAAACTCCCTTCATCAATGCGGATTGCAAACTTTTTATTTTTTTTGGTTTTTTTTAACAATATATAACTTTTTTCTTTTTAAGTTCGCCCAGTAGCTACGAGTCTGACCTTTTGAAATCTTTTTGGTTTTTCAGTTTCAGACCATTTCTTTCCAGGGTTACCATGCCTGCCGTTTTGCTTTTCGAAGCAGAGATGGTTGGACACCCGCCCTTATGCCGCTAATTTATGTGGATCTGCGAAACTAAACAAATTTTGTTGTGAACAATATGAGTGGACAATTCAATCCTGAAAGTATCTAAAATACCCATTTTTGTCTCGTCTGCAAAATCATCTAAAAAAATCACTCTAATTTGCAGCTATCTACACCAGACGCCCATCTGAATTCAAAGCAATAAATTTTCAAAAATCTGCATGGGTTACCGAGATATGACTAAAAATGTCCAAGCTTTGTCTTCAATTTAAGAAAATCACACTTAAAGAATCCTTAAGTTTCCCCCAGATATCACAAAAAAATTTCCAAGCATTTCTACATCCAGTTTCAGTTGGCGATCACCGCTATCGGCCAACTGAAACTCGACGCCGACAAGTTTTGATCTTTTTAGTCACATCCGAAAAACTCGTAAAGATTTTTAGAGCTTTATTTGTTTGAATTGAAGATAAGACTTCAAAGAATGTGTGGTATGAATTTCGGATTTTCGCTAAACTTTTGTAGCGTATGCTAGAAGTTGAATTCAAGGTATAATAGAAAATAATACCGGGCATTACCCGTACAGTAGCACATCGTGGGATTTTAGAATCTCTCAAGGTCTTTATTTCAATAAAAATTTTCTAGGTTTACAGGAAATGTCATCATATTTCGTGTTATTTCTCGGAATTTAAAAATATTTAATCGAATTTTTCACATTTCCCTCTAATTTCGCTAAGTTCACTGAAATGTCACTGAAATACAAAAGTTCCTTCAAATTCACCTGAAGTATAAGTATATATGTGCTGGGTGCTTGGATTTGGAAATTGTTGACGAAAAATTTTGACTGTTGCGCTCTATAATATCGCATCACTGTAATGTCATCGCGGTTCTTATCGTTCCGTTGTTTCTCGGTTGAAATGCGACAGTAGACACATTTGTCAGGCAATCTGTCTCCTCATCCACTGACAAGGTCGAGATAGTGAGGGTATTTCTGAGATGGTTGGTGGCAAACATTTCATGATTTATGTCAGGGTGATGATGAATCAAGATGCTAAATGAAAATGAGAACTGATTGTGAAACTTGAATTGTGATGTCGGATCCGCGTCTGGCTGTAGGTTGGGATTCGATTCTTGGTGCTGCGATTTTCTATATTTCATTTTTTCATGCAGATGTGTTTGAATTTGATTAAATACTTAGCAATATAACTTCACTCAAGTTTATTGTTCTCGAAATGATACTTTTATTAATGTTCCTCTTACCGAAATTTATTTGACTGATTAGCAGTTTTCCCCAAATTATGTTTATACAAATTACCGTTTCACCTATGCTAATTGTTACTTTCCGAAGTACCATTTGCCCCAATTTTTCTACCCTAAATCAACATTGGACATAAGCTTTATTTGATGGAATAGCCATGTAACCTAAAATTCATTTACACCAATCGCAACTCTATCTAATCTTTATATATATATTTAAAATTTATCATAAGGACAACCGCGGGATTCCGCCGGAAGCGGGTGCTAATCTGGAAAACTGCACCCGCTTCCAGCGAAATCGCGGTAAAATTTCAGCCACAACCACGTATATATATATATTTTATAACTTCGAATCTGCAGATCAATAATGCAATAGAAAATTATCAGTTATCTTTTACAAAGAAACTTCGTTAGATTTGACTAGATTTGCCTATTTTTTAAATCAGAAACAATATAAAACAAAAATTTTGTACCCATGAGCTTGGCAGATTCACGATTTAGTGTTTGGGGATTGTTTCAGAATCCCCTATGCAGTCAGCAAGAAGATCCACATTTAAAGGTTTGTTTTATAACCCCTTAATGATTCAAACGAGGAAACTGATATTTACAAAAAACCAAATCTACGTAAGATTTTTTTATTGAACTACTGGCATGGGAAATTACTTCAGAATAAGAGAAGGAAACGTCATCTACCAGCTCTGCCTACAAACTAAAAAGATACATAAGTGACATTGCCGCTTAGGTCGACTTTTTCATTGTCACGCTTAAGAGAATCACTCAGAGCGGCAATGTTACTTACGTATCTTTTTAGTTTGTACGGCAGAGATAAATGTTTGAATTTATTTTAAGAGTTGTTTTCACATCGCTTACAAATTCCATAAAGAAAATCGACATTTCCCAACTGTCAAAACCACGGGAGATTCTTTTATTAAACTATTGGCGTTAGAAATGTGTTTGAAATAAATGTGGAAAACATCTGCTGGCAGAAAATCCGCTAAATTTATTTTAAAGAAAATTGACATTTCTAAAAAATCAAAACTGCGATTAAAACTGGGATTTTTTTTTAGTTTAACTATTGGGGTCGGAAATCACTTCACAAAAAATGAGAGAGACATCGCCTAGTAGAGAAATGATTTAAATTTATAACAAGGGTTTTTTTAATCATTCCTAAAAGATTCAAGCAAGGAAACTACAGCGATTTTCGAGAAATCCTGATAAAGAAACAATACATCTACAACAAAGGGGGCTTCCATAAACCACGTAGCCCAGTTTTCGCCACTTTTAGAGCCCCTCCTCCCCAAATGTGGTCCACCGTGGCATTTTTGTCAGTCCCCCCTCCCCGCTAGGGTGCTACGTGATTTTTTTCTATTTCTTGTAAAATGAACATAAAACAAAAATTTTGAATGGCAGCAACCACGCACGAGGTTGAGGCCAGATTTTTTTCCTCGACTTGTTAACTAATGTAAACAACAAAAAGACATCGGGAAGGGGCACGCGGGAGTGGAGAGAAGACCCACTCGACTCAACTCGGTACGGTTCGCAGGTATTGGATTTAGGACTTCGCGCGCTATTTCAAAAAAAAGGTAAGCTATGCGTTTTATTTTTTTTTTTACACCTGAATATAAAGCCACGGGGCTCAGACTCGTAACCCCCCCCCCCCCTCCCCCCATGTAGACCAGCTTGACATTTCGTCGACTTCCCCCTTCCTCTTAAGCGACCATGTGGTTTATGGAATGCCCCAAAGTGTATTCTCTAATTTTGAACCAGTTCAAATTTTTACTGATTTCTTTCAATGACTGAATTCTAGCTATGATTCAGTCATTTTGATTAATGAATCAGTAAAACATACTAAGTAAACAGTTAAAGTAACTGATCCATAGCAAGAATTCAATCTCTGATTGAAATTATAGTAAAAATTCCAACTGATTGAAATTTGCAGAGTAGAATACCTAAATGTTTTTTTCATGAGGATTTCGCTTTTTCTACAGGCCGAGTTCCTTATATCGAATAGTATATGTGCATGTTCAGTTTCTTCACAGGGATTTGAGGGTAACTTTGAACCGCCAAATCTTGTAAAAAACAAAAATGCATTTTTTTATTTATACAACTATAAGTAATACATTATTAATCTTTTACCGTCCATCATAACCGTTAATTGGTAGCAGGCAAATACTCTTTTTGTTTTAATAATTCCTAAGCTTTCCATACTTAAATTCTGCGAAAGTATCACAAGGTCTTAAAATATTCACTCGAATAATATTGTCGTAAATGAAAATGAGATAAACATGTACAAATATTTATTGTAGAAATACAAAAAGTAAAAATTTTAATTGTTATTTTACAACACTATTTATTCAGTTAATACCATTCCAAATAAAAGAATGAAAATGTGAACGTAAGGTCTTAGTATTTTTAATTTGTATTCAATTTAAAAATATTATTCTGACAAAGTTGAAATTGACCACGAGAAGTAATATTTGTAGTATATGAAATTTAAAAAGCGTTCCCGGATGCCTAATATAGAAAAAGTTGTTAATAGAGTTTTGCCTGTAGAATTTTGATTTGTACACTAAAAAATAATCAGAAAGAAAATTTTTTTTTAAATTTTAAAAGATGTAAAGTTAAATTTAGTTTAGAGTCTTTAAAATTCACATCCTTAATATTTTCTTCTTTAATGATTATTATTTGGCATTAAAATTTTTATTAAACTTGAGAATCGTAAGGTATGTTACAGATGCTGATAAGCGAAATTAAATGTTTTTAATAACCGATTAATTATTTTATCAAAGCCTGTACAATTTTTTACTTTATTTTGTGCTAACAAAAAGATTTGATTGATCAAAATATCGAATTAATTACTTTTGTATTGATGATACATTTTGTATTTACGAAATTTAAAAATTAATTGTAATATAATAATATATGATTACTTTTTATTATAATTTTGTTACTTATTAATTTTCGGAAAATTTTTGATATAGCGTTTCATTATCAGGAAACTTGGAGTTCTTGGAGGCTGACTCTGAACTCAGCAGCACATTCGCGCGGATGTATTTTTTATTAGGGATTCCCGGCTGAATTCGGGATGCAGTTTTCTGCAGTTTTCGTGTCTTCTGGCTAAACTTCCAAGCAAATGCGCGTACTTCTAGTAAAATCGGAGGCAGCCTCGGGTAGTTATTATGTGAGATTTACCGAAGAATGATACTTTTCTTTCCAAAAACTTCCATATTTAACAGGTAAATGTGTAAATCTTGTTTCGTCCCAAATACAGTTGTACAGTTTCTTCATTAGGTCGGAGGTGTATATGTGATTGTTTTATAGAGATTTTTGGTGCAAGTCGAGGGGCTATTCACTCGGAAGTCGAACGTTTCGAACGTTATAATTTTTCGTGAAGTCTTAATGGAATCACGTAAAACTATGAAAAGCATAAACTATTAAAGTTGAAGTCGTTGTAGTAATGACGAAGTCAGTAAAACTATACTTAAAGTCGTAAGAATAAGGGAAGAACGAGGGGTAAACCACTCTAAAATCAGTAAAATCAGCAAAAAAATATTTAGCGTTATATGGACGTTGTGCTCTGATTTTTTGATATCCGTGACGCTAAAGTAACTAAGATGAAGAATCTGTCTTACGACTCTGTAAGAATAGCATCAACGCAATAGGCGATCGTCATTCGTACCGCAGGAGTTACTCTACCTTTCTTGTAAGCTATAGCGATAAGCTCGTCACTTATACCTTCACTAGAAGCGCTTAGTCCGAACTCCTCGGGTGATTTTTTCCTTACGAGCTAAGAGCCGTCCCTTAAAACAGACTTATAGGTTCGCTCATTCCTCGATTTTGACGCTAGTCAAATATTTGTAATTCCGT
>NC_046663.1:80412276-80420470 GCF_010883055.1 Belonocnema kinseyi
ATATCTAGTCGAGAGTGGTGCTGACTGAAAACAGATGATTTGGAGCGATTCGCGCGCCATCTGTTGGTCATTCTAAGGACTTATTGAACTACCCTCGTATAAAAGTAATCGGAAAGGGCGTCACGCTGCAATGTACAGTACGCTGAAAAAAAGAGTACTCGATGCAAATAAATGCAGTACTAAATACGTCCAATCACATATTTTTTTGATCTAAAAAATTTTGTTCATATCAAAAGTGTGTTTTTTATTTGGAAAGCAGTATTTCTTGAAATAAGAAAAATTGTCTTCCATCAAAACAACATTTGATTGGACGTTTTCAGTACTGTATTTCTTTGAATCAAGTAATCTTTTTTCTCAGTGTATGCGCCGAGTCAAACCGAGTCATGACGGTAGGACGAAGTCGACAGTCATCGCTTGAATTCATCGAAGTCCAGAACTAACGAATTCAAAAACTAGAGCCAAACGAAATTACGAAAGTACAATGGAAGTCACACGACATTAAGTTACAATTTTTTAGTCACTTCTGGTCGAAATTCGTAGGCGCTGATGAAAAAATGATGTACGAGGACGAGAGAATATTCCGTACCGGGCAGGAAAATTTTTTCATTGGATGACCGGTATTATCGGCAGAAGGACACCATTTCCCTGCTGTTCGTACTCCAATCGAATTACTGGATGCTCGACACGCCAGGGGGGAACGTCGTTAGCTCTGGTTAACATTCGTGCATGACAAGCCGAAGCGCATGTTCCACCTATTGAAAATCTAGTTTGTTACTGTCCAATTGCGAATTGAAAAAGCGAAATGGGACAAAAATTTCATTTTTTTCTACTCGCGAGGTTACGGTTGTGTGCATAATCGAATGATGACAGTGATACCAGAATTAACACTCTTTTATTCGCTGCAAAATATTTTTATAATTATTTTTTGTTACATATTGTTATAAAATGGAAATTGCAAAGTGGTTTTTTACTGTTAATAAGGTTTGGTGCCAAAAAGTTCTGGAATTTGGACTATTGATATTTTTTGAAAATGGGACATCAAAAAGCAACTGAAGTATTTTTTCTTAATATTTAACACCTCAAATAGAACGAAAAGCGAATGTTGATAAATATAACGAATTTCTCTTACAGAAAATTATAATGCCAATCTACGGTTCAGGCTTTAAGAGATTAGGATTTAGGCTTCAACATTATTCCGGGTCAAAATTACAAAAGTTTTTGCATCTTATTGTCTATTATACTTCGACCTCTATAAGTATGTAGATAGGATGGCACCAAACAGTTGACATCTGTTAAGCATTACAGCTTTACACCCGATAAAACTTTTAAATGTTATTGCATGATTTGCAAATTGAAAATTCGGAACCTTTCGGTCGTAACATCTACACGCATATTAAATTATCCACAAATAGATTAAAACTGTGTTATAATTTGTTGCATAATAAATATCTGCATTTTAGCGAATTTTGAGAAACAGCGCTCCTTAACCGGATCGTAATGTATAGATGAATAATATTTTTACACGAATATAAAATATTATTAAAAACTTTAGCGATTTTGACAAATAATTTAAAATGTTAAAAATTTTAAAAAAATACTGATACGATTTTAGGATCAAATTCATTTCCGATCGATTTAGTACATTGCATATAAAAATATGAATTTTATGAAAGATAGATTACACGTTGAGATCGCGACTTATTGGAAGTCTCAACTTCGGCGAATGTAGCACCCAAGTTATCACCGCGGATTATGGACTTTTTTGAGTAAAATTGAACTCGAAGCTTTAAAGTGTAATTTTCAGGCATCGTAAATATTTCTTTAGATCTTTAAACATAAAGTTTACAAATGTATTACTCATCCGGCTTAATGTGGATTTTAAACGTCGTCCCATGTGTACAGCAGGAGAGTTTTGAAATATTAAGTTCGTAAAGAACTCAGCTTCTATAGCTTTGTGAAAATTTCATCTCTATACTAAATCCACAGTATCCGTTTGATCTGTAACATAATACTTTTTATACGGTATAACTGTATCAATATAAAAATAACCTTATTCGATTACTTTGTTTCAGATCAAATAAAATACTGATACATTAAATAAAATACTCATTTCGAAAAATTAGGTTTCCAGCTAAAGTATTTTTTTCGGCAAGTTTTTTTGTTCTAATTATATCTTTAAAATATACTACTTGAAGCATGTTTTGAAAATTTGGTATATCCCTTAAAATTTTTTGAGTCATGTGAAAGTTCCTTGAAGTCCTTTGAATTCCATTGATATTGTATAAGCTCGTGAAATCTCCTTTAAAAAGTTGAGCTCTGTCTCTCTCTCTCTCTTGCTCAAAATAATTTTAAATTCCGTGAAATCGCTCAAGAGATATCTGAAATCCCTTTCAAATTCATTGAAATCATCATAACCCATGGGAATGTTTCTCAAGTACTCCAAATGCTTTAAAATCTTTTACAAGGCATTGAAATAATAGAATCATGGAACCCGTGGAAATCGTTTTCAGTTCCTCATTACCCCTCAGAAACCCTAAAATGCCGTCAAATCCATCGTTATCTCTAGAAACGTCGTAAAATATCTTGCAAATTTGATTAAACGTCTTAAAATCTCTTATTTTTTATGTTTTGAAATCCCTTGCAAAATTGATATCCTTTCTAAAATCGCAGTCGGAAATTTTTTCAAACTCATGAAGTCATTTTAAATAATTTCAAACCTGTGAAACCCTTGATAATCCTTTGAAATAATTTGGAATACCCTTGAGCGTTTGTAATATCCTGAAACATTTGAAATATCTTTAGCAGAGAAAATAACTAATGTTTCAAAAGTGGTCCTTACTTAATTAATGCACGTTCCCTAAGGAACTTATTAGATTTCTCAACAGATTTTTCAATTCAATCTATTTTCTCTTAATGTTTTTCTGAAAAAGCATTGATCTCTTATTTTGTTAAATTTAAAATTTCACTGAATTCTTTTTAAGGTCTTGGATATCCACCTTCATCAGTGGTGTAGTTCAGGCCTGGCGGCGGGTCTTAGCGTCGCCAGGGTACTATTTTGGAAGGCCTCGCGGCGCCACACTATTAGAACTGGATACCTCTTTTTTTACGGTTTTAATTTCTGCGTGTTCTGCTTTCGAATAGGATAACTTCATGTTGTTGATTTTCAATGTAAAACAAATTAATTTGGGTTCCCCCCAATGGTCTCATTTTAGTACCACTCAAAACTGGTTTTTCTAAGACTTATTCCAAGATATGAAATTAGTATATCAGATGATATTCAAATGTTTCGGGCAATGTTCACAAGAGTGAAAAAGACAATGCTATGGGAATTCTTTTTCGCACTTACGAAACGGAAGTAAAAACTGCTCGAAACATTTGAAGGTGTTCATGACGTCCCGCTTTCTTTCGTTCTTAAATGAAAATGTCTTTTGTGAAATTAATGTAAAGAAGTATCAACTTCATGTCAGCAATACGTTATAAAAATAAATTGTTATCACGCCAACATCATAAGTACGATTTTAGGTACTGCGATCGATATCTAAAAGAACACTTTTTGTTATAGGCCGCAACATTTTTTCTTATGGTATTTAAGGTATTTATTTAGGGTACTTATAGGGTATTTTAGTATCGACTTTTTACCCCACGCCTATTATCGGACTCCGTCTCTGGACACTCTCGAGTTTTTAGATTAGGTCTCTTTGCCACCTATTTTCACTTATAATGGAGTGTAGTGATAAAAAATATAATTTGACACTTGCCTGTAAGTTTCACTTTGCCTCGTGTAAATTGCGGTACTGCTGCTTCTCGATTCCGACTCGTACTGCAACTTTCACACTCGGCCGAAAAAGTATCACAAATAAATATTATCGCGATGGATAATAGATTATATCATTATTCGGAATTTTCTGACTACAGTGGCGCATGTGTGTGGGATTTTTATGAATTGTGAATCTATTCTATTGACTGTAATCATTTTAAATCTCGCAGATAATCTACGTTGAATTCACAGAATTTTTTATTTCATGTGTTACCGATTTGTCGAAAAAAAGTTGGCCCAGTTAAGAGCTGCGGCTTTTCTTAAATTATTCAGACAATTTATTCAAAATCCCGTCGTTTTTTTACTTGATTTTTTTTCTAGATTCATCCTAATGTAAAGAGTATATTTCATGATTTCATGTTATTTTCCAGAATGTTGTGAAAATGTTTATTAAAGCTTTCAAGACTTTTTTTCAATAATACCATTTTATGGTTTCATAAAGAATCAAACAATGAATAATAATCGATATTCTCCATTTTTTGTGACTAACTTATTTTTCGCAAAAATAGCAAAAAAATGTTTGTTCTTTTATTCATATCTTGTCACGTTTTTGTAAGAGTTGTGAAAATTATGATAATTCTAGTAAAAAGTCAAGAGAAAATAAATGGCGGAATTTTTAATAAATTGACTGAATATTTTCTGACGAACCGTCGTCATTTTATCCCATTTTTCATTTTCTAACGGATTCCGAAAGAGAAATTCTATCAGAACCAGAAAGAAAAAGAAAAATTTGCACCAATTTTTGATAATCCGTGTTTTCAATTCACAAAAATCAAACACTCATAGTTCAAAAAAAAATAGTTTCACCAAAACGTTAAGATGTCAGTGCATGTCAGGGCATGTCAGTGCCTGAGTTTCAGAGTCTGAAACACTTGCAATCGGCAAAGGTTAGCGAACTTTTAGAATAAAAGTTTTGTCAATAAGCAAATAATAATCGCGATATATTAAAAAAGAAAGATTAATTTCGTAATTATTAATTTGATAATAAGATATTCGGTATCTACCATTTTTTCAATTTCTGGCTTATGTAATTTGTTTGAAAAAGATAAGAATTTATAATAACAGGGTAAACTCCATCTCTCTCTCTCTCTCTCTCTTGTCTCTCAGTAAAAGATTTGGCTGAATGGACAAAGTTTTGATAGAATCAGCCCCAGAATATGGTTTTTATATGGATAACCTAATATTCTATTAATCCAAAAAAGTTTTTTGTTTGGTTCATTTAAGCAAATATTTTGCTCCATTGAAGAGAATATTTTAGTTCTTTTAGTGAGTACTTGTGCGAGTCTAAGACATTATTTTGTTTGATTTAACCAAAACTTGTAGTTCATCTAACTATAAACGACCCATCGCAGTGTACATTTTTGATGACTCAACATGAAATTTTATTATCTTATATGAACTATTTAGTAATTTCTAGAACTACTAAGGGATCATTCACAAACTACGTAACGCGTTTTTCTTTTTTTCCATATCGCTGTATCACTGTTCACTTCACGGAAATTATATCCTCATCTTTATTTAAACAGAAGAAAAACTTGTTACGTAGTTTATGAATGATCCCTAAATATCACCAGACGAGACAATTCCAGGAGAAGACATGTGCATTATAAATTGTGCAAATCATTTTTTTTTTATTCACGAAATCATTTTGCTGTTTTCTAACAAACTGAATCACACAATTTTAGGTCCAGCAACAGATTCAAGTATCTTGTGTATGTTTTACATAATTACTTGATCCCAGTCCATTCTGTATCCGGATAATTTATTTTGATAAGGATCACCGATATGCAAACGCATGGATCCGTGAATCTTAAGATGCTTTAAACAAAATATTTTGTTTGAAGCAATCATATCTTTTGCTTGATTCTAGTAAAATGCTCTCTTAAATTAGTTGGTGGATCAAACTAAAAAGACTTGTAGAATGAATAAAATATTTTATAAAATCACCAAAACAATTCAACCAAAACCTCTGATTGACTGAAGCAGAAGAATTTGGTCAGCTGAACCAAAATTTTGTTCACTTAACCAAAGCTATTCCTGAAATCAATCCAATATTGTCAACAAAACAATTTTATTGAGTGAAAATTTGTTTTTGGTTTGATAAGATAAATGATGATGGGGATTAAAAACATAAAAAATTGCCCTTTCAAATAATTGAGAATGACGACTAGGTAAAGACTTTTTCGTTTTTCTCCACTCTCCGCTAAAAATAGTATGTTTTCTAATCTTCAAAGGATAGCTCATAAGAACCACTTGCTTCTATAGTTTTCTCAGAATTTTCCATGTTTTATTTGTTTGATTTATTTCCTATGTTTTTGAGCTAAATCTATTGACAATAAACAGATCAATTAATGTCAAAGGTTTTGATTTTTTCGTGAAATTGGATTTGGGAATTGAAATCAACTCCACGCCTGATCAACGAAGAGATAGGAATATTGGAAACTAGGTTTTTCAAATGACGCATCACGTCGCCACAAACTGCGTAGAATTAAATAATGGCCTTCGAGCACAGAGGATGGGCTACTATGTTTGCGCGTGAAATCCGTAAATTAATTAATGACTAAATTTAACACATGTTTGCTACATTATGAATTTTCGTTTTAGGAACGAAAATAAATTTGGTAAATTTGGTGAATTATTTATTTTTGCCACGAACTGCGTTACATGAAAATTTATTTGGTAATATAAATTCATATTACCTGACCATTATATTATTAACTGTGAAAAAATCCAAATTCACA
Organism: Belonocnema kinseyi; assembly: GCF_010883055.1. Lineage (NCBI taxonomy): Eukaryota > Metazoa > Arthropoda > Insecta > Hymenoptera > Cynipidae > Belonocnema > Belonocnema kinseyi. Next base: position 80,418,835 of record NC_046663.1, read on the forward strand.
ATGGAACCAAACTTTGCTACGTAAAATATGATCTTATTATTCAAAAAAAAGTGTATCTATAAAATCAAGGAATGAAAACTTTTTTTGTAACACAAAAGAAAACACTAATTTGTGCAGGGTAGGCGTATGTAAGGACAGATCTGGAAATCAGGGAAAAGTGGAGGAGTCAGGAAAAAGATGCAGATTTTGAAGAAAAATCTGGCAAATGTCAGAGAATTTCGGAATTATGCCCTTTACATATCTGTCAGAGATAGTAGAATTGACATTTTAATATTTTAAAGATAAATTGTTTCATTTCGTTTATAGAAGATTATATGTTAAAAAAGTTGCAATACACAGATTTAGGTCTTGGAATATTAATGGTCAGGAAAAATGAAAAGTTGTTCAGCGAAAAATTATGAAATTTTGAAAATGAAGTTTTACGGCCACCCTGATATAAAATTTTTGCTAGTCATTTATTTGCTTTGTATTTTTGTTACTCTTTTTCAAGTTTGTTCCTTCTGACGACTATATTTTCAGCTAAAAATTGTATTATTTGGTTAGAAATCCAACAATTTTTTTGAAAAGTCATCCTTTTTAGTTGAAAAGGACCCCGCACAAAATGTACATAAAATGGCTTCCAGTCGATTTTGATTAAACTTTGTAAACTTGTAGTTCTCATCGCCTCGATCAAAAGTATAAATGGGCACAAAGTCCAAAAATCGAAAGTTTTTGAGTCAGAGAGTTAAACATTGAACCATTTTAACAAACTTAGGTCTGTTTAGCAATATAAACGTGCAAACAGACCATATTGCAGGGTCGACTATAGGACAGCTCTTGAATATAGCTAAAGCGACTATCTCTATAAAGTAAAAACAAGAGGTGCAAATCGACAATCTCAGAAAGTCGACTTGATTTCCACAGATCGCCGTCTCGGTCATCTCAAGCTGGCTGACCCGATCATTGTGAAGCATCGGTTTGGAAATCTCGGATGGTCGATTTGATTTTATCAGACATTCAACTGGGTCGTATTTAATGGTCGATTCAATTATCTTAGATATTTCACGTAGTTATTTCGGTTGGGCGATTCGATCATTTTTAAAGGTCGACTTAATTATTTCAAAGTGTCAATATAGATATTAAGCAAGGGAAATTCGGTTATCGCAAAGGATCGATTCGAAAATCTGAGATGGTGAAAAGGACTATTGATGATATTCAAATATATATTTTTGAATTATTTTAAAACAAACTTTTGCTTCTCTATGTCTGAACTGGCAAGAGGTTCTACTATGTAAATAGTGGGAAGTCATTTATCAATTGATTTAGAGTAGGCATTCCGATAATAATCATTAATCAAAAAGTTACTAATGCGTATAAAAATCGTTAAAAATGTAATTAATAAAAAATAATTATTTATGAATCTAATGTTAACGCCTTTTCTACGAATTAGTAGTTTTTTACTGATGATTGGTATAGATTTAAATTTATTCATAAATTAATAAAAGTCATCGCACTATTCAATTAGTACAACTTCATACGAATTCAGATACAGAGCATAAGATATTCACCATAGTATTTAAAAATCTTGAATAAATTATAAATTAATAAAGTATACAATATAACTGTAATAAGACAAATTATAAATTAATTATGAAAG
>NC_046663.1:80420570-80433547 GCF_010883055.1 Belonocnema kinseyi
ATTAAGTTCAATACTGCAACTGCGATTGTTAAAATTAAAAAAGTCTCTTGCCAGCTGCTTTCCTTCTTTTTGAGCCGCCCCATAAATATTCCCTAGAACAATATAAATAATAAATTAGCATAAAAACCATTAAATCATTTTCTTATTTAAACAAAATAAAAGTGTTTAAGGTAGAAAGTCAAATGTTTTGAAAAAAGTGGATTTCTCAGAAAAAAAAGATCAATCTTCAACAAAAAAGATTATTTTCAAAAAAAATTATCAATTTAACACAAGATTTTCAACCAAAAAGTGAAACTATCAACAAAGAAGAAGAAATTTCTACCCTAAAAGATAAATTTTCTACAAAATAGTTGAACTTTGGACTAAAAAGTTCAACTTTTAACAAAGGAGATGCACAGAAAGAATAAAATATCATCTTTACAGCGATTTCAGAGTAAATGTTACATGTTACAACTCTATTTAATCTTGTTTTGTTTCAAAGCCATAAAATTCAACTGTATCTACTTGAAAAAAACCGCAACAAAAAGTACTTCTGTTCTTTCATTTTTAGGTTTCCTTTTTACCCAAAAAGAGTAGTTTTTAACAAAATACATGAACTTTCTACCCAACAGTACAATTTTTAACTTATACAGTATACAGGATACAGTTTCAACTGAAAATGATACATATAGTTGAATTTTCAGACAAAAAATCTAGTTAAAAAGTTATATTAAAAAAAAAAACAATTTTCAACCAAGAATATAAATTTTCAACAATGAGTATCAAAGATTCTATTAAAAAATAATAATTTGTAACTTTTTGTATACACAGGATACAGTTAGAACCAAACATGGAATTGTTAAATTTTTTGATTAAATAAAGAATAATTTTAACAAAAAAAAAAAAATAGATTTGCAACAAAGCTTTTAAATATTTAACAAACAAACAAAAAATTATCTGGCCAAGAAGGTTAATATTCTACATAACAGTAGAATTTTCACATGTATAATTGCCAGTTTAAAAGATTAATTTCCAACCAAACATGAAACGAATTTTAATCAAAATAGTTACATTTTCAACCAAGGAGATGAAGCTTCAAGAAAAAAATAAGTATTTTTAACAAGATTCTCAATCAAATAGAACCATCAACAAAGAATGACCATTTCCTACCCAGAATACAATAATGTTTAACCAAATAGTTAACTTGTAAGTTTTTAAGATCAATTTTGTACAAAAAAAAAGTTTTTCCAACAAATTACATACACCTTTACCCACATAGTTTAATTTATATATTAAAAAATAAATTTTTAGGTCAAAATGAAACTCTTCAAGTTTTATTTTTTAATACTAATTTTTCATTTAAGGGCATGTGACACAGCTAAATACCTATATTACCGACCTCACTTTTTCGGTTCACTGAATGTTTTTTTGAACCTAAGAACTTTTTTGTAAATAAGATATCGAGCTGAAACTTTGGAAGATTTATTAGAGTACAATAAAGTACGTTTAGGTACTGCATTTTGGTAGGAACTTCACTGAAAATTATTTCATCTTTTTTCTGAACCTCAACATTTTTTGAACTGTGTCACATGCCCTTAAATGCATTATTTTTAATAAAAACACGTATCTTCTACAAAAAGTTGCATTTTCTACTATATAGTTGTTTTGCGACACAAATTTTTGAATTTTTAAATAAATATGGAATAGGTACATTTTTATTTGGAAAATATAATTTTTTATTCAAAAAAAAATATTTTTAATGAAAAAACTACGCTTTTATAAAAAAGTTGAATTTTTCACAATATAGTTGACTTTCCAATCAAATTGTCCAAATAGTTATATTTACATTATTTTTTTAACCCAAAAAAGGGAAGTTTTAATAAAGGTGTTAAATTTTCTACAAAACAGTTGAATTTCCAAGACAAATTTTCTATACAAAATAGTGTCATTTTTAACCCGATATTATGAAGTTTCAACTAAAAGTGAGTTTTCAATAAAATAGTTAAATTTTAACTTAAAACGTTTAGTTTTTGACTTGAAAAATAAAATTTCAAGAAAATACGTACATTTTTAACCAAATAGTTGTATTTGTAATGGAGAAGATTACTTTTCTACCAAAAAAGATCAATTTTCGACAAACTACATAAATTTTGAATTAAGCAGTACAGGATTGGAGCAGGTAATAAAACAGGTATAAAAAATAATGATTGAATAATGTCTAATTACCTATAAATATATTGTGTTTTCACTGCAATTCCAGCTCTCCATTCTCTGCATATAGAGGCACGAGTACGACCCTGCTCCTGCCATGTGTCCTTCAATGAATTTCAGGAGTGAATGTCAGAACTGAAAAATAAAGATTTAGTTTTAAATTAATAAATACAATTCGAGTTCATCCTAAATCGATTAATCCGAGAATTAACAATGATTACTGAAATAATTATAATCTACTTCAAACGGAAATCTTGAGTAAAAACATTTTTTTAACAGAAAGCACCAAGAGTTCTACGAATTCTATATGCTAGCAAACTAGCGATACCCTTTAATTTTTCACGCGCATGATTGACGCGCAAAAATCAAGGAATTGACCATATGCAATGGCCTATCTGCTCCTTCGTGGATGGTCGAAATCAGTGAAAACAATATGTGCGGATTCACCATGCCGAAAAGGATACCTTAGTTATCCCTGATGGTGAGTCTGATGTTCTTATAAAAGTCAGACTGGCGATAAAATAAGAGTCTTTTTAACCATGTAAAAAAAATTCGAAGGACCGTTCGACCATGTAGAAAGACTTTCTGGCTTTCTAAATTTTGACCATACAACTTTGACCATCCATTTTTCTCCGTGTGGTAGTTATTGCGCTTTGACGAGGAAATGCACACGAAGTCATGACTTTAAGACACAAGATATTTTTCAAAGTCATTCAAGGTGAGCTTGTCATTTATTGCTAATATTCAGCGAATAAAGACCAGATGTAGACAGAAAATCAATATATAGCCAATGAAGGCAAGATATGAGCATGACTTAAGTCAATATTCAGCCATTGCAGGAAGAAATGAGCATCATCGTCTTCTTGGGACCATCTGTTCATTCTGTCAGCGTCTCTTAGGAATTCATGTTGTAATATAGCAGCATCATTATTATGGTTGTCAGAAAAGTATGACCCTTGGATGTCGAGAATATAACCATCTGGTGCTACTATTAATACAGGTTGACCAAGTGCCACCTTTTGTGAAAACAAAATGAATGTCGCAGAGCTCTGAATTTACTGCTCATTACTGTCATTGTTTGGATATTGACTAAGTCACATGTCACATGTCTTGCCTTTGTTTGCTAGATGTTGACAATATCCTACTCATGTCTTACCTTCATTATCTGCATGTTGTCTAGGTACTACTTATGCCTTTCCTTCATTGGCCGGATATTGTCTAAGTTCTGCTCATGTCTTGCCTCCATTGGCCGGATATTGACTAAGTCACATGTCACATGTCTTGCCTTCATTGGCTAGATGTTGACAATATCCTACCAATGTCTTTCCTCCGCTGTCTGGATATTGAAAAAGTCCTGTGGCTGGCTTGCCTTCACTTGCTAGATATTGACAACATTCTTATGTATAGCCTTTATTGCCTGGATGTTTAAGATCTTGCAATGTCTTGACTTCATTGGCTGGATGTTGACTAGGTCCTGCTCATGTTTAGCCTTCATTGACGGGATGTTGACTAAGTCCTGCTCATGTCTTGTTGAAAATTTTTTTGGACAAAAATTCACGCATTTAGTTTAAAATTTGTCTTTTTGGTAGCACTTTAGACTTATTGGTTAAAAAATCATTTTCACTTGTAAAATTCATATTTTTTAGTATAAATCTCATCTTTTGAGATTAAAAATGCAACTATTACAAGTTGAAAATTGGACTATTGTGTTGAAATATCAATCTTTTGTTGGCTGAAATATTACATGTTTCGTTAAAAATAAAACTTTTCGGGTTGAAAATTCGAGTTTCATTCCAGAAATTCTTCTGTTTGCCTTGAAAACATAACTATTTGTTGCTTGAAAATTCATATTCGTAGTTTGAAAGTTTATGTATTTGGTTTGTTTGGTAAAAAATTTAATTTTTTTTTTTAATTTCGTTCTTTTCGATTTAAAGTTCATCTTTTATATTATAAAATCCACCTTATCTTATTGAAAACAATTAGTAGATAAATTTAACATTTTCGGTTTGAAATTATTTTATTTAATTTTTTTAAAGAATTCTATATTAAAAATATCAGAAGATTAACATGTTGGTCTTTAAATATGAATGGTCAGAGAAAATGAAAAATTTTTCAGGGAAACTTGAAGAAAAATTGAGGGACTTTTAAAAATGAAGTTTTTTTGCTACCCTGGATTTGTAAGATATGAATCTTTGAGAAGTAATTATACTTTTTCATGAAGATTTTCTTTTTATGGACCACTCAATTCGGGGGAGAAATGAGATTTAACGAACTTTCGGGGCAATCATTTCTGATATTCTATTTCGTTTCGAGCCTGGCAGGCAATTCGTAGCCTAGGATGGATGGATCGATCTTCAAGAAGGCTGAAGGGTTCTTGGAGGTGATAAAAGCAACAAAAAAAACGGAAAAGGATCAAGGGAAAATAAGCGCGACCCTTCCCTACTTCACCCCCATTTTCCTTCTTCACCATCGAAGTAGCCCGTATCCGCAGGGGATGATGATAAATCGTTATCTTACTTCCGAGGCGCACTCGTGTAGACGAGTATCTTTAATGTTTCGAATAGTTTCTTCGCTCAGCCGAAAATTTTTAATTTTTACCTCGCAAATTCTCTACTGTACATCCTCAACACCGTTGTTTTAATATAAAAGTCTACTCAGAGATTTATTCTTACAATACAGGAGTAAAATTACACATGAAAAGAATTATTTATAATAATCTTCAAATTTGTTCATTAACTTTAAAATTAAATGCATAAAATTAAATGCATGTAGGTGAGGTTGCTTCAAAAGGGAACTAATTACAGCCAAAGTTACTTCATAAGAATAGTAAGTTGTTACATTTAGCATTCATCTTAGCATTCATTACGTGTGCTATTAATTTCAGAAAATAATTACTTTCGCGATTCATATTGTAAAAAAATTGTTTAGACAATTGCCAAATATCTTAAAAAATATTGCTTTCAGTATTCGTTAATTGTGTCCTATACTCAAAAAAAAACTTTTTACGCTTAACAGGAGAAAACTAGTTTAAATAATTACCAAATATGTTAATTTAGAAATATAATTTTTTAACTCATCAACTATATAATTTATACTGAAAAAATACATTTTCACGATTTACATGCAAAAAATAGCTTTTAACAAAATAATAACATTTGAGAAATTGAAAATTAGTTAAAAAATATTTAGAAAATTGTAACTTGTAGATAATGCCCTCAACAAAAATTCTGGTTGAAGCAACCACAATTCTGGTTAATTCGATTGGAATAGAGTGTTAAATATGCCCTTACTATAAATTCTAGTTAAAAGTACCAGAAGTTTCTGTTTGATAATTTTCTGGGTAATGTTACCAGAAATCCGGGTAAATGTAACCAGAACTTTTGGTAAGGTAAACCAGAAATATTTACCAGTCATTTTTCTGGTAGCTGAAGAATACAACGATCTGGTCAACATAACCAGATGTTCCTGTAAACTTAAACAGATATACTGGTAAACTCAACCAGATATTCTGGTAGATGTCAATTTTCGACTATTGAATTTCGATACTCTTCTACCTTTATGGAGCCTTCCTAACCCCCTCTGAAATTAAAAGGACTACATGTTACATTTTCCCAAAGAAAATAATCCAACAAAAGTTTCCGACAACAAAGTTCAGCAACTATGTTTCGCTTCGATTTAATGTCGTCTCCTTATAATCTATAGGTGAATATATGTAGTAATAAATGGCGATAAATACAACACTCGAAGCAAAAGTAGCGTATTGTTGATGCGTTCTGTTTCTGATCTATTCGTTAAGACTATTTTGTTCGTGATTTTACATCATATACATGTAGATCACTTGCTCAACACCCACATTCTCGAACATTCACTTTATTTTTTTATTTTCACAATGTTAATATTTTAGAGAATGCTTTTCAAAGACACCCAAAAAATCTGTGCCCGGTTTGGAAATATTCCTGTATCACTGATTTTTAGATAGATAACGCGCAATTTCTTTTTATAACACGACTAAATTCACGTTTTACTATAATTATTTATACTTATATAACTGAAAATACAATTAACAAATCGCGATTATTAGAGAATTGGACATTTGCGCCAAAGCATCAATTGACACATGCAGCAAAATGACACAAGACAAAAGACTTAAGACAAAAGACGCGTCAGGTAACTTTAACTAGAACTTTTTTTTGAGTGAGGGTGGAAATTATTCCTTTTCCACAACCTAGCTTTTCGAATTTGAAACCCCAAGTTAATTTCAAAACGGTTTAATTTTAACCTATTTGATAAAAATAAGGAATTTCTTTTTTCGAAAACGAGCAAGGGGGGGGGGGGGTCAAGCACCAAAAATCAGAAGTCGAATTTTTGGACCATCCTAATATTACATATTGATAAAATTATATGAGTTTTCATAACGTAAATCAACTCTGTCTTTTTTACTATTCGCCATTGAAGAATTTGCAATTGCAAATGTATAAAATTGAATAAATTTCAAATTTTAATCTTAAAAATTGAACTGTTCCTAAAAAGCAATTACAAGTGCATCATTTTTTATTACACACAATCAGTTTCAAAAAGTTTTCCATTGCAAATCTTCAAAATTAAAGAATTTTTTACTGTAATTTTGATTATTTATATTCGAAATTTCTTCAATTTGGATGATATATTCCAGGCAGAAAAATTATACATAGCCGATAATTTTACATAATTTTTTCCTTCATGAATAAGCTATATATAATTTCTCCATCTGGTGTAATAGAAAACTCTTGACGTTCAATCTTCACAATTATTAAAATCATCACGATTGAAAAAATGTTATCAAGACATCTTAAAGGATTCTAAACTTTTGACCTTCAAAATTACCAAAATTTAATATTATTTGTTTATGATTTAAAAATTGAAGAGTTATTAATTGCAAATCTGCAAATTTGAACTATTTAAACAAAATATAATCTGCATGATTTTAAATTATACGTATTAAAAATGTAAGGTTTGTAAGAACCTTCAGTTGCAATTCTTCAAGACATACCTATTTCAAAAGGTAGCGAAAAGAGAAGACATCAGTAAGACTCAGGTTAAAAATTGGCGTTTTCTTTTTTCTTTTGGCGCAGTATTCTTTCCAGATTTACGGAAATTGTATTCTTATATTTTTTTGAACAAACGAAAAACACGTAACTTAGTTTATAATCGATTCAACGAAAAATGGAATACACAGTTGATATTTCATCCAAAAAAGATTTTAAAAATTTTAAATACATTTAAATTCGACAAAAATAATAGCAATTTGAACCAAAAAATACGAATTTTTAACAAAAAACTTCATTTTCTGCCAAATAGTTCAATTTTCTACTAAAAAGGTTGAATTTGCAAACAGAAAGGGAACAATTGAATTGCTAGATTCTCAATCAAGTAACTTAATTTCCAAAAAGAAAAATGAATTCTCAATGAAAACTTTAATAGTTGAATTTTAAACTAAAAACTGTTAAGTTTAAATGAAAAATGGATTAGTTAAATTTCGCTCACAATTTGAGCGCGCCTAGGGCGCGCAACTGTTGGTTCTCGCGCTTTGCGCTCGATGATGTATTTATCTCGCGCTTCGCGCTCGATTATGTATTTACCTCGCGCTACGCGCTCGGTCTTTATATTTTCGCACATTCTTGCTCAAACCTTTTAAAATTAGGACTCAAAACACCCCCCACTGTAATTTGGTGATTGTGAATTCTCCTTTGTTAAAAGAGCTTAGCTAGAGAGTTTGAGCGCACTTACGGCTTGCGACTGATGGCTATCGCACTCCGCGCTCGGTCTTTGCATTTCTCCCGCATTCGTCTACAGACCTTTCAAAATCAAAGGTCAACGGACCGACAACTGTAATTTTGTGATTGTGAACTCTCTTTTGTTAAAGCTCTGTCGGCTTTAACGAACACATTCTTATCATGTATCTCGTGCTTCGCACTCGATTTCGTCCAAAATTTCAACTTTTCTACATTATATACAACACTTTTATATCAAATATAATACATTTTTATGTAACTCTGCCTGGGATTGCTTATACAAATATTGCAAAATAAAGTGCAAATTGTATTTATCATGATTATTTTAATTTTTTTTTCTTATTTTGCTTTAAATTGTATTTTAAGCTGCGCATCTGCATAGGGTCTAATACAGGAACCTATATAGGGTACTATATAGGATCCTGTGTCCTCCTTCGTATTTTCTGTCCGTTTTCCAAAAATTTAATTACTATTCAAAGAAAATCTACTCCTCCTATCGAAAATTGAGTAATGATAAATTTATAGATTTTTTCAGGCTAACAACATTAGTCTGCGAATTTTAGTTCATACTTGTGTCTTTTTTTCACAAAAATTTAACATTTTTATTTTGAATGTTATTTTTTCCGAATGAAGCAAAAACTACGTGTCCTATCAAAAAGTATAGCTCTTTTTGGATAAACAAGTTTTATCTCCTTTTTTTTCGTATTTTATGTCGTTAATCCAATAATTTTTATTTTTTTATTTTTAATGTTCTTACGTCTAAAAACAACAGCTACGCGGCCTATTGAAAAGTGATTGATTATTCCAAATTTGTAGGTCTTTCCAGGGTGCGCAATTTTAGCTTATTCATTTTCTTTGTATCTTACATAGTTTGAGCAAAAAATGGAATTTTTGGATTTTTCATTATTTTTGGTACGATCAAATTTGGAATTTTCAACTTTTCGACCAAATTAAAAAAGTTTTTATGATAGTCTTGTGGGGCTTTCAAAAATCAACGTTTTTCTTCTTTTAAATTTTTTTATATCATGCGTTGTTTGGCTTAAAATGTTCATTTTAGTTTTTTTTTGGATTTTGAAAATGCTCAAACCCTGATAATTTTCTTTTTATAGAAAAAATTCATAAAAATTAATTGTTTGAGTTTCTGAGTGCTATGCACAAACGTTTATAGAATTTTGAAATCTTGAGAAAATGTGGTTTCAAACATTTTGAAAATGCGCTCACTTTTTGAATTTTGATCGAAAACAGCTGCTTTGCGAAGTTGTTCTTTCTTTTTAGGTCTTAAAAAATTTTGGCAAAACAGAATCCAATCTTATCAATTTTTCAAAAATTATTGTGCCTGCCGAATAAAAACTACAGACAGACAAAAACCTTCGTAAAAATCGTTTTTTGACTCAGTGGGTCTCAAAACATGGAGATTTGATTAAAACCGACAAAGTGAAATTTTACATAATACCAATACCTTCTCATTAGGATGAGAATGTGAAAAAAAATTTAAATACTCAATGAGAAATTTAATAGATGAATTTTCAATTAAAAACTATCAATTTTCATCCAAAACTATAATAGTTACACTTTCAGTGAAAAGAAATAATTTTCATCGAATAATAAGAATTTTTTAAAAATAGTTTAACTTTCAACCAAAATAGATGAATTTTCAATGAACAATTTAATATTTAATTTTTCAACAAGAAACGATCATGTTTTAGTCAAAAATAAATTATTTAGATTTTCAGAGAAAAAAATGTTCAAAAAAAAATTAATGAAATGGTTGAATCTTTAATCAAATAGTAGAATTGTATCCAAAAGAGATGGAATCTGTACATGAAATATAATAATAGACTTTCAGTTAACAAGAATTAAATTTCTTCTGTGAATATAGTTTTTATATAGTTTCTGAAAATATTACATGCGTTTCAGAAAATTATTATTCTTTCAACAGCCCTTTAGGAATCATTCTTATTTGCAAACATGTTATCCTCTAAAACTAAATGTTTTATCATTTCTCGTTGCGTTTCCTTTGAGAATTTATTTGCAGTCGAATATAAAAGGAAAAAAGTTTTATTGCTCGCAGGTACATCAAATAAATTGAAATTATCGTAGATGCAGTCAAAGGGATTGAAATTCACATTTCAAGGGATCAAAGTTTAACGTACCCTTCTTTAGAGCCAGAGCCACGGATCTCGGCAGTCATTTAGCTAAATGGGGGCTTGAATGAGCTTATGTTATAAGCTTGCATCAAGCAACGTCGTTCCGGAGTCTTATTTAGTGAGCTTTTACGTAAATCGTCTTTGATTTCGAGTATTCTGGGCCTGTAATTAGATAATCAGCTGCATGTAGAAGGAAATAAGTAGGGAGACCACCCTACAGTAGATAATGAACCTTGGGTAGATGTCATTAATTATAAGCATACATGTAAGTAAAATAATGGCCTCTAATTTTAATATATTACCACGTATGATGTTTTAAATATTATTTACATTAAGTTAATTATTTTATATGCATTAGTATTTTAAATTAATGATTATCTACAGTAGGACCATTATCTACTGTAGGGTTGTCTCCCCTAAACTGCTTTTCCGCTTTACTCAAGCACTGCTTTGATTATTACAGCATGTCCACTCGCCTGGAAAACCTGGAACTGTCAGGTAATTTTCTTAAAGTAAGAAATTTTTTCAAAAACGTGCCTACAGTTTTTGGTCAAATCAAAAAATGAAATTAAATAATGAGGATTTTTATTCGTAAAAGTAGTTTTAAATTAATATCCTCCCAAAAAAAATTACATCATTGGCATATTCCTAGAATATATCAGCAGGATACAGGATATCCTGAAAAATCTGCCGGGATATCCGTGGCATATTCCAAGGATATCGAGGTTTCCGCCCCGTACGATATCTACTCAATTTCCTGTGCGGGATATACACATTTTTTGCAATGGATTTCAATATTTCTGAAATGCATATTGATTAAAATATGTGAAATACCTGAAAACATTAAGATTCGCAAACATCCGTATAAAAAAAAACTTTATACAAAACTCGAATATTCGGTTTCTTTCACAATCCTACTTCAGTATAATTATCAACAAATTATTACCGTGAATGATTTTTATAGTTATTAACAGTTTACTTACAATAAAAAACAAGTCACATTCTAAAAATTTTAAAGTTTGCTGTTATTTCTGTTACCTATAAATTACGCAGTTTAGAGATCGCACTTTTCAACCGCAAAATCAATCTTTATGATAAAAAGCAATGAAAATAATATGTACCGCGTTATTTTGTACAATATAAATGAGAATAGATTGTAATCTGGCACGAATATTCAAGAAATTGTTGACTTTTGTTAAAGTGTCACTTATTACTACGTGATAGTTTTCGCACACTGACAGCCATAATGGAATTTACCGGAAAGTGACTTTAGGGGGACGTTATCATTACTCTGTTTTATAATGTTGCACTTTGTATAAATTCTTCTTAAAAATATCTAATATTGTCAAATTATTTCTTATTTTATTGATACGATTGAATATGAATATAATGGGCAGTAGATACATCTGAATTTCTAGGAATATACTATAAATTATGGAATTGGGATATCTTCGGAACATCCTTGGTATATAACATTGGACATTAATGGGATATCCTGAGGATATTCTGAGATATTCTTGGGACATTTCAGGGATATCGAGATTTCCTCCCTGTAGGATATCATTTACCAAATGTCTTTTATTTAAAATGAAAGTCTATTTTGGTCGTTATATGTACTATTATAATTTTTTCTGAGATTGAACTCATATATTTTGTTAAAAACTTGTATCTTTTAGAGAAAATTAATCTACTTCTTTGAGAATTAATTTTCTTGGTTGAAAATTCAATAATTCCAGTTAAAGATTTATAGATTTATAATTTATAATAATAATTTTATAATAATAATTCTTTTTTTTAAATTCATTTTTAACCGAAAATCGAACTATTTCATTCTTTATTTAAAAATTCTACTAAATATTCATGTATTTTGGTAGAAAAATCATAATTTTAATTGTAAATTTATCTCTCTGATTGAAAATTAACATTCTTAACTGGAAATTAAACTTTTTAATTTTCGGTAGAAAATGTGTATTTTTTACTTAAATATTCATGTATTTTGTTCAAATTTCAACTTTTTAAATCGAAAATGCAGCCAATTGGTTCAAAATTGGTTTAAAATATTAGGAAATTTAATTGTTTTCAATTTCATTAATTATATTCCCCAAATTAATATTATTTGAAAGAATTTAAGAATATATTTCCCTATATTCGATAAAAATCTCCTTGTTTCTCGCATTTTTAAAGTGTGTTTAGGGTTTACTGACCTGTAAAATGTCTTATTTAAAATAATTTGTGAAATATGCATTGAATTCTAAGTACATGAAGATAAAATTATTTATTAAAATTATTATTTAACTTCATAGACTTTAGGAACAAATTCAAAAAATGATTAATTATGTTTTGCGTATTATTTATTTATTTCATCGGTGGCGATAATAAATTACGCAATATCTTTTAATCTAGTTTTTCAAAGCATTTTAAATTATACATATTAATTAATTTTTTTTTAATTCGGGTGATTACGATTTCCGTGACTACAAAGGTTTAATGTGGATTACTATAGAATTTTTGTAGAGTAACACGGATCTGCAAGTTTTAAATCGGTACATCTAATAGTTTTCGAAATATCAATTTTGTAAGATCAAATATTCAATCTTTGGTTTTTATTTACCTTATTTATTAATTTGAATTCCGATGTTTTTTTTGCGAGAAAAACGATTCTGAATTTTTTAAATCGATATTTTGAATAGTTTCGAGATTTAGATTTTTTTCTGTGAATTTGAATAATCGAAAAATGCTGGTCTTACCTCTGACCCTTTTCAATGCCTCACTGGAGGCGGATATACATCCCGGTAACTGGTCACATAATTAAAACAAAAAAGTAAAAAAAAATAGATATCTCACAAACTATTCAGGATATATCGATTTA
>NC_046663.1:80433647-80435019 GCF_010883055.1 Belonocnema kinseyi
GAGGTAAATTAATTTCGCATTCAATAATATGTGTATATAAATGACAAGTATGTAGCTTAGTCAGCAATGTTTAATAATAATGTGTCCACTTATCTTTTAGATGCAGCAACTATGAAATAAATTAGAATGCTTAAATTATGGTCTTAATAAGCCTTAAAGTTATAATGTTTTTGCTAATCCCAAAAATCATTCGATTGATATAATTAAATATACAGATAATTTTCACCTACTCTCAGGATGTACAGCAGTACACAAGTTTCGAAAATAATTTGTTTATATCAGTTTATTTTATAGAAACTTCTTGGTATTGATGAACTCTATCGATTGGTAACCCAAGGGTTAATTACGCGTAATTAACTGCTTCAGTGAGTAAACGGTACAGAGATGTCTAGCAACTACTGATTACAAGCTTACGGGCTCTGAAAAGCAAAACAGATCGAGTAATTTTCAAATATGCATTGTTAAAAATGTCTGCACTAATATTAAAATAAAAATTTAATAAAAATAAATTAGTAAATGCGCTTTGTTAAAATAATAAAATCATATTTTGATGTTCCGCAAGTCGCATGATTTTTAAAGATGTGTTTCCCCTAAGAAAAAAATCTGTAGGATCTTAAAAAAACTTCATAAGTGAAAAATTAATTTCTGCAAGTTTTTGACGCTACTCTTTATTTTCTTCCTGTTTCCTTTAGTATAAATTATTTCTAATACATAAGGTTTTACTTTCTACTTATTATTGCATGTTTAAATGAATTTTTAAAATAACTTATTATTTTTAGCAATTTTACCTTAGAATAGAGTTAGAAAGTCGCGCTTTTTCTGAAGTTTTTTACTTGCTTTCAAGTCGACAGTTAGAACGAGTCAATAGTCGTTTAAAGGTAATAAACGTAATTATTTAAATATTGTTTTGTTTTTTATAACGATATTCTCTTAGAATAATTCTCGAAAGTTACGGTATTTTCTGAAGCTTTCCACTTTTTGTTCTTTTTTAAATTAAAGTCATGCAATAATCAATAGAATTTAAACATAATTGTTTCAATAATTGATTATTATTTTTAATATTCTTGTTGTATAATGCTAGACATTTTAGATTTATCAAATATATTTTTTCAATCAAATTATTATTGTTTAGAACTATTTCTTTTATGATAATGCTAGATAGTTGCGATTTTTTTTTGATTTTTTACTCTTTTGTCCTCTTTTTACTTAGATAGGTAATAATTAATATAAGTTAAAAAAATTAATTTCTTAAACAACTTTCTATTGTTCATAACTTTATGTAAAAATTATGTTTTGAATTACAACACGAAGTTCATTGCAGAGCCTAAATTAAACATTTTAAACTTGTACCAACTCTTTATTAGTAGCTCCC
>NC_046663.1:80435029-80441236 GCF_010883055.1 Belonocnema kinseyi
CCCCCATCCTGTCACCCTTCCCCTGCAGAAAACAAGTTGTTATCAATGGTAAGAGGTAAATAAATAAGAAGTAAATGAATATTTTTTCAATTTTCATTTGGAAACAATGTATCCACAAAAGAAACAGATTATTTAACAGTACGATTCTGTTTGATATGTACACTGTTAAAAATTTCTGTTGGAAACTTCCACTACATGTATTGGAAGTTTATTTCCGAAACTTAAGGTAACGCTGCAATACACAATGTTGTAGTTTCCAAATTCTGTCATTCGTATGCTACCTTGCATGTTTTGGAATTTTATAATACGACGCCTGTTGAAGAGAAAAATTAGAACAACGAATTTAAATCATTTCTGAGAACACTTGTTCCTGGCAAACAAATTTCTGTCCGCATGAAAAAAGTTTGCACCAGATCGAGCACCAGGTAGTATAATACGTATTCTACGAGAAATTTAAAAAATTTTAATTTGGTGAATAATGAAAACAATTCCAAATGGTCAGTCGACGACTCGGGTGCACCAGGTCGCGCCCTGGGTATCTTAGTGCGTATTCTATGAGAACTTTTTCAACATTTAGATTGTTTCAACAGCTAAAATTACTCAAAATTGAGAGTTTTCATTATTCACAAAATTTAAATTTTTGTAGAGTTCTCTTTGAATACGTATTAAACTACCTGGTGCTCGACTCAGTGCACCCGGATCGTTGACTCGCCATTTTAAGTAATTTTGACTGTTGGTAATTTCCTGTGTACAATTTTCGTCTTACAAACGCTCTAATACATATAGTCGAATGCTGGACGATGACTTCACGATTTAAAACACTTGCAATACATGTATTGCAATTTAGCCATTCCAATACCATGGTTGCAATTTTACCTAACGCTTGTATTGTAGAATTGTGGTAGATGTGTGGTGGAACTTCAAACATTTTTAACAGTGTATATATTATTTGTTCATGCCTTTAAAGCTAAATAAAATTTTAAAATATCAGAAAAAATCGTAAGTTTCTAGCATTTCTCTAAGAAAAGATAGTTGTAAACAATAATAAATTGTCAAAAATGATTTATTAACTTGCATTAATTATTATCTTACCCTAATTAAAAGTTTCAAGGAAAGTTTGAAAATTTAGAAAAATTCATAATTCTCTAGCATTACTTTAAGAAAAAATAGTTCCAAACAGTAAACAAATTTTCAAAAATTTTGTATTATTAACTTAGGTTAATTGATACTTGACTCTAAGTGGAAAGCTGAATAAAGTGTACAATTTTAGAAAACGCAATTTTCTAGCAATATTTAGAGAAAAATAATGTTATAAATCATAATCCATTGTTGAAACCAATATTTTTTGTACTTTAATTAATTATTGCCTCGCCCTAACTGAAAACTTAAAAGAAAGTTGAAAAAATTCAGAAAAGACTGCAACTTTCTAACGCCATTCTAAGAGAAAATTGCTATAAACAATGATAAATTGTTTTAAAAAATGATGTAAAAATAGGATTATTAGTATAAAATATTATTTTATGAATTAGAAATAACTTGTTCTGAAAGAAACATCGAAAAAATCATAATTAGCGTCAAAAACCAGAAAAATATAATTTTTCACTTACTGGTTTGTTTCGTACCCTATAAAACAGACTTATGGGGGTGATTCGAAAAGGAATGTTTGATTCGTATTTTATGGTTAATTTGAAGGAGAAATGTTGAGGGTTGTCTCGACACACCAATTATTGAAGATCCTGTATAAAATTTACAAAACCCTCTTTTTATATAACAAGGAATACATTTTTAAACTGTTTTGTTTTTAAAAAAAAACATTAATTTATGTTTTTCTGAATTCGAAAAAAATTGTGCAGGGGATATGCATCAAAATTCGAGGCAAAAATTTGTGTGCATGAAAAAAATAAAAAAAATGTTTATAAATTTTATGGAATTGAATAACCTTAGATAGAAAAAGTTAAAACAAATTTTTTTCTTCAAAATATAGTACCAAAAAAAATGACGAAAAATTCAATTTTGTTAATTTATACACGCAATTAATTCTAAATTTGAATCAAAACATTTTTGCTTATTTTTTACGGATCCCGTGTGAACAGATTTTTACGTATCTCGTGTAAAAATGGCTCGTGTTTCAGGATCTGTAAATAATGAAACAAAAATTTTGTTTTAAACTTTAAAATATGTATGCGTCTCCTCAGTTCATTAAAAGGAGCATCAATAAATAGAAAAACTAAAAAAATTTATTTCAACTTTATATACAAATTTAAAAAAAATGGTATTTTTCGTAATTTTTATAAATTATATATTTCAACGAAAAACGTATGTTTTATTTTTTTCATTTAGGATTATTTAACTCTATAAACTTTAGGCAACAAATTAAAGAAAAATTTATCCATACTAGAAAAATAAAAAAATAAATAAAAATTGCAAAATTTTCAGTCGACTTGCCGAATGGTGAGAAATTTGTTAAAAATTTGTTTCATGAATATTTTCATAATGCCGCAAAGAAAATTTGTAGTGTTATCACCAATGAATCTAATAATTTTGAGTTTTTTTGGCCCATCCCACTACTGAGCAACCTACTATCTGTGTATGCATTAAAACTTTTAAATTTAATTGCATCATGAATTTTATTCAAATCATGTTTTTCATCTTATTGATTTATCTGCTTTACCGAAAGTACCCCAACAGTATTTAATAGTTTAGGAAGTAATTCCCAGATTTGGATCTGCACGAAATCTCTACATGATTTCCGGTGCAGTAAAAGTTCGATTTCCATCCAATCATTAGTAGGAGCCATATTCAACAATAAGCGGGCTGCGGAGAGGAATCCGATTATTTTCAAAAGCGCAATGCCATTTGTTATTGCTGGATCTAATTGCCAGTCCGAAATGACATCGCGGCCAGAATTACGGT
Source organism: Belonocnema kinseyi (assembly GCF_010883055.1). Classification (NCBI taxonomy): domain Eukaryota; kingdom Metazoa; phylum Arthropoda; class Insecta; order Hymenoptera; family Cynipidae; genus Belonocnema; species Belonocnema kinseyi. Next base: position 80,437,943 of record NC_046663.1, read on the forward strand.
GGGTGTATATCCGGCATATATCGTTCGACCCCTCTGATTGCTTTACGGGTCGTTCGGGGACGGTAGAGAAGAGTGAAGAGCACCCCTGGGGGTGGCGTGGGGTGGGAAGGGTGGCCGTCGGGGAGCAAACGTGACCTCAAAATCAGTATGCAAATTCGAGGAATAATTATTCTGTGTGTCCGTCTCGCCCCCTCAGGGTCGAATTCCACCATTTCGAATGCGAATATCCCTGATTTAGGGTTCTGTCTGTCCGACCATGTATTCGTCCTCTTCTGTCCACGTGTTTTTGCCCCTAAAACAGCGTGCTAGTGCCAAGCTCGCCCCTTTCCGTTGCCTGTTACCTTCCACCGCAATTCGGTGTCGATGTCCTCAAAGGAGAATACAGCCTCGCGAGGTTTGATTATTCCACCCTTGAGAGGGAGAGTAGTTGCTTTATAATGTTTTCAGGGCAGGCCTACTTTATTTCCGGGGGAAATAACTAATAGATGCATAAAAAAAGCTCTTATAACATGCTCTAGTTTAGGAGATATTCGCGGTTTTCTGTGTCAGGGTCAAAAGTATTATTTTTGGGTTTGAGTAAAGGATGATAATGGTACCTTATACTAAATCTATTAGCACTATACTCATTAGGTTGATTCATTTTACAACGCAAAAATATTAATGCATACTATTTTTCATAGCAACTCTATGGAAAATTCGAGTTTCGGTACCTGCTAAAACAAAATTTATCAACCCTAGTGGTGCAAACACCGTGTTTAAACCCGATCCACAGGTACCCAAACTCGAAGTTTCAATAGAGGCGCTATGAAAAAATTATTCTATCAAGCTTAAATGCACACAGGTTTTGCTAGTCAGTTCCCTACTGACATTAAAGCATCATATAGAAATCAACAAGAGTCAAACATTTTTGCCCATAGGATATATGCTTAAAATGTATCCACTTTTCAAGCTTATATGAGCATGTTTTGGTCTAAATGACTATACTAAAAATATATTACACATTCTTACAATACTAGTTTCCAGAAATATTGATAAAAATAAGAATTCCCAAATGTTCTTAAATATAGCCAATATATTTATTTTATTTGGTAACTGGCACACTTTATAGTATATTATTTTAGAAAAATGTAAAACAAGTAAGATAAAATGCTCATTTCTCTTCAAAGTGAGTTTAAAAATTTCAATTAATTATGTACAATTATGGTGATATAAAATAGTATAATTATGTATGTAAGACAGGTTAGTACATGCATGTGCAAGAAATTGAGAAAATAAAAACAACAAAGAATCAGTTTGGGTATATTTCATGCACGAAGAAAAAGTATAATACGAGCACATAGACCACTTGCCAATTAGAAAGTGAATAACTAAGAAACTAACAAAAGTAGATAATGATAATTTTATGGGTCTATTCTGAATGACGAAATTAATACAAAATTCATGACCAATTTTGTCAAAGCCATATGAAGCTAATCAAATGCTTTATACAGGATATTGGCATACATAATTAGTAAATTGCTGAAATAAACGCGCTGTTGATCAGAATTAATGAGCAGAAGAAAGTCTTGTTTTCGTTACGACTTGTTTTTGTTACATCTTGAATCAAGCCTGTTTTAGTGTTAAAACTACACTTAAGCTCATTTTTTGTCTCCCAGCAAGACATAAAATCTTCCTTAAAAACTCTTGTTATTGTAAAAATAAATTAATCTGTCCATAGCCATTGTGCCTTATTGTTGGAGTAGTATTTGGTATAAAAGCAATTATCATACGTTAAAAACTATTATTGTAAAAAATTAATCTTTGTTGAAAATTCGTATTTTTTTTAACTGATCTCTTTTGTTAGAGATTTCATCTTTTATTATTGAAATATACTCTATTACATGTCTTGTTTAAATTATATGTTTGGGGTTTGAAAGTTAAGCTATTTGATTCAAAAATTCAACTATTCTTTTGACTTCTTTGGTTGTTGTTTATAGTTTAATGCATATTAATTGTCTTGTTGTTGAGATACCAAGTATTAGACGAAAAAATTGAATGTCTCAAATAATTTTTGGATTAAATTATGAAAATCGACTCGGTGGGAGGACATCATGGAACCAAAGAAAATATCATTGGCAACGAATTTCAAAGAATAACATTCTGAAGATGTGTGAAATTTATGTTATTTTATCAAACCTGTTTTTTTCATTCTTAATTCATAGAAACAGAATTATCATAAATTTAAGAAAAGGGAATTTCTAATGCATAAGGTGTGAAGCAATCTCATATAATAATACATATGTTTATCTTAGCTGTGTTTCGTCAATGAGTGAAGTTCTTTGCTGCCCGTGCAGAAATTTTGGTGTGGCGTTGGTCGGGACCTGATCGGGGAAAATGTGGGCCCGACGGGGTAATCTGTCTAGCGTCAGACCGTAAATGAAACGCCCTACCCGACCGGGCCCAGATCTGGGCATCGAATGTGGAGACCCAATCTGTCCCAGATATGGCCCCTTTCATTTTTTATTTCTATAATTAGCAACATTTCAAAAGTTTTTATAATAATATTTTTTTTACTTTGCATTTTACAAAACTTGAATTTTTCAATATTCTACATTAAATATCATTATACATTATATCTCATTTTCAATATTCTACATTACATTATCCGTTTCTATTGCTTTAATTTATCGATAAGAGTTTGTATTTCGAAGAAAACTATTATGCTTTGACAAGCAATGCTCAAATTTAGAGATATCGCATACATGCACAAATGGATTTTTAATATAAATATTTTCGAATCTTCTAAATATTCTTTTGGAATATTTTTTATACTAATGCACATAGGGCACGTGATGTGAGATTTAAAAAGTGAGGTTACTTTCGAGAAAATATAAAAGCTGGAAAACATTTTGTTATTCACATAAATAGTAAAGTAAGTGTTTAAGAAAAAGAAAGAGAATTTTTTCCAAATTGAATTTTGGTGCGAATTAATGATTAGCACCAAAATTCCAATTTAAAGTCCTTTAACCTCGACTTTATTTCATTCTATTTTAAAATATACAGAAAACCCTGTATCTCTGCTCTGCTTCTGCCTTAGCTGGCTTACTGAGAAATTTATCGTCCGGTCACCAGGGGGCGGAAGTCTCATCCTCCAGCTTCTACAGCTGGACAATCCAGTTTTCATTGTTTACGGCCAGCAGAGTGTCGGAAGGTGGCGGGGTTAGCCTCCAAGGATGGTTTCTCTGACACACCTCCATTTCCTACACAACCAGCGGAGTCCAGAGTCCCGACCTGGTTTCTTATACCTTCCGCTTT
>NC_046663.1:80441336-80470609 GCF_010883055.1 Belonocnema kinseyi
TCGAGGTACACGTCTTTCCTGCGAAAAATTACTTCAGGGAACGAAAGTCTCCTTTGCATAATTCTGCGAGAAAGAAAATCCGTGGGAAAAAAAGACACTAGCGACGTGGCCCGAGGCAATCTGAACACGTATTACGGTCGCGTTCTGTCAATTTTTCCGGTAACTTGGTTTCATCTTTTCTTTGTCTTTCAATTTTTTTCTTCAAAAAAAGGTGCAATTTTTAAAATATTCGACAAAGTAATTTGATTCTTTCCAAGAAATTCATGGTGCTGCTGAACCAACTTTAATTGAAACATTTTTGCATATAGTTTTTTTCTTTAAGTGACCGAATCCATTTCAAAGAAGGGAGGTCCTACACTTCAAGTCCCAAAAGGTAGACAGTTGTAAGTAACTCTTGTGAAGTTTAAAGGACTTGACATCGGCTCATCTTCAGTTCGTTTCCGGTTCACCCCCAACTCGCCTTCGACTCGCCTATAACTTACCTCGATTCGCATTTAGTTTATGCAGCAAACTTTAGTTTTCTTGTGTAACTTTCTACTTTTTGCAATTTTTACACAATATACTATTGCATATTTTCAAAATTCCAAGAAAAAAATCAAAAATATTTTCTGAAAAACGCAACTGTATTTATTTTTTCTCATATATTATAGTTTCTGCTCATACAAGGAATTCACCCTATGAGCTCTATGTGGGCTAAATTAGTTTCATGGCTGGGAGAATATTTTTTACAATTTAATATTATTGTCTCATTTATCTTGCGAACGATGCGAGATACAGTCGGGCTTCTCAATAATACACTGTTAAAAATTTCTGTTGAAAACTTCCAGTACATGTATTGGAAGTTTATTTCCGAAACGTAAGGTAAGGCTACAATACATAATGTTTTAGTTTCCAAATGCTGGCATTGGTATGGTACCTCACATGTATTGGAATTTTATAACATAAGTCCAGTAGCTAGGAACACTTCTGTATCACACTTGCCGCTGAATATCTCGACACCTGTTGAAGCCTAAAATAAAAATAATCTGCCCGCGACGCGGACACATTCTCATCGCGCGCCACAGGCGCGGCTCTCTTCGCTCGCAAGTTTGAGCGGGCCTAGGGCGCGCGACGGTTGAATCTCGCGCTTCGCGCTCGATAATAGGTTACCTCGCACTTCGCGCTCGGATATTTATTCTTTGTATTTGGAATGCTTGAAAAAAACTTTATCAAAAAGATCTCTGTTAGATAGCAGTATTTATATGCATCTTCATATTCTGAATTGTCTACTCAATTAAGTATAGTCAAATATTAAGTTTCTCAAAGCTCTGTAGGCTTTGAGGTACACATTCTCATCGTGACACTCGCGCTGCGCGCTCGATTTCCGATAGACATTTGTAAACAGGTTTTGTTGGATTTTTTTCTCGTAACTTTCGCCATTTTTCCACACATATTTTTTTTTTAACGTCATTTTTCACGAATAAAACAAAAAGTACGCGTCCTATCAAGAAATGATTCGGAACGAAATTGTAGATCTTTTTTGGGATCAACATTTTTGTTAATTCATCTTTCTTCGTATCCTACATAGTTTGTCCACAAAATGGATTTTTTTATTTTCCATTATATTTTGTGCAATCGAAATTTGAATTTTCGATCTTTAAAGAAAATCCAAAAATTGGTTATGATAATCTTGTAGGGCTTTCAAAAAGAAATGTTTTTCCTCACTTGACTTTTTTTCATATCGTGCGTTTTTCGGCTTCAAATTTTGATTTTCGGTTGATTAAAAAAATTTTGAAAACGCTATAACTCTGAGAATTTTCTTTCTATCGAAAAAGTCATAAGGATAAATTGTTTGTTCTTTTTAATACTATAAATATCTGTACATAGAATTTTCAAATTCAGAAAAAAGTTGTCTCAAAAATTTTAAAAATGCGCTCACTTTTTGAATTTTTATCAAAAATGGCTGGTTCACGAACGCGTCCTTTCTTTTAGGACCTAAAAAAAGTGTGCCAAAGATGAATTAGATTCGTTCATTTTTTCGAGAGTTATCGCGTTTACGGACGGACAGCCGGGCGGACAGCCGGGCGGACAGACAGACAGACGCCATCGTGAAAACCTGATGAAAAAGTGTGATGTCAAATTTCAGACAATTCTAATACTTTCTCAATCATAAATTATAAGAATGTAAAAATATCAATCATTTCTTAGAACACATGCAATTGGCAAAAAGAAAAATTTTCACGGAAAAAACTATATAGTATACAGCGCGCGTATTCATGGAATTCGAGGAATTCATTGAACTCAAGGCATTCGTGGAGTTCAGCGAATTTATGGAACTCAAGGAAGATTTAAAGAATTCATGGAATTCCAGTAATTTAAGGAATACATGGAATTCCCGGAATTTAAGAAATTCATGGAATTTACAGAATTTACAGAATTCAAAGAATTAACGGAATTCGCCGAATTCATGGAATTCACCGAATTGAGTGAATTCACGACATTTGCACAATTCACTGAATCCAAGAAAATCAGGAAATTTGAAGAATTCACGGTATGCACGGAATACAAGAAATTCACGCAGTCCAAAGAATTCATTGAGTTTTTGTAATTTACGGAATTGACCGAATTCGCGAAATTCAAGAAATATACGAAACTCATAGAATTCATGGAACTCAACGAATTCAGGGAATTCACGACATTACCGAAATTCACTGAATTCAAGAAAATCAGGGAATTCGAGGAATTCACTGCATGCACGGAAGACAAGGAATTGGCGAGATTCAAAGAATTCATGGAATTCTCGTATTTTAAGAAATTGATGGAATTACCGGAATTTAAAAATTTTACGGAATTCATGGAATTTCCGGAATTGAGGAAATTTACGGAATTTACGGAGTTCGTGGAATTTACGGAATTCAAAGAATTTATTAAATTCACAAATTTCAAAGAATTGACGGAATTCAACGAATTCAATGAATTCACGTCATTTGCGGAATTCACTGAATTCAAGAAAATTGCAATTGAAGAATTGCTGGAATTCCCGAAATTTAAGAAATTTACGGAATTCAGGGAATTTACAGAATTAATGGAATTTATGGAATTCAAAGAATTTACGAAATTTAAAGAATTTGCGTAATTCACATAATTCAAGAAATTCTCAGAATTCATGGAATTTGCGGCATTCATGGAATTTACAGAATTAAAAGAATTTATAACAGAATTTATGAAATTCACAGAATTCTAAACATTTACAGAGTGCGTGGAATTTCATGGAATTCAAAGATTTCACGACATTTGCGGAATTCACTAAATTCAAGAAAACCAGGGAATTCGAAGAATTCACGGTATGCACGGAATACAAGGAATTCACGAGATGCAATGAATTCATTGAGTTCTCCTAATTTAAGGAATTAAAAGTATTTCCTGAAAAAAAGATCCTACTCCATCTTCACTCCATTGGGAATCGAACCATAAAACTTCTGATTTCCGGTCAGGTGCTTTTCCAATTAAGCTATTAGAGGGATCAGAATAGGAACTCTTAATTCAAGAAAATAACGCTAATTTTTAGCTAGGTGTTCATGGTACAAGTAATTATTTGAAAGAAATCTGTTATATCATCAGAGATTGTAACCTTACTTCTTTCAAATAATTTAAGGAATTGACGGAATTCCCGGGATTCAAGAAATATACGAAGGTCATGGAAATTACCGAATTCATGGAATTCACAGAATTCATGGAATGCACGGAATTCAACGAATTTATGGAATTCACGACATTTGCAGAATTCACTGTAGTCAATAAAATCAGGGAATTCGATAAATTCAAGGTATGCATGGAATACAAGAAATTTGCGAGATACAAAGAATTTATTGAGTTCATGTAATTTAAGAAATTGATGGAATTCCCGGAATTCGAGAAATATACGTAACTCATGGAATTTACATGATCCAGGGAATTTACGGAATTCAAAGAATTTACGAAATTTATAAAATTCAAGAAATTCAAAGAATTCGTGGAATTCATAGAACTCAACGAATTCACAGAATTCACGACGCGACATTACTGAAAATCACAGAATTCAAGAAAATCAGGGAATTCGAGGAATTCACGGTATGCACGGAATACAAGGAATTCACGAGATTCAAAGAATTCATGGAAGTCTCGTATGTTAAGGAATTCATGGAATTCTCGTATGTTAAGGAATTGACGGAATTATCGGAATTTAAGATATTTACGAAATTCAGGGAATTTACGAAATTTGTGGAATTTACGGAATTCGTAGAATTCAAAGAATTCGTGGATTCGCGGAATTCAAATAATTTACGGAATTCATAGAATTTATAAAAATGCACTGAGCTAACGGAATTCACGGAATTTGTGGAATTCACGGAATTCGTGGAATTCATTGACTACCAAGAATGTCTTGAATTCCTTGAATTCCGCAAATTCCATGAATTCTATCAATTCGATGAATTCCATAAACTTCTTGAATTACCTGAATGCTGCTAAATTCGTTAATTTCTTGAATTTCGCGAATTTCATTAATTCTGTGGTTTGCGGGCATTACATGAATTCGTGATTACAGTTCTTTCCGCGAATTCCTACAATTCCGTGAATTCCATAAATTTAGCGTATTTCGTGACTTTGGTAAATTCTATGAATTTAGTAGTTTGCATAAATTCGATGAATTCCATGAATTCTATCAATTCTGCGAATTTCGTGAGTTTCTTAAATTCTATTAATCACGCGACGTCGGTGAATTTTATAAATTTCACGAATTCCATAGATTTTGTGAATTTCTCTAATTCTATAAATTCCGTGAATTCTGTGAATTACATTAATTTCTTTAATTTCCTGAATTTTGTGAATTCCCAAAATTCCTTGAATGCCATTAATTCCGTAATTTCCTCGCACACGATTTTCGTCTTACGAACGCTCTAATACATTTATTGGAATGCTGTACTACTGTACTTGTGTTTTTTTAACTGGTCACAAAATTCAAGTACGCATAACTTCGCAGCCATTTTTTTCACAAATTGGAAAGAAACCTGCCTGGTTTGAAATTGATTCGATTTATTGTTTTAAATATTAGTACTTTACAATGAAGCCTCTTATGTCACAAAATAAACTTATCATTGTTAAAAAAATTTAAACGCGATTTATCACGTTTTACAAGAAAAAATTTGTCGTTTTGTATTTATTATAATTATTATACCATTAAACCATATCCCTTTGGCGTAAGTGTGATTCGTTCGAATCTAGTATCGCGACCAAGTAGTTTATATGAAGTGTACGAGCCTGTAAAAAAAGGGGGGGGGGAGTTAAATTTTCAGATTTATCTAGCGTTCCCGCGTTGTTTATTTAAATAACATGTTCATTTCGCATTACTGCTCCGCCCCAGGTCGCTGTTAATATCTCTAGCAATAACCCCAGGTGAAAAGCTTCACTAAGTCCACATGTGGAGCTCTTCGCGAAACTTTCGTTTCAGTAAATGCTGCACCAATATTTTCTTGCTTTTGGTCTTAAAATGTTCATGGAATCTCAGACAACTATAATCGCTATAAAAATCCCATTTGTGATGAATTTTAAAATATAGATATTTCTGATACAACGTGAGGGGAATCAGAATAAATAAATTCATCTCCTTTAAGATTGTCGATTGCCGGGTGGAAAAATGACCGGGCAGTCTGGTTACAGGCCTGCCCCAGGTCTGGAAGGTCTGTTCTGGTCCATGCCTGGCGCTCATCCGTGAGCCAAGAAAAAAAATCTAAGTTCGATACAGTACATTTTTTCTTAGATTTCAAAAAGTTACAGAGCCTATAATTAAATTTTTTAAACTAAAAAAGTTTATAGTGTGTTTCTATCCAAGTCATTAAAACAATCAAGTTTTCCATCTGGTGAGCGCCAGGGCTGGAAATCTGGCGATCTGGTCTAGGCCGGGCCAGCGCCAGAACATTTTTCCACGCGGGTTTCTCTCTCAAGACTGTACCAGCAAGTCCTTTTCTTGATACAAGAAAACTATCTCTCTTTCTCCGGAAACATAGTATCTAAGAGCAACGAAGTTATAGCCGGTATAATAAAACGAACACAGGACAGAAATCCCATCCATGTAAATACCTCGTCACTGTATGCCGGAAATTTTGCACGGAGCCAGAAATGGTAGAAGATGAAATTCTATTACTGCACTTTATCGCAGTGATTCATGAATATCTTCGAGTTATCTGCGAAACGTAGCGATTACTTGGGTACACTCACCTGCGAGTCACTGTCATGAATCATGGATAAAAGTTCGCAAGTTTTCACGATCAGCTGCATTTCTTTCATCTCTCTCTTAAAAATGTCTTCGAAAATCTTAGTCGTAGAAAAAATTCGTGAATATAAAAATGCTCATACAACATCACCCAGTTATAAAAGACAAACGAATTTGAAAGTACATTTTTTTAAACCAACCCGTGCTGAAATTTTAGTGGGGCGGCGGTCGGGCCCCAATCAGGAAAAATGTGGGCCCGATAGGGTAATCTGTCTAGCGCCAGACCGTAAATGAAGCGCCCTACTCGACAGGGCCCAGATCTGGGCATCCAAAATATGGGTCCTATCTGGCCCAGATATGGCCCCTTTAATTTGTTATTTCTATAATTAGTAAAATTTTAAAAGTTTTTATATTAATATTTTTTCAACTTTGTATTTTACAAAACTTTAATTTTTCAATATTCTACGTTATATATCATCTTATATTATATCTTATTTTCATTATTCGACATTATATGATCTGTTTGTATTGCTTGAATTTATCTAGAGTTTTCATTTCGAAGAAAATTATCATGCTTTGACAAACAATGTTCAAATTTAGAGCTATTACACACACACAAAAGAATTTTTATTATAAATATTTTTGAATCTTCTTAATATTCTTTTGGAATAATTTTTGTTTGACTAATGCACATGGGGACGTGGAGTGAGATCTAAAAAGTCAGTTTATGTTCGAGAAAATATAAAAAGAATTTAATATTTAATGTCGCTAATCCGAAAATTCATACATTTGTTATAAGGTAATCTCTATTTTCACAATATCAGCAACAAAATATCAAATTCTTCAGAGCTGGAAAACAATTTTTTATTCACATAATTCAGAAGCTAAAAATGAATTGTGATGTTGATTCTAGCGAATTGATGCTTACTTTTGCCTTCATTGCAGATATAAGAAATCTCATCAGAATTTCTGTGATTCCGAACTCGCAATCTACTTTTTACTTTCGGCATTTCAAGTTCTAGGAAAGAAAAACAAAATCACGATGATAACAGAAAACTTGACAAAATCTTATCTAAACTAACTCGATCCGACGTGGTTCTGACGCGAGCCACACCATCTAAACTATCTAAACTATATATAAACATGTCCACAAAAGTATGCATGTTATTACTATACATGATGATATGTACTTTGAAATCACAGAAAGGTACTGAAATAACCATAGCTTTCAATGAATAACATTAACTTGTCTATCAAACGTTCGATTGAGAAGATTTAGAGTAAAATTATTTTCCCTCGTACATTAAAGTTTTGCTACTTGCAACGAAAAGTGAATAGAAATTTGAATGCTTTTAGTTGAAAAGATTCGGAATTCAGATACTTTCAAGGCACTTTTGAAAGATGAAATAATAAGTTTGTGTCAGAGAAAGGGTATCAAGTTTAAACGAATGTCTTTTCAAAAGACTTTTATAAATTAGAAAACTTTTGAAAAGCAGAGTAAGGATGTTTAAAACTTCAAGATCAAATTGCCTGGATTCAAAACAATTTCCAGGCTCACTTCGAGTTTCATGTGTAATCGATTTTGCGATACTCTTAGTTCGAATCAAGGGAAAGAGGAATATAACTAGAATTTTGCGGTAATCGAATCGTTTAGTCGGGCATTTCACCGGTTAACGTAATATTCGAAGCGGACGATCCTCGTGCCGAGACCCTATACATGGTTTTGGTTTCTACGGCCATAGAATTCCCCTTGGTCGACCTATTGGAACGTGACCGCTTTGTTCGCGTGCCAATTGCAGCCGTTAATTGGCTATAGCCAATAAAGCGCTGATTACCAGCTCTAGCACATCTGACAATCCAGATCCGCCTATTCTGTATAATGCATTTACCCATACACATGTTGACACGCTGAAGGGTGATATTCCTGAGGGTGCCTCGTGAAATTCATTTTTTTTAACATTCTAAAAACCTTGAATCGGTAATTTCTTTTCTTTGACGAAATAATGATCCCCTATTTTGGCAGAGTAAAAAAAATATTTAGAAGTCGCTATGAAGGTCGCGATTTGATTATAAAGTTGATAACGAAAGGTATAAATCATTCCTAAATTTGTTTACATTCTTATCATAATGAGATGCTATTTATGTGAAAACTGTCTATCACGGATTTCTTTTAATCATCGCGTTTCGAGACTCCCTGAATCTTACAAACAAACAAAAAAACAGATTTTATGGTAGTGTCTGTCGTCATCTATATACTGGACAACTTTTGAAAGACTAATCGTATTTGATTTTGCTTTCGTACACGTTTTCATGCAGCAAAAGGAAAGCTCTAGTTCGTTAACTAGTTCGTTAGGCATTGAGAGAAATGCAAAATTCAGTATGGCAGATCCAAAGTGGCGGACAATTTTATAAAAACAAATGTGGGTGTTGCGTGCAAACATTTTATTAGTAGTTTTTGTGGTCGCTGATTACGAATTTCGCAACTAAAAATTCGAAATGGCGGATTGAAGATAAACGAATTTACCAAAAAACATGCGGTTTCCGCAAAATTGTGTTATCAAAGATTAAGAATTTCGTAATAACAATACAAAATTCAAAATGGAGGATTTAAAATGTCGGACACTTTTACCTAAAAAATGTGGAATCTGTTTACCAATTTCTTATTTAGTGATTTTTGAGGTTACTGATTACGAATTTTGCAATGTAAATCTAAACATCAAAATGACGGATGCTATTTAGCTAAAATTTTACAGACAATCATGCAATTCGTACGAAAACTTCTTATAATATTTCCTGAGGTGGATGGTTATTTTTTTAATTATTATTCTCAAAACAACTTTCTCATGTATTACTTAAAAAGCTTTTTTCTTAATTGATTTTGTTAGATTTACATATTTTATTTGTATTTCATTGATTATTATTTGTTAAGCTATCCTATTGTATGATGAAGCATATACTTACATTATGCATAAGAATTGTAGCAACGCCAATGAGGATTCTATTTATTTATTTATATTTTTGCAGTAAATTATTGTTATATAACTGTGTTTTTTAAATAAAATAGAGGTTATTTAATTTAGATATTCTCTAATAGTACATTATTTATTTCTTAAAGAAAATAGGTCATGAAACTTATTCGTCTTCACGACTTCCGTAAATATATACCTAATGGTTTAATAAAAATTGAAAATATTTCACAATATAATGTTTCAATTTTTAATTAACATTCTAACATACATTTTAGAAATTGCAGGAATTTATGTTATTTCCTGTTTTAGATTTTTTTGTGCGATTTAGGGTGGTTTAAGCTGTATTTTATAAACGTGGTTACGTGGTATACAAGGAAGTGTCACGCACGTAGAGTGCCCTGCTGTCAGCGCTGATGTTGAGGCGATCTCAAGGTCATCATGCGTTCTTATATGTATACAATTTTTTCTTTGAACATCTTTTTTCATTTACTACTTACTGGGTACCAATGATATTAGAAAATTGAGAAACGTAGCTTACTATTTTCATTCCTGTAGGAATCACATGCAAAAAATCATATATAATAGCGAAGATTCGAGATTTTGAAAATAGTTTTTTGCTGTTGTATGATTGGATCAAAACCCGCAATGAACCTTAACTTTGTACTTGAGGTAGGAAAACGTTGGCTAAGACTGAGAAATACGTGACCACCATAGAAAGCATAGCAGTTTGGCCACATCTTCCACTATATGTCGCAGCCACCTTTGCGTGTAGAATGTTCGTAAATAATAAATGTACACACAGGTGTCTATTTATTACAGACTACGTGCTCACCATTCTTTGCTGTTGCCAGGTCCACCCTCTCTTGTCATGAATTGACGTGAAAAATATTTTGCTTCTCTGTACACTGCAGAACCTCACTTTCCTCTCATTTCTTTTTCACTTTACACCCGACACGAAAAAGGGCTTATGGCTCGTTCACACAAGGAGGAGAACCTACTCAGGTCTAATCACTTCTTGGTGCTACATATATCTATTTCGAAGCCCGTCTCTGCAAATTTCTTCGGAATTCGACTTTTTTTGTCCTATGTGCGGATCAGGAGTTTGCTCGATGGAACAAACAAATATTGACGTTCCTTACAATTAAAAGTTTCTTTACAAAATCAAGGTGTAAGTTCAAGAAAACCACCAAATAATTCCACTTAACACTGTAAAAATGAAGTAATGGGACACGAAAAAAATGATACAGTAAAAAAAGAGATCTATAGTTTTCACAGTGTAATCTGCCTGGTTGCACTGGGAGAAAAAGAAAGTAAGAAGTAATTTTAATTTGTTTTACAAAAATTTGGTTGTGATACTTACCTCTGTTGTTGCATCAAGTAATGCGTTAGCTCGTACCAAATACGCAAGCGCGCATGCGTAGATGCCTGAAGTTACAGTTTTCCATGGGGGAGTACGCAAAATTTTACGAATCCCTACTAGTAAGGGGGAGGGGCAACACTAAGGGTCTTCTATCTGATAATTTTTTAATATGCTTATTGAGTCCTATTCTGACTGTCGAAATTACATTTTATAATATCATACACATATCATTATATGTATTTTTTTTTCTTTTTCATAGAGAAAGGTTTCTTGTGTCCTACATTTTCAAATCGATTTTTTGACATATTTTGATCTAATTGGACTCCAGGAGCTCGAAACCAATTTTTTAAAATGTCCGTGTGCAGTTTGTGCATTCTTTTATTCGAATTTTTTATAGAAATTTAGACACCCTTGGAACATTGTGTTTTTGGAAATAGAAAAAAATGCAACTGTACATCAAACCGGCTTGCTTTCCTTCGGATAGTAAATTTTTTTAAAATCAAAATAACTTTTTTTTAGGTTCAAAAATTGATCCAAAAGTCAAGTCGAATCCTCAAAATTCGACATGTTCGAATATTCGAATAAATCGAATTCCAAAGATGCGACTTGAATTTTGGATTCATTTTCTTGGTCAAGAAAACGGAGTTATTTTGATTAAAAAATTAAAAATAGCTCAAGGAAAGCAAACCGTTTTGATGTACGTTCAGATTTGTTTCTATTTCGAAAAATCTAATTTTCGAAGCGTCTCTAAATTTGTATTAAAAAATTGGATAAACGAATGTAGATCTCTGTGCAACTGAAAATAACAAAATGACTCCCACATATAAATAAAATAAAACAAAATTTGTTTTTGGAGTTTTGCCATACATCCTTCCTTGTCGAGCTCGTCGAACGTTTGGTCAACCTAGCCTATTTTCGATGTTTAATGCTTTTATGTGTATCCCTGATATCAATATTTGCATTAAATAGTTTATTATTAATATTTTGTACGCTGAGACATGATTGATAAAAACAGTAAGACAGTATAAAACTGGCTCTAGCATGTGTTAAGAAAGATCGTGCAATTAAGACAAAAACTTAATCGAATTTAATCCCGAGGAAGCGATGTAACAGCTCATTCTAATAGTTTTGTAGCAGGTAAATTTATTTAATTGTGAACATTTATTTAATGATCTTACTTTTTCGAATATTGCAAAATTTTTTTCTTTGATAAAATAGAACTTAATTAGTACGTAGAAAAAGGAGACAAAAACTGAATAATTCTAAACTAATCTGTATTTTCAGTTGCATAATATTAAATTAAGTAAATTCTTATTTATAAAAGTAGTTTTTGTTTATTTTTATTATAATTTTAAAAAGTAGGGCCTACCATAGAAAAACTGAACAGGCCTTGAAAAGTTTTCCCTGAATAGGGCATTGATCTGCAAAAGCGTTACACACCATGTATGGCCCTTGCGAGTTTACCCGACGAGGCCCACATCAGTAGTAGGGTGAACTGGTCAGTACCTTACCAGGCCCACATTTAGATTTCTGCACGGGATAGTGTGTATATAACTTATTTATTTTGACCATATATCGAAATGCAAAAAAGATATGATCATAAAATTTGATCGAAATTTTTTCGATATTCAAAATACAACAATACTATAGGTATTGTATATTGTTGCCTCTTCAATCCGCATCAATCGAGCAATTGTTGAATCTTCTATGACCTACCATTTGTGAATTATAAGGTTAAAAAGTTATTATTCTGTTTTTTATGAGAAAAAGTTTTTCCCATAGTAGGAGTATTACAGTACTGTACCTGACATTTTTTTTCGCGTCCTCGAGATACGACACGTCGAATGACCTGTTGACAAACCTTCCATGACCTAGCATTATCAAGCAATATCGATTTATAAATATAAAAATTATATTGCTTATCTTGTTTATCTAAAGAAAACGTTTTTAATATTGGAAAAACAACATTAATGTTTTTAGATTTTGTAACCAAATTATTTACCTTATTTGTAAGAGGATTCTTTTTATATGGGAAATATAACAGTACTGTATTTTGTGTAATTATTTACGTCCTGAATACGCCTGTATTGACCTATTAATCAATTTGCGAGTACCCGCTGAAAGAAATGAATTGCTTGTACAGTTATATTGCGGGTTAGATCAGAAATCTGTATGGCTGGAATAGACATATCGATGGCTGATCTAACCCGTAATATGATTGTAATAGCAATTCATTTCTTCCAGTGCCGTTTTTGAATAATCTATGGCGACTTAAAAAGTTTAAAAAATGTTACATTGTTTATATATGTGAAGAAAACTTGTTTTTTTTTTAAATTCGGAATAAAACTCTACCGTCAGTTAAAAAAATGTTTATCGAAACAGACCACATCCATTGACATTTTGATTTGCTCTCTGATTTTCCGACGATAATATTTTAGGTAAGACACAGAAACAAATGCTTGAAAAATATGATGTGTCAATTTTTCTCTTTTGCTAGAGAAGAACCTGCCTTTGTGAAAAAGCAAATTCATTTTGTATCTATCAGGCAGCAAAATGCTAATAAAATGAGTACATATGAATACAATTAAAGTGAATAGATCCTTAGTACTTCGCAGCGGTATTTTATTATGTGATATTTCATATTGCCTACGTCTAATAAATATCGAGTTAAGGAGTTAATCATTCTTGAAATATTGTGTACACTTTTCATGAAAGCTTGTGGAATCTCTGGAAATCTTTTTAATCCTTTGAAATCTCGTGAAATCTGTTGAAAATTTTGTAAATCCCTGCAGTTTTTTTAATCAGTTAAAAATTCTTTAAAATCCTTTGAATTCCATATAAATATTAAACATAAATTCTTGATATCCCTTTAAAACTTTAAAATTCATTTAAATCTCAAAAAATCCGTTTAAAGTCTTGAAATTTCGAGAAATATTTCGAAATGTTATGAAATCACTTAAAATTCATGAGATTCGTGAGAATATTTGCGAATTTCTTGAAAACCCTTAGAACGTTTTTAAATCTATTGAAATCTTTTCCAAACCATTAAAATCTTCAATATCCCCTAAAATAATTCAAAATTTGTAAAAATACTTCGTTATCTCTCAAAATCCTTTACAATTCCTTGAAATCCCATGACTACTTTCGAAATAATTCGAAATTTTTGTAAATTTCTTCAAATCTCTTCAAATCCCATAAAATTCTTTGTATCATGTGGAAATCGTTCTTAATCTCCTAAAATCCCTAAAAATTCGTTTAAAACTTTTCAAATGAAAGGGAATTGAACATATTTTATTGAACCAAGTAATTTTTCTGACTTTGCCGTTTTCTAGCATAAATAAGATAATTTATTATATCTACAAAATGCAGATTTTCCCTCGACAAAACTATGCTGTTACTTGAACAAAATCATTTTATTTCATTCACAAAAATATCGTTAAATCTGTCAAATATGTATGTTCTAAGATTGATGGGCTATTCCTCCAGAATATCCTGGAAGCCGAAAAGCATCCGTACATTTTCGACTGTGCCAATTCCAATATTAATTCCAAAAGAATGAATGTTCAATAGTATTAAAAATATATATAAAGGAAAGAATCGCTCTCCTGCTACATTTCGGCGCTTGCTTTAAGACAAACAGCGACTGAAAATACCGGCTTGAAAAGTATTTGTACAATGGTTTCGTTAGCAAGAAGAATAATAAAACACAGGTAAATAAGGTCAGTTTATCTTGTCGAATTTGTTTGTGTCGTCCTTAAATCGCTCTTAGCTTAAAAGCTGTTTCATAAAAAATTTCAAGTGTTTTTCTTGCTTTCTTCGGCAAAGGGCAATACTTTTTAGCAAGAAATTTAACGAAATAATGAAAATTCTAAAGTCATACTTTAAATAAGAACAACAATGTTCTTAAATTGTGTTACGATTCATAAATTGTTCTTCCAACTGGATAAAGCATACGGAAAATACTCGGCTCGGAAGATTCATTAGCGACAAAAATTACTCGTTAGGAAAATAAAAAGGACTGTCTCGTTGCGGCGCCGGTCTCACAGATATGCATTTTTAAGCGACGATGAATTGCCTCATACGACACCAGTCGACACTATTAACGAAGATTTCATCTTTGCAAGAAAGCAGCAGGATTTCCGGCACAGCCGTTGCTCTAAAGTTACTGGCGATTAAGGACGAAGTTTATACTTTTCTTGAGAAGAGGGAATAGAAATGGAGAAGCGATTAAGCTCGCATTTCAACATTGCTCGCTTCTTGACCCACTTTTGAAGAGTTCATGGTAAGAAAAGTCGGAAAAACAAATGTCGTTACGACACTTTTTATCTCTAATATAGCTTTCGACTTTTAGTCCAAAAAGTTAACTTGAACACAATTTTCACTCTAGCATTTATTTGCATAACTTATAATTATTTCTTCCGCTGTATGTTTGCGAAATCGAAATGCCAATTTAAAATAAAAGTGAATTAAAGCCAAAAAAGTTTGATGAAAAAAGGTTATCCAGTTTCGAGGAGATATGTGTGGAAGTTGACAATCTCATCATGACACTAACCTAAAATTAGAGTAGACTCGGCAGCGGATTGCGAGCAAAAATTTAATTTTCAGCTGAAGTAAAAAACCATTTCACAGCTTTTCAAATTCGGCTTTCTGTATTAATTAAAAATCGGAATTTTAATTACTTACAAAAGTAAAACGAAACATTGAATCCTGAAACCGTCGAAAATTATCATCTACAGGCTACACACGGGTGGCGCGAGCGATACTAAATATTACTGACTTTAATGCGTAATTACTCGTTCAAAAAAGAGGCAACAAGTTAAAAAAAACTATTAGAAATCTTATGAAATTCCCTCACTGTTGACACTATTTTTAATTTCTCAGATGAGTCCGAGACCTGAAACAGTCAAGAAAAACGTATCGTGGTTTCCTGACTGGATTATTTTTAAAATAGAACGATTTAAATTTTATGAATTTTTGTTGAAACATGAAAATTGTAGAATGAATTTTTGAAGTAGGCATACATTAACAAATTGAATAGCAAACCGCAGACTGGCCACTGTTGTACTTAGATATTTAAAAAACCTGACAAATTTGTGGAGTGTCTAAAGTTTCATAATTTCAAACTTGTAGATTTTCAATCTTAAATGCTAAAGTGTCAACTCTTCTACCTGGAAATTATAATTTAGCCATCTTTCGATTTTAAAAAGTATAAGGATCTTATAATTAATTCAAATTATGTAAATTAAACTAATTAAATTTTAAAGGGGTTTTAGGCAAAAAGGGAATATGAGCGGGCATTGTTTTCTTATATTTTATTCTGTATGTTCACTCACTGTGCTAAACGGTACCGAGACCTGGATCTACCAAGAAAAGGAATCAAAGTTAAAGATTTTAAAAGAATGTTGTTTAGAGGAAACAAGTTTTAAAAGAAAAACGGCATGAAAGCCTAAAAAGAAAGAAGTTGGAATGAATTCCTTGATCCAAAACATTTTCTCATAATAAGTGAAGAAGCCCAAGTGTCTAATATAATAATAATAATAATGAATTTTCTACGCATAATAATAAAAAAATCTTTACTTTTATGTTGCAGGTAAGCGTGCAAAGATAAACATCGCATCAACCAAACTTTGTATAGTAAAACCGGTAAGTCAAAGTTGATTTCCACTCCGACAGTACAGAAGTCTGCGGTTCCTCTTGGTTTATGGTGAAACACTTTTCATTCTCCCTTTTCGCGCTTCGTCATTACTTTAGAATACCGTTGAAATCCCTCGTGAAAAGTATATTACTCTCGTAAAAGAGGCCTCGGGCCGGTAAGCCGTCCGATTTCCACGATTACTTCCGCTTCCGTGGTATCTCCTTTTCTTCTTAGCGTCCGCCGACTGCAGCCGCTGCCCCTTTTCACTTCCCTTGGGCATCAGCTGACGTTACCGTCAAATACCGTCAAATCCTCTCGTGAAGCGTACATCCCACTCGTAAAGGCATACTTATGACTCGCATCCTCAGCAAGCGTTGTAGGGATGCGAAATATCGCGCGAGCCATAGCGGCGTTTTCCCGGGGATGGAGAGACTTGCACTCATTCAATGAAAGCAGAACTGAAAATTTATTATGCTTGGCACGTTGAAAGACTTTTTATAACTGATAAAGGGTTTTTTTATATTAAAAAATACCACTTCTAGTGTAATTATTCCGCGAAATAGACGGTTTTATGAAATTTAGGTCGAAGCAAATATTGAAGGATAACTTATATAAAAAAGTTTTCATCTTATCTATTCTGGTATAAAAAGGGGGCTTTTTAGGTGTCACACTTGATGTATGCGAATTTATAACAAAAAGGTAATCTTGAAATGACAAATCAGTGACTTTTCAAATCGGTCAGTTTGACGCACTGAGGAAATTAAACATTTAAAATGATCCAATCAGTTAAACGTGCATAAAAAGCGGTAAATTTTTAACCAGAATTGGAATAGTTAAATGATCACTTAACAAAATTAATTTTTAACAACATAGTTAAATTTTGAAAAAAAAGAGATGAAAATTCAACTTAGCTAATGAATATTTACCAAATTAATGAATTTTTAACAAAGTATTTCAATTATCAAACAAGTAGTTGAATTAAAAATATATGAATTTTCTGCCAAGAAAATTAAGCTTTTACCAAAAAGGATGAATTTTGAACGAGAAAGTTGAATTTCTAAGTGCAGAAGATTAATTTTCAGCCTAAAAGACGAAATTTCCATCCTAAATGATGAATTTTTAACAATGCAATTTAACCGTAATAAAATTTTCAATTAAGAAACATGAAATCTCAAAAAAAAATTAATAGTTGATATTTCAACCTAAAATATTTTTATTTAAAAAAAAACAGTTAAATTTAACCAGAGATCCATTTTTAACCAAAAAGATTTATTTTCTTCAAATAATGACAAAGTGATTTAATCAGTAACGTCCACTGATCATGTCAGTAATTTTGAATGTTCGAATCAAAGTAATTTTGAACGATGTAACCAGTAACTTTCACTCATCATTTTCATCATTTTAATTGATCTGATTTTGTAACAATTATAACAGATAAATCAGTCCGAACCATTGACTAAAAATCAGTCAGTTCCATTGATTGATTGATTCATACAGCAATATTGACTGATGCATCGATTAAAAATGGATAAGTAAATAGGGTTAAAGTATTGGAGCAATTTTTTACGCAGGATTTGAATCCTGCGGAATTCGATCAAGGTCATATCGCTTACGAGTTACGAATCATATACGTAAATAAATTTTTACTGTCATGTTAAACGACTCATGAAAACTCATTGGTAGACAGTATTTGCCTTGTGAGGTGCGGAAGTAATATGAAGTTTCTTTTCAGAAAATGATTCACGACCCAACCAAGGTCCAAAAAAAGTGTTAAATGGTTCATTCTTTTCCAAGGTTAGGTTTCAGATACTATACGAATGGCAGAACTGCGGTTAAAAATTCTTTATGGTTACTCATTACCCAAAAATTATTTATAAAATATCTAATTGGCTCGTAGAAAGTTATTATAATTACTAACTGATCTTTCTAGAAGCAAACCATATAAATTGATGTGGAAATATTGCGCAATAGCGCAATATTAGGCATACTCGCATTATCTTTCCCAGTATGATTGAAGGCAAATAAGATCATGTACGTTTATAAATATTGTATCTTACATTTCAACTATTTTTTTATTTTATACTTGATCGGGTACTAGAATTAGTTTAAAAATGTAAGCTTATATTATTAACTACGAAACACTGGAATTACGTTCACTAAGTTTTCACTAATTTTGCAAACTATTAAGTACTGAATTTTGTGTACAATTTCAGTATTTACTTTCAGGAAATTAATGAATTTTGTCATCATTATTAAACAAAAAGAATGAGCAAAAACATTTATGATTAACGGGCAGGATTTTCAGTAAAAATAGGGACAAGGTATAACTTTATGAAATTAAATAATTTTCTGACTAAATTATTAAGCGTTTCAATTAAGTTACCATCTTAAAGACCCGAACTTACGTTTCTCTATCCCTATTTTTATTGTAAACCCTTAGGGTGGTCAATGGACCAAAAAAACGGGAAATGGCCTGGAAAGTTTTCCATGAACTAGGAATTTTGTTTAGTTCTCAATAATAACTCTTAAAGTTTACAAAATAATGGTTACTTTTAATTTCAACAGCAGCAAATAGTAAAACATCCGTAAAGGATAAAATATCTGTAAAAGTATATATTGAGTAATGAAAGCGAATAAAAATAAATTTAAGTTAAAGACTGCACACTGTGTTTCCTGTTCCCCTTTCTTCTTTTTTTAAAAGTACAGTGAAACTCTTATATAGCGCTGATTTTGGGGCAGCCGGTGAGTAGGAACTAACTCACTATAGCTCGCTCCGCTTTTGTTTGTTCACACCTGAGTGCTCACGTGAGCGTACCCCGCGCAGCTCCTGTTCCACCTACCAGCGGGGCGCCTTCAATTCTCGGAAGGGTTATAGAAGGTAGGGCTATTAAAGGGTTTCACACTATTCCTTTTTTCCCTTGATTTAAAAAAACACTCCCCTTCTTCGTATTTTCGTTTAAATGCGCACAGAATGAAAAGAACCTAAGAAGAAAATCTAATTATCTTTGGCTAAAAGTTGATTCTTTTGGATTAAACATTCATCTATTTTGTTGAATATTCAATTGTTTTGTTAAAAAGTCATTCTTTTTTATTGAAAATTCAACTCATTTGGTAGAAAATTTGTCTTTTTGGATAAAAAATTCTTCTTTTATGTTGTGAAAATCATGTTTTTTTTTTGTTTGAAAATTTATCGTTTTTGGTTAAAAATTAATTTTTGATTAAAAATACAACTGTCTTATAGAAAATTCGTGTTCATGGCTTGGCAATTCAACCATTTACTTGAAAATTCAGATATTTTGTTGACAATTCATCTCTTTTTATTGAAAGATTAAACTATTTGATTCTATAAATGTAATTGTTTGGTTGAAATGTAATTTTTGTTCTAATTCAATTATTTTGTTAAAAATTCTTTATTTCTTATGCAAAGTTCAACTTTTTTTTAAGTACAACTATTCGGTTGAAATTTTAGGAATTTAAAGTATTTCATATCAAATTCAATATGGTACCTATATATTAATTTAATTTAAAAGAATTTATTCCCCTATTTTAAGAGCATTTTCAGCTGTGAAGTGTGTGGTCACCAAAACTATTTTTATTCGTATAAGCAAGGACTAATTTAAGAAACCAGAATTTTCTGCTATGATAAAAGTGGAGACATTTAGATTGTATAATTCAAGTTTGTAAAACTGATACTTTATCATTTGAAATGTTTTATTGTGAGATTATGTTTTTTGAACCTCTTATGATTAAATCCATTAAGAATATAAGATTCTCGTTATATAATTTGTTGTATATTAAATTGTTGAATTTAAAGTTTTTTATTGAACGTTTTTAAAGATTTAGTTTGTTAATTTGATAATTCAGAAAATAGTAATTCTGGCCACTTTACTTTGAAGATTAGTTTTGATTACTATCAATGAGAAAATCTTAAGCTTCAACAGTTCAAACTTTTTTTATTTTCAATGACCGGGGAAAGCTTTTGCGAGCCAGGGATTTTTTCCGGCGAGGTAATTCTTCACTTTGATTCTGTACAATTTTCAAACATTATATTTTTCACCGTGTAGAAATGATACATATGTAAAATATAGGGCTGAATGACTCAATAATTTTTCAATGAAATAAATTTAAAAAAAAACATTGTCTTTATAAGCATTGTTAGCATAGCATCACTTTTGTTTTATGAATCTCCAGACTTTTATGTTCATCTAGCATATTTTTCGTTTAACAACTCTATAAGGATTATGATTTTCATACATAAATCACTTTTTCTACAGGATAAAAATAGATCAAAAAGTTAATTCATGAGTGCGTATGATTTAGGAGTGACTCTAGCACAAGAAGTCCCTTCTTTCATCCAGTTCCGAGGGCAATATATCAGTACATACTGCTTGTATCAATAACTCTTTCCAAGAGCCTTCACGGTCTGTAATCACGTAGCTCTGTTATGAGTGCAGTTCCTGGTGGGTCCTTGGAACACGCGTCTCCTCAGAAACCTCCCGAAGGAGAGGCCGTAACTTGACTGTCCTATCGACTACTCGGCCACGTTTGCAGCCCCGTCATTTCCGGTAGGTTAATCGGGATAACGATGTGTAATCACACCCGCTCGATTATAACCTGAGCGATACCCGTGGGACGTATAAATAACACAAATAACACCCGGCTACGGCCTCGTGCAAGATACTCGCTTGATAATCTCCTTTCTCCCTCCCTTCCTTTCTCCAATGGTGGTTCCCGTGCTACCTGTAGGGATAAAGCAACAACGAGCTGCAAACCACGCATTCGTGCGGCAACGACAGGGCAATATTATGATCATATCGCGACACGATGAAATCGTAATTATCCCGGTCACATGCCAGGAGGATTTAAACGGCGAGGAACCCACTGAAGGCTGCTAGGTTCTTACTATAGAAATTTGTTCTAAGTTAATCAAATCTCGATATCCTAATTAAAAAAGTTCACATAGAAAAAAACGAATTTTTCTGCAGACAAACGCCTGATTAATGCATTTGTTCATTAAATTTATTAAATGAAATCATAAAATTTATCAACTTATTATGAATGTTGCTGAAATTCTCATAAAGTTCCCATTTGAAAAAACTGGCATTGAAAAACCGAATTTTTTCTGCCGACAAATGCCCGATTAATGCTTTTTTTTTAATTTGTTTAAAAAATCATAAAATTAATCAACAAATTATGAATTTTCTAAAATTATCATAAAATTCCTAATTTAAAAAAGTGTACATCTAAAAAGCGAACTTTCTGTCAAAAAATGCCTAATTACTGCATTTGTTCATTAAAATTGTTTATAATATAGAAAATTATAATCTTAAGAGAATTTTTAAAAATATAATATTGTTTTTATTCAAATTTCTTGCAATATAACTTGAAAGAACGTATAATTGTGGAATATCGTAAAAAACATTTTTTCAACAAATTTGCGTAAAAAACATCTTTGTTTGATATATAACATCGGAACATCTTTATGTAATGTAACTCTATGCAATTTAGGCAATTTCAACAATTTCCCTGTTACTGACGAGCAGCGGGAACGTCAAATAGATAAAATGGCCATTCTTTCTTCATATTTGTTTTTTTTTTAATAAAAATTTGAAATCCTAATTTAAAAATCAGCCTCGACAACTACCTTAGAAATCTTAACAGCTTTTTTCAATTTTATTTAAATTTTTTTGTTTAAATCGGTCAATATTTGTGGGCTGTACGCTATTTTGAACCAAAAAAGTCATTTTTTCCCACTGTGGGCCGGGAATCTGAAAATGAGATCATATGAACTCCGATCTAACACAACGCTGTTGAAGGTTGGTTGAACTTCTCAGCATAAAGCACTAACCAGCTATGACTCGGTTGAAACCCCATCCGCCCCCAATCCCTCATTAATCAAAGTTTCGTGGGTCACTGAGTTAGGGATTTAATTTAGAAGTTAAAAGAAGATAATAGTAATAACAGTAATAATATTATATAATATAATAATATATAATAATAGTAATAATAGTAATAATATGCATGTATGGAAATGATATACAAGTTGAGGTACAAATTCGAGTGCGAAGCACGAGATACGTTATAAGAATGTATTCGTTAAAGCCGACGGAGCTTTGACAAAAAAGAATTCACTGTAACCAAATCACTATCCCTAGCGGACTGAGTAAACGGAAAGGATACTCTGAAGAGTATCCTCATTGGGGTGGACCAAAAATGCATGATAAATTTTTTCACATTCTAGAGGGCAATGACCCCCCCCCCCCTATTTTGTTCCAAATCCGAAAAAAAACGAATTCCCTAATTTTTTATTAATTTATTTTAACATGTGCCGATTTTGAGTTATGGGGGCCCGTAGAGGATTATCCAGCGAAAAATTGCATGTATCAGGCATATGGGTTTGAAGCCCCTAACACATCCCCACGAGTACCTGAAAACTATCCTTTGAACCAAAAATGGCAATTCTTCTTGTACTTTAAATTATTAATATTGGTCTAGTGGAATATTTATTATTATTTAATTAAGTTTTAATTATTTAAACAAATTGAAGTTTTTTTCAAAAATTCGAGTTTCCTCCTAAAAATTATTACTGTTGGTCTATTGGAATATTTATTAACATTGGTTCATTAATTTTTTACTATTTAAAGAAATGGAATTTGCAATTTTCAAAAAAAAATTATTTTAACAAATTCCATTTGTTTAACCAATAAAAAATCAATAAACAAATATTATACGTGATACATTTTTCGGGAACTTCTGCCCCCCCCCCCTGTGTGATACTTTCTCCATTGGTCTTAACATGGAGAATGATACTTCGGCAGACCCCCACCCACCTCTAAACGTATCACTTATTTTGTGAATGACCCCTAATTAAAAATCATTTAAACAGCGATATTAAATATTCCATTAGATAAATATTGATAATTTTAAGTAAAAAAGACCAGAATACAGATCTCAAAAGGTCGATTTCGTGAAGAATTTACATTTTTTGTTTTAAGGGTAGTTTTCAGGTACTCAAGAAGGGTTTGTTAGGGGTATCAAACCCATATGCCTGATAAATGAAATTCTTCGTTGGATAATTCTCAACAGGCCCCCATACTTTCCCGTCACATTTTTTAAAACTCTAAAACATTATTCCAAAAACTAAAAAAACTGATTTTTCCCGAATGCATTTTACATGTGAAAATTCAAGTCAAAACCTGCAGCTTTTCGTTTTTCTCTCAAAAAAAGCGTTTTTGAGCCCCCTATTCCCTATAGTTTCAACGGTAAAAAGTGAAAAATATATACAGGGTGGACACGCTGGGGCTTACCAGAAAGTATGCAACCCGTCTTACGCGCTAATGCTATTATTATGGAAGTGTATGCGGGGTTGCATAAATTTTGGTAAGCCCCAGCGTGTCCACCCTGTATAAGATCTATAACGCCTGTTGACTGCTACTTACAGATGAAGCATATGAAGTGTAGCAATCAACAGGCGTTATACGTCTTATATTTTTTAAAACTTATGATCGTTATAAGAAAAACCATTGCGATTACTCCATGACCTTCTAATAAAGATTTTAACGTAAAATCCAAATTTCACCAATTTAAAAGTTGATCTTAGTGGATTTTTTTAGTTTTTCTTGAATGATACGGAAGGGATACTATGTGGATACTATGAGGATACTCTGTAGAGTATCATCTCCGCTCACTCGGTCCGTCAGGGGTTTTCGATGCTTTCACCTTTTGTTCAAAAAAATCTGTACACAGGTGTAAGGAATATAAAATGACCGAGCACGGAGCGCGAGATAAATATAGTATGGAGCGCGAAGCTCAAGAACCAACAGTTGCGCACCCATGGTGCGCTCAAACTTGCAAACGAAGCGAACCGCGCGCGCAGCGCGTTAAGGCATGGTCCACAATCGCCGCAAATAGCTCGTTGCGGCGCCGCAAGACTTAGCGATGCGTTGCGGCATCGTAAGGCAAAGAATAGCTGTCTACAGTGGTCGCGAGTAGCGCTGTTACGGCAGCCAATCAGAGCTTACTATCAAATGAACTGTTTTCTCGTTGTGCTTTGACAGTCAAATATTTTTCGCCTCTACAATGGCTTCCTCTGACCCGCAAATTGCTCTTTTGTAGTTTTTTTCTTTAGTTAGTGTACGAGGTTATGTGATGAAACGCTCGATTGATCCTCTGACATTCGACCCGAGATCACACGAGACGGTTGCGGTGCGAAAAGTTGAGTTGAACCAACTTTTCGCTCTCGGTTACTTGCAGCGCGTCGCTTGCTTGCGGTGCCGCAACGGGCTGTTTGCGACAATTGTAGACCAGACTCGTTTGCGGCGCCGCAAGACTCAGTGATGCGATGCGGCATCATAACGCAAGGAATAGCCTCTACAGTGGTCGCGAGTGGCAAGTTTTGCGGCAGCCAATCCGAGCTTAATATTAAATTGAACTGTTTTCTCGTCGTGCTTTGACAGTCAAATATTTTTCGCCTCTACAATGGATCACTCTGACTCGCAATTTGCTCTTTTGCAGTTTTTTTTTCTTTAATTTTAAATGCTTTTAAATGTTTCTCACATAACACATCAAACCAACAAAAAAATGCAGACAAATGCAAAACAAAATCACTCGATCTCAGTGTCGACAATGCCACAAACGTTTGGTTGTACGAGGTTATGTGATGAAACGCTCTGATTGGTCCTCTGACATTCGACGCGAGATCACGCGAGACGGTTGCGGCGAGAAAAGTTCAGTTGAACCAACTTTTCGCTCTCGGTTACTTGCGGCGCGACGCTTGCTTGCGGTGCCGGAACGGTTTGTTTGCGACGATTGTAGACCAGGCTTAATAAAATGGGCCCGCGACGTGGGCGGATTTTTTCTAATAAATTTACGAATGTATTATGATTCTGTGTTTTTACAGAAACTCGATTCATCCAGAATAAAAAATTTGAAATCTTATAGCTAAAATTTTTTCATTTGAAGTAGTCAATTCAAAACTTAAATTAGAACTCTTTTGCATTGTTAACTTTTAAAATAGAACCTTAAAAATTATTAATTCAAACGTTCTATAATTAAATCGTATAAAATTGAAAATTTTAACAGTATGGGAGATTTGATATGAAATGCCCTTAAACTACAAATCTTGAAATTCGATACTTTTATGAATTGAAGTGTTGACAGTTTTCTGGTTAAAAATATAAATTGACGTTATCATTTTCAATTCCTGAAATTAAATAATAAATCAATAAATTTCTAAGAGTTGAAAATTATATAATTTGGAAACAATTTTAAGCTGCAAACATAAAAAATAAACGGCTTTATATGGCGTTGGTTAACATGTACCGTAATTTCAGTATTATTATATTCGTTTTAGTTTTTCTATTCGTTTTTATTAGATTTATTAGTTAGTTAGTAAGTTTTATTAGTTTTTATTACCTTATATAATACATTTAAAACTTTTTATTAAACATTCTCTTTTGGATAGATAAATTTGAAATCCGAGCATCATATATCATATTATCTAAAAAAAACAATTTGAAAAATTTGAAAATGTTGTTGGATCAGGTCACATTAGAATAAGGGGCGAATATTAATTCATCCGATTATATATGTGTTACAGGCAAAGTCCGATGATCCGTCACACCGCAGTCTGCCTAGTCCCTCCGCGAATTGACTGAGCTGTGTCAGGCAAAGTCCGAAGTAGCACTTCACTTCGGACTCTGCCTAGTAAAAATGCGAAGTACCGGACAGGCTCAGGCAAAGTCCGTCGTAAAAATAAAAACTTTGGGGTTTACTTTTCCCGTTGCACAGTGCGCTGGTTCGAGAAATTACAATTCAAAATAGTCTACAGATCGCATTTGTGAACAGATTTGAAAGTTTTTTTTAGAAATGATCAGCATTAAATTTTTAAGATAACTTATTGAGTACATTTATAAATTTTAGTTTCAATATATTTATTCAACGCAAGTTTTTTTCTCAAGAAAAAACTCAATATGTATCATATTTAACGTAGAGAGACTTAGAAAACATAAATAATTCATTTTTAATATTTTTATTGTTCTAATGTGTGACTAGTTTCCGAATTCAAGCCTTTTCGATAAAAGCCGATTATTTAATGCGAATTCATAGATACTATATATTCCATACAAGAAACTAGTCTATTATTTGTAATAAATAGATTATTAATAACAACAATAGTTTATTGTTGATTTATTTAATGAAAAATGATTCAATATACGTGTAAAATACTTTCTACTATAAAAGATAAACTGCTAAATTTTATAGGTAAAAAAACTACAATATTTATTGTAAAAATCAACTTTCCAGTAAGAAATAGCCAGTAATAGGTGTTTCGTTTTTAAAATTTGTTATTAACATTCAAAATATCAATTTATTGAGATCGAAAATCACTGTTTAGACAATGCGTCTAAGATTTAGTATGGCGTACCTAATTGAAAAATTGTATCTCCCCACTCCCTCCCTCCCTCCCTCCCACCGCCCTTTTACTTTGGGACTGATGCACCTACTTAGTTATCCTCAAAACGGCAATAGTTTAATGTAGTTCCTGATGTGGTCATGAAAGTTTGGAAAATTTTCGAAAATAAGTTCTTGTAATAATGTTGGAAGTATTATAAAGGTAAATTTTTAATCTTATGGTTTGAGTTTCAGTGTACATTTCCGAATAAGTTGTTTTTATCGCTTCGGAATAATATTTATGAATCGACAGTATTTTCGAAAATTCTTAATTATGGCTTACGTAGTTGAAATTCAAGCTATGAAAATCAAATTCGAAGACAAATTTAGTGCCCCCAAAATTGCAGAAAACTCGTGGCGTATTTCGAATTTAGAGAGATACTACGTTAAATGTGATACATATTGAGTTTATTTTTATATTTTTATCTAGAAACAAAACGTGCATTGTATAAATACTTATATTAAGACAAAAATTGATAAATATAATCAATAATTTTTCTTAAGAACTTAATGCTGATCATGTCTAAAAAAAAAAGTTTCAAATCCGTTCACAGTTGCGACCTGTAGACTATTTTTAATGGTAAATTCTCGAGCCAGCCTATTGTGCAGCGGGAAAAGTAAACCCCATAGGTTTTCCTTTTACTCCGGACTTTGCCTGAGCTTTTCGGGTACTTCGTGATTTGACTAGGCAGAGTCCGAAGTGAAAGTGCTACTTCCGACCTTGCCTGACACCGCTCAGTCAATTCGTGGAGGGACTAGACAGACTGCGGTGTGACGACCATTCGGACTTTGCCTGCAACATATATATTTGATAGATCTAAACTAATATATAATTCGGCTTGACAGAAACAACCTTTTCTACTTAAATACTGCCATTTTTACGTCTTAGGAGGTTCCAAAAAGCGGAAAATACCCAAAAGAAGTTTTCACATTAGATTATGTAATATAGTTTTAAAAACGTATTGAACAATCTATCTTGGAAAGATAAATTCGAAATCTAAGTATCATATATCATACTTTCTCAGTGTTTTCTGAAAATATTTTTGAAATCTGTAAAATTCGAAAGTGATTGTGGAGCAGGTCAGATATTAGAACCAGGAGCGAAATAATAATTCTTCCATTATATATATATTTGGTAGATTTTTATAGTAGATTTGCAATAATATAAAATGTGGTTTTGCAATAACAACTTTTTCTACTTAAAAAAATAAGTGTCATTTGTAATGCTTAAGAAGTACAAAAAAAGCGGAAAATGCCCATACGAAATTGTTATATTCGATTATATAATATAGTTTTAAAAAACTTAATAAAAATTCTATATTGGAAAGATAAATTCGAGATCTAAGTATCATATATAATATTTTTTCAGTGTTTTCTGAAAAAAATGTTTGAAACCTGTAAAATTCGAAAATGATTTTGGATCATGTCAGACATTAGAGTAATGGGTGAGATATTAATATTTCCGATTATATATATTTGGTAGATTTCCACTAATATAAAATATGGCATGGCAGAAAAAACCTTTTCTGTTTAGATGTTGCCATTTGTCTTTATGCTTAGCAAGTGCCAAAAAAGGCGAAAATGCCCAAACGAAGTTTTGATATTAGATTTAATAATACAATTTAAAAAATGTATTAAACATTCTCTTTTGCAAAGATAAATTCGAAATCCAAGTATCATATATCATATTATATTTTCTCAGTGTTTTCTGAAAATATTTTTGAAATCCGTCAAATTTGAAAATGGTTTTGAATCAGCTTAGATATTTGAATAAGGAGCGAAATATTAATTCATTCGGTTATATGTATTTGGTATATTTCCACAAATATATTAGGAGCGTGCAATAATTTTTAAGTTTTTCTTTGTTGTAAAATTGCGGGTTATTTAAAAAAAGTGGTAACCAGTTGATCAATTCAAAGTATTGCCCATAGCTAGCCACTACTCTCTCTCTCTCTCTCTCTCTCTCTCTCTCTCTCTCTCTCTCTCTCTCTCTGGCAACATACGGATACCACGTCGGAAAAACGACTTGTCTTTTGAAGTTATCCACGATTCGACCCATTTTTTGGCATTTTCATAAGAGACAGACCGTGAGTCATGGATCGGAAGAGATGATAACTAGACTGCACGATATCTCGAGAATACGTCGAGTGGGGTAGGAATTCCCATTTCAGCGTTTCCAAGTATGTTTTGACAGGTTTTACAACGTGGGGCCGAACGTTGTCATGCAGAAGGATAACTTCATCGTGTTTCTGCTCATATTGCGGCCGTTTTCCGCAATCGATGACTTTCAGCAGCAATTTTTTAATGCAAAAAAACGATCCTGTTTACACTTTAGTAAACCGACACCTGATTAAAACGAAGGCTACATGATGGGGCTTCGACATGCATATAGCGATAATATACCTCGATGCGATATAGTAAAAGAAACGTCATTTCTTAAAATCCCCCAAAATTAATGCACGCTCCCAATACAATGTGGCTTGCTGAACCCATCCTTTTCTACTTGAATATTGTGATTTGCCACTATGCTTAAGGGCATGTGACACAGCTAAATACCTATATTACCGACCACAGTTTTTCAGTTCACTGAATGTTTTTTTGAACCTCAGAACTTTTTTTGTAAATAAA
>NC_046663.1:80470709-80477185 GCF_010883055.1 Belonocnema kinseyi
TTATTATTAAGCTTTGTACTTAAACGTAGTTTTCTTTCGGCTCTTGCATTTCTCAAAGTTTGAGACCGATATTTTATGTATAAAAAAAGTTGGAACGTTCAACAAATGTTAAGGTTCAGAAAAAAGATGAAATAATTTTCAGTGAAGTTCCTACCAAAATACAGTACCTAAACGTACTTTATTGTACTCTAATACATTTCCCAAAGTTTCAGCTCGATATTTTATTTACCAAAAAAGTTCTAAGGTTCAAAAAAGCATTCAGTGAACTGAAAAACTGTGGTCGGTAATATAGGTATTTAGCTGTGTCACATGCCCTTAAGAAGTGACAAAAAAGCGAATATGCCCAAACGAACTTATCATATAATATATAATAACTTCATTGGGGCATTATGTATATCAGATTATATAGTTAAATTTTACAATAAGCGTTCTCTTTCCGAAAGATAAATTCGGAATCCGAGTATCATATATCATATTTTCTAAGTGTTTACGAAAAATATGTTACAAATCTGAAAAATTAAAAAATGTTTTTGGATCAGGTTAGATATTAGAGTAAGGGGTGAAATATTTATTCATTCGATTATACTATATTTGGTGGATTTTCAGAAATATAAAATATGGCTTGACAGATACAACCTTTTCTACTTTAATTTTGATATTTCTCATCATGCTTAAGAAGTGACAAAACAGCGAAAATTCCCAATCGAAGTTTTTATATCAGATTATATAGTTAAATTTTATAATAATCATTCTCTTTTGGAAAGGTAAATTCGGAACTTGAATATTATATATCATATTTTACAAATGTTTTCTGTGTATAGTTTTTCTTTTCAGCTCTTCTTTTCCGTCTTTTAAGGTCGGCTCCGTTTGAATTTTTCAATTTCAATAAATTGCGGATTGTCGTATATTCTCATGGCAGCGTCTGAATTTCGATAAATCTTAGCTAAAGTTAAATATCAATTTCAATATACTTTAATCCCGGTTGATTTGCGTCCCCAATAAATTTTGATCTCCGATGACAAGAGAGGGTGCTTCCAAAATGGATGATATGGAACCACGGAAGGATCTTCCGCAGGGAACAATGGTTGAGTCGACTACACACTACTGTCAAATTTCTACACAGTTTACTAATTGCTTTTTACTAGTTTTTCTGTTACACCCTCCTTGTGAATTCCTCTATTGTTGCATAGAACTAGAACGAAAGAATTTTAGTTGGGATTCAATTGTGAAATATTAACCTAAATTAATTTTTTTAATATGCATTTAAAATAACTCGATAGGATAATAAATTTGGAATTTTTTTATTCCGTTCATAAAATATTCTATGTTAAAAATGTTACAAGATTCAAATCATGGTCTTTAAATATTCATGGTCAGGGAATTTCGAAAAAAAAGTCTGCGGCCACCCTGATATAATATTCTTGTTAGCAATTAATTGGCCTTCTAGTTGTATTTAGTTTTTTCAATTTTTTCTTTTGACAAATATGTTCTTCGGTACTAAATTTATTATTTGGTTGCAAATTTAACAATTTTGTTCAATTTCATCCTTTATGGTGAGTTCTTATTTCAAATAATAATATTTTTAGTTGAAATATCTAATTAACATTATTCTTTGAGAATTAATCTTTTTGGTTAAAATTTTTATTACTTGGTTACAGGTGAAACCAGTTTGTTAAATAACAATTTTTTGTTAAAAATTCATCATTTTAATAAAAAATTTAGCTGGTTTCTTTCATTTGATCTATTTTGTTACCAAATAATTTATTTTGGCTTAAAATGAATTTTTCAACAGAAGTTCAACTATTTCATTTGTCTTTGAAAATTAATTTTTTCTAATTTAAAATTCAAATACTTGAGTGAAATTTGTACAACTTTGTTACAAATTAAAAATGTAACTTTGCTATTTTTGGTTGAAAATTGATCTGTTTCAGTTTTAAATTAAGTTTTACATATTTAATTAAAAATTTTTATTTCTTGAGTTGAAAATTCAATTTGTTGAAAATCGATCTTTATTATAGAATATAAATCTTCGTGATTAAAAATTAGTCTTTTTAAATTAGAATGAATTTTATAAGGTAAAAATTTAACTATTGGAACAAGAATTAAAATTTTTTTTAATTCGTTTGTTTTAATATTGACTATGTATTTTATTCTTCGTTGAGAATTAATTTTTTTATTGAAATTAATCTTTTCGCATTGAAAGTTCGAGTGTTTTGTGTTGATGTTAAATCTTTTTCATTTGAAAAATCGAAGTCGTTAGTGGGACAAAAGTAATCTTTTTTGCTTCAAATAATTAAATCAATTGGAAATTTTTTATTTTTGTATCCCGTTTATAAAAGATTTTATATAAACGAAATTAAAAGATTAAAATTCTGGTCTTTGAATGTTAATGCCGTCAGGGAAAATAAGAAATTTGTTACAAAAAATCATAGAATTTTTAGAATCATGTTTTTCGGGTAAACTCTCTAAATAGGTAATTGAATATATCAAATCAGTAAGAATTTACAATAATTCAAATTTAGAGAGAAAACTGGATCTTTGATTTTCTCAATTTATATATACAATTCAAAGCTTCAATTACACTCAAATACATATTTTTTAGAAGCTTGTTATTGCCTAAATTAAATTATATTCTTAAATTCTAAAGAATCTTTTGACGAATATGAGTTTAATATATAGGCAAATGATAAATAGCACGGTATTCAAATATTGCGACTCATATTATAGATGTATGCATGCATCTAGCGAATGCTGTGAGCTTAGTTTGTATGTGTCAGTGTGCATACGCATATACACTGTTCGAGGGTACAAGTGCAATATTTAATTTGTAGGTTAATCACCCTAATTAATATTCCACGTCCCAATGGCATGCCGTTCCCGGTCGGCTGCATTTTCCATAATGTAGCCCGATAAATAGCGCTTGGAGACAGAAGAAGCGCAAAGGAGTAAGGGTACTTCTAACTGCTTCTATTTATTTTGAGATCCTTAATTTAGATTCTGCAAATTAAAGAATGGAGGGCGTTGAATAAAAACTACTTTTATTTGATTGTCATCTAGAATCTAGAAGAAATTAAATTTTTGCTTAGAAGAGAAACAGAAAAGTAATATCAAAGATATATTAAAGAACACTTATTTATTAACAGTAAGTAAATCGGTTTTTGAACTTAAAGTTAAGGAATTTAAAATTAAATAATAATTATTTGAACTATAAAATATTTGACGTTAGATTTACAAAAAATTTGCTCTGCTCGGGAAGAATGTGAAAGATGAGCGACTGACGAATCAAGTATATCGAGGTAAAGTAAATGGCAGCGCACCCAGAAGCAGACCAAAAAAATTATATGATTAAACGAACTTACCTTAAGTGAAGTTCTATAATAATTGTATGAAGCGCCTCTTCTCGATAGATTAACAATTGTATTACCTTGTCGGAAGATGGGCTTCATACAATTATGATAGAGCTTCACTTAAGATAAGTTTGTTTAATCATATAATTGTATTTCGGGCCTGTTCCTCTGGATTAACAATTGTAGCTGTTTAAAACATGCTACGGTAAATATGTCGCAAAATAAATAAACAATATTTGTAGAAAAGGAACGTAAATTATATTTCAATTAACATAAACTAGGTTTCCTCGGTGAACGCAAAAAACGTATAACCTGAGTATTGATACAGCTAACGATTTTTTGTCTTTAACTAATTCTCGATTATGAAATCGCGCAAACTTTTGCGATTTGTTAGTCCAACCTGCCGTTTTCAAAATGTTATCAACTGGAATACCTTGTCTCTTCGCCGCTATAAAGAGACTTTTTTCCGATCCCCTTAAATTCTGGGTTCTTTCCAAATAACATAATAAATCTCTGGTTTTTAACTGATCTTTACGTTTCGTCACTCGCACACGGAGAAAACGATATCGCAAGAATTGCAATATATACCGTAATTCCCGCGCTATATATCTTAATTATCACATTATAATAGCGTAAAATCGTGAAATCGTACATTGCAATATTTTACATTATATTATTATTTTATTATATTATATATACGAGGGTTCTAGTAGTGGCCAAGCGATTTTAGTTCATTATAATATCCTAATAAGCTCCGGAACCTGCTTGTACGTTATCATATTGCGCTTTATTTCAATACAGAAGTCTTTGGATATCATTGTGCGATATCTTTTTCTCCGTGGCGAATCCGAAAATCATACAATTTGATCAGTGTCCGTCTGTCTGTATGTATTTCTAAATGTAATTTCGTATGTATGTATGTTTGCGTGAATGTCGTAGTCACGCTAACTTTGGAAGGATTTATCCAATCAAGTCAGCCTTTAATACAAATGAAGGTTAAGTTCATTAATCATATATTTCCAACCAAAATTAAAATAACTGGAGTATTTTCAAAATTTGCAAAAAAAAATTTCAAACTTAAACATTGTTGTCAAAGTTTCTTATAGATGGGTAGACAACCCATCTTTAAGAAACTTTGACAACAATTTCTCGATTAGACAAAAATTCAAAAAGTTTGAGCGACTTCAACATTTTTTATGAGTTTTAGAAATTTTTGTGAAATTTTCTGGTACGCATCAAAGTGACTTGCAAACTATCCTAATGACATTTTTAAATTCGATAAAACTTCAAATAGTTATCTGCTTTTCAACATTTCAAAAATTGAAAAAAAAAGAAAAAACCATTTTTTAATAGGTTAAGAAATATCAATAAAAATTTCTATTAGATATAAAATTTATGTTTTTCGAAACCATTATCATGAAATTTCTTAATTAGACAAAAGTTCCAAAAGTTGGATCATTTTCAAAAATATGCAATTTTTTTAATATTTTTTTTTAAACATTGTTTTTAGTCGATTTTAACAAGATTTACAAATTATCTTCATGAAGTTTTTCAATTGGACACAAGTTATCGATCGCGAAGCGCGAGTTTCGTAATGAGAGTGTAATCGTCAAAGCCGCATGTGCTTTAAGAACATTCCTTAAAAACAAATCGAGAAAAATTTCAGTTACAATTTATAGCTGTAATTCTTTAGAAGTTTAAATCACAGTTTTCGATATAATTTATAGTATTTGCGATATTTGAAAAAGTTTAGTTAAAGTGTACGCATTAAAAGTACGATAACGAGCAAGAAGCGCGAGAGCTTACCCGCACCCTAGACGCGTTCAAACTTGGGGCGAAGCGCCGCGCGTGCAGCGTGCAATCGGAATATTCCCCCACTGCGGGCATATTTTTTTCATTTTAATCTCAATAATTTTATTTGTTTTTTGGACATTTGTAATATATACTAAATTTAGGGTCTGGACGCGATGACCCATTACTAGTGCTAACAAAACTATAACTTTCATTGTTAGATTTTTCAGTGATATCATGACTGGGTCGCCATTTTTTAATGTGATCCAAAACCACTTTTGGGTCCCATGTTAAATCGTATTTAGCTTTTGGTGTTCGCATTCTTGATTCACCTTTTAAAGAACGCTTGACAAGAGCGTTTCCTTCTAATTCTTGACCATACATAAACGCAAGCGCAGACCGAAATGAGTTCAGAGACCCGCATGCAACACCTTCATTGTATTCTGCCGTCAGAAACGCTAGAAATTGCAGAACGATTGGTGTAGGATAGATAATTCATCTTACTGTGTGGGATATAAGAAATAAAAAAACAATCCCCGGGAAAGAGGAATATTGGAAGGAGGCAAGAACGAGTGACGAAACTAAAGTACAGTAGGGGGGGATAAGGTATGGAAATGTGGGAAAAGCCGGAAAAAAAGGATATAAAGATGTTTCGTACAGGTGATATGGGAGGGAAGACAAGATTCTCCAACATATTTTTAGATGCGAGGTGACATGGCGTGGGAAAAGCTAGATGGCAAGTGGACAGAAGGGGTTAGAAAATGGTTGGGAAATAAAAATGGGAATGAACTAGAGGAATTGATCTCAGCAGCCCTTAAAGGGAAACCGGACCCCATCCTCTGTGTTTACACGAGAAATTTTGTAAAAAGGGCCAAAGAGTTGGAACGTCCAGTGCTGTGATTCTATTGTGATAGGAAATTAATGCATAAGCGTACAATGGGGAAGGTAGCAATATTAGACAATAGCATACAGAAACATGCAGTCGACAAACGATTCATATCTGTTTATATATAAGAAACATTCATTTGTAATGTACAGTATCACAAAGAGTGGATCACGAATGGAGCATATGATGAGGGAGGGTGGGAGGAGCAGAACGAAAGGTGTGAGTGAGTAGCGATCAAAAATGTAAAATAGGAGGAGTAGAGAATGGATGTTTGCCTATTGTTTTCATAGAATAAGTACCTTTTTCGTATATATTCGCATAGCGAGACTCAGATGTAAAAATCCTTCAGGGTATACAATTGTGGGTCCGGATGCAATAAGGGCACATAAAATTTTTTCGTGCGAAAACGAAGTCCCCTGGAGGCTTTAGAAAAAATTTTCGAATTTTAATTT
>NC_046663.1:80477285-80480919 GCF_010883055.1 Belonocnema kinseyi
ATTAAAATTCGAAAATTTTTTCTAAAGCCTCCAGGGGACTTCGTTTTCGCACGAAAAAATTTTATGTGCCCTTATTGCATCCGGACCCACAATTATACATACTGAAAATCGATTAAATTAAGGCGTAAAAATTTTCATAAGATTTAAGGCCATATGAAGAGTGAGTCACATGACCAGATTCCTAACTTACCGACACTTTTTTTAGTTCCTAACTTATTTTAACACAAAACGCCACATCGAGTTGAAAAGTTGTTATAATAAATAAAAAGCACTAAGAAAGATGGGATTGGTCCTAAATTTTAATAATTATGAAAAAAGCAAAAAAAATATTTACAAAAAAAACTTTTTTCATCATTATAAAATATAGGATCCGACCCACCTTTCTTAGTGCTTCTTATTTAATATTCTAAATTTTGAACTCGAGTTGGCGCTTCGTGTGAAAATAAGTTGGAAAATTAACAAAGTTTCTGTAAGGTAGGAATCTGGTCACGTGACCCACTCATCACATGGCCTTAAGGGATTTTTAATGTCCAAAGAATATAGTGCATTTAAAAAGATTTAAAAAGAAAATTAAATCAAAAAATTTTAATTCATAAAATTTTAAGTCATAAAATGTATGTACACATTATAAAAGATATTAAAGACTGCGAGATGTACGGGATTTAAAAAATTTTAAGAAATATAGTGTATAGTGTGACTATGAAGGCTTTTAACATGATATTTGCAATTTTGAAAATCTTAATACTGAATTTGTCCTGCCATTTTTAATAGTTGCATTTAAAACTACAAAAATGTGAAATTAGAAATTGTAGACTTCCAACAATTAAGTGATTTCAAACCAAATATTTTCGAACATAAGCTTTTGAAGCAAAAATCTATCATTTGAATTGAAACCTTTTAAACTCCTAAGATTATATATATATTATTAAGCATCATATCTCGTTCTACCAAGCATTCAAAAATATACATTATCGATTCAGAAGCCTTAACCTTTTTCAATTTCAAATTTTCCAATGTAAAATTTAAATATGAAAAAAAGTATATTTTTAAACTTCTTGCTATTATATTTGCATAATTAAAAATGAGGAGATTTCAACAATAACTTTTTGAAATTCAAGCTTCTAAAATGCTTAATTTTAAACTTAATAGTTTCCTAATTTTAGCTCTTTAACTATTAGTTTGAAAAAAATTTAAATTAAACTCTTCACAAATTTTAATTTCACAACAAATACATTATCATGTAATATTAAGTTATATTTCGTGTAATTATATATGTATTTTTCTACAAAGAATTTATCAAATTTCGGATCGAAATATAAACTACAAATAGGTTTAACTATAAGAAATAAATTCTTTGATATGCTAAAATGTAAAAATACCCCGATATTTTTCACTAACAGTTTATGGTATTATTGAGATGACATCTGGATATGAAGAACAAAAATGAATTTTTTTCTAGACTAAAGAATACAAAATTTGACTTTGGAATTTTTTGGGAATTTTTTCTTAGAAAAGAAAAAACTTAATGGCCTTAATTCAGTCATTCCGAAGATTCCCACATAGTTTCAATTCCATTTTTAACTGGTTCACCTGCAAATTAAAGCCTGTTGAACAATCTCAAACTTTCAAATTAAAAATCGGTAACTTTTAAAATCAACAGTTTTTAGTATTGGGTATTGCAAACCAAATTATTTGAAATCTTCAAAATTGCAATATTGCAAAGCTATTAAAGCGATTGGATATGTAGGTCCCGGAAGCTGGAATTACAGCATT
Organism: Belonocnema kinseyi; assembly: GCF_010883055.1. NCBI lineage: Eukaryota > Metazoa > Arthropoda > Insecta > Hymenoptera > Cynipidae > Belonocnema > Belonocnema kinseyi. The sequence goes on from NC_046663.1 coordinate 80,479,059, forward strand.
GTCACATCGATATAGGCCCCGTAATTTTGGTCAAAAAAATGTAGTAATGCTAGCTTCAGCTGAAGCCACAACTCCGTTATGTAAAACTGGGAAACTATTAGTGGTATCAAATTCTTCTTTGCGCAGGAATTTAGTGCTAATTAAGTGCTTTGGATTTGTGCATTGCAAAAAATCTGGGCACTTTTTTTACCAAATATGGGTAATAATGCTGGCTTCAAGTGATTCCGAGGCTACACAGCAAAAGAAGTACTTAATTTAAGTCGAAAATTCGGCTTATTTTAAGGTGACACAAGAAGAAGCATAGGAAATCTGAAATTAAGAATTACAACTGAACATTAAATTAAGGGAATTAGATTCCTGAAATTCAGGTCGGGGTTATTTGATTTCAGGGAGGCATGACCTGAAATTCAGATATGCTCGCTTTTCAATTAAAAATATATGTATACTGAAAGCTAGTGTAACCTTAAGTTAAGACACTATTCTAACTGAAATTAAGGATAATATTCTAAATAAGAACCAAGAATTTCTCACGCCCTACGGACACTCATCAGCTGTTCGTATATAACAATTATTCGAAAGAAATTGTTTTCGGAATCTAAAGAATTTATGTCATTATCCTGAATTTTTTAAAAAGTTCTAAAATATCTTATAACTTTTCATTGTTTTTTAATCGTTTCAAAACTTCTACATATCTCTTAAATTTACTAAAATTTGTTCTAAAATGATGTATTATGGCACGAGAATGCTTTAAAAACTTGTAGACCCTTTTTTATAAATTTTTTGAAATAATTTGAAATGTTTTGTATTCTTTTTTAAGGAGGTCTTAGAACTCATTAGTAAACAATTGTTTGAAATTTTCCTATGAATCTAAAATATATATTTTTCCTTCTCGTGACGCCCTAAAAAATTAAGTTTACCTATATTTAAATTAAATTCTGGAAAATGGAAATAATTGTATTCAAATCTTTTATAGTTTTTTTCAACAATTTTGAAATCTTAAAAATGTTAAATTATCATTTCAAAATGAAATATTAACTGCTTAGAATTTTCCCATAACTGTTTGAAAAAATGTAATCTCAAAATCTTTTAAAATTATTAAGACGCTTTTATTGTTCTAATTCTTAAAATAAGTTTCTCCAATAATTTTAGTTTACTTATCTCTTTAGAAATTTATGAAAAAAATATTAGCCAGATGAAAAAAAAGAAAACATTTTTTCTTAAAAACTCTGAAATTATAATATGGTAGCAAAATGTTAAGAAAAAATTATTGCACAAAATAAAATACTTAATTTTTAAAAAGTTATAATTGAATCTTTACATAGTTCGATGTTGTGGAAAAATTAGTCATCTAACAATTAATTGATTTTTTCATAAATGATAACATGAAAAGCATTAAACAATTATTTTCATTCAAACATAGAAATAATTTGTACACTAAATTTTCTTTTATTATCGCATTCATTTTTGCAAATTTCTTTTATTGGTAACTTTTGATACTAATTTCAAAAAAAAATCAAACGTATTTCCATATGATTTGAAAAATTGAATGCTAATACACATTTCAGTACATCAGAATCATTTCAAAAATTATCTAGTTGAACTAATATAATTGCAAATAGTAATTTATTTTTAATATTCAAATTATATTCACAAAATAAAAATTATGAAACAATTATTTTCATCGAAACATTCTAATAATATTTGCGTTATGTGCATATTCTCCTTTAAATTTTGAAACAGCATTTCTATACGTCTACTTTATTAATACCAGGTGTATACATATGAAACCGGTATTGCCATTTAGCGGCCAGTAGGCACACTTGTAGGCACTGTCGGAACTTACCATTTGTGCTAATTGGCG
>NC_046663.1:80481019-80491543 GCF_010883055.1 Belonocnema kinseyi
GAGGGCGCATACTTTGAATAAAATATTTGTTATCATTCTCTTGAAATAAATGTGTTTTTTTTTCTTGAAAAAATACCGGTTTCATATGTATACACCTGGTAACCTTTCTCACAAATTAAAACCAATATGAAGAAAGTGTGAATTTGTTTCACTGATTTTAAATGTTATTTACAAAAATTTCATTTTTTAGTGACTTAATATTCAGAACACACCACCATAATTCCGAAAAATTACTTAATTGAAATAGAGGTACTTCAAAAATATATTGATTTATATTATGCAAATGATATTAAATGTTCCATTATATCACCTTCAAGTAAACAATTAATTTGTTACTTCTTGTACTTAAGTTTAAGGTAATAAATTTTAATCTTTATTGAATTTAATGTTCAAAAAAAATATTCAGCTTATATCAATTAGTCATTTTACAAAATAAGAAGCATTAAACTATAATTCTCACTAAAACCGTTAAAAAAATTTTAGTTAATACATTTTTTTAAATTTGAACTTTCATTTCTAAAATTTGTCTTTATTAATAAACTCGTAGGCTAATTCCAGAAAATGTGAGTTTTGGTAAAATCAGTTGATAATTAATTAATCATTTCACAACATAAAAAGCAGTACACAATTATTTTCATGAAAACATTCAAATAATGTTTACATTGTATTCTTATTTGAATTTGAAACTGCATTTCTCTACATTTAATTTATTAATAACCTTTCTAAATAAGTTAAAAAAAATTAAAATATGTGTACATATAATTCAGAAAATTGAATTTAAATACTCATCTTACAATATCGGATGCACTATAAAAAATCATATAATTGTAATACAAGTATTTAAAAGAAAAAAAGAAAATTTTATTATGAAAGTAATAGACAATATTTAATCACATAATCTGATAGGAAATAACATATTTATATTACTAAATATTAAAAAATTTAAATCTAATCTTTATGTACTTTGATATTTTATTTTTTGTAAATAAATTTTAATTTATATCGTAATATTATTTAACTTAATGATGTCACAATATATCTATTAATTTAATAATCTTTGATATTATTTAACAAAATTATATTTTAAGATAAAATTAAAAAAATTATTCTTGTATCATTGAATAAACCAATTTAAAATTTATTGAAATTATATTTAATTTTAAATTTCTAAATAATTTTTAAATATGAAATATGAATTAAATATTATTATAACAATTATAAGCATGTACAACATAGTATTATCATGCTTTATAATTTACAAATATATAAATCACGAAAATATTATTATTATAACTAAAACGTGAGAAAAAGAATTTTTTGTTAATGACTCAATTATGTAAAATGTAGAATTAATATAGCTCCAATATTAAATGGTTAATAAATTTTGATTAGATAACGTTAAAATAAAAATACGGTATTATTTAATTTTAATATAAAAATTACACGTTTTTTAACCTTCAATGATTAACATAATTAATACATTAATATAATAAATTTATTTAATTTTTATTTAACTTATAATAATTTTATGTTTTAATAAAAATTTTAATTATAATTTATATAATATTATTATTGAACTTGATGATTTCTCAATAGATCTATTAATTTAATAAGCGCTTATATATAATATAAACAATTAAATTTTAAGATAAACTTTAAATAATCATTCCTGTAACATTGAATAAACCAATTAAAAATTTATTAAAATTATATTTAATTTTTATTTTGTAAATAATTTTAAAGTATAAAATATATAAATATAGTATTATTATAAACAATTAGCAGCATGTATAACATGATATTATTAAGCTTTATAATTTGAAATATAATAATAAATCAAATATTATTATAACTGAACTGTTCAAAAAAATTGTTTTAATGACTCACTTTTAATGTATAATTTAAAATTAATATAGTTATATACATGTAGTTATTTTTACCATTAAATTAATTATATAATTAGAACATGAAAATAATAAATTTATTTAATTCTAATTTACTTTATGATAACTTTATATTTAAATAACATGTTTCATTATAGTTTATATTATAATATTATTAAAATTAATGATTTCACAATATATCTATTAATTTAGTATTCTTTTATATTATTTGAAAAAATTAGATTTTAACATAAACTTTCGATTATTATTCCTATAACATTGAATAAACCACATTCTGGTGAAAAGTATCTTCAGTGATTTAATGTAACGATTTAAGAATTATGAGAAACAAATTTAAATATCATACATAATAATAATTCATTAAAAATAACAGCTGTTATTGAAAGTGAAAATAAAAAGACACAAAACGGAAAAATGATCGGCGATCGATAAAAGTAGAAATCTAGTGTTTTGTTTCGATTGACTTTATACGTTGACGAAAGATGTCGCCATGGAATAAACTACTTCATTCATTAACTTGACCCTGTAAGTTCCGTCCGCATGCGCTATTAATGGAGGTTACTAGTTTTTAAATATTGGAATCTAGAATGACCGTGTTATTTTTTTTCAATAACACGTTCATTCCAAAACACTGCTCTGACCCAACTCGCTGATTAATCTCTCTAGCGATCACCCCAGGCGAAGAGCTTCACAAAGTCAGTATGACAAGCTCTCAATATGCTTCAATATGTGTACAATCGAATAATTGGTAGATTATTGCATATAAATAACAATTAACTTAAGAATCTAAAGAGTTAACAAGAGGGTCGAGCTATAAATAAGAATATGGAATTTTTCAGAAAAGAATCTGCATTTATTATATTTGTAAATGTACTGCATTATTATTCAATAATTTTAATTTATTTCGAGATGTATACATTTTTACTCCGCGTTTATACATTCATAGATAATAAATCGTTGTTCTCCCAATGCAGATGTATTGCGAATACGCAGTCATATTGCTTGTTGATTTAACGTTCGGTTCGTTCATCCGGCCTGATAAATCCGCAATTGGGAGAGTATAATTTTTCATCAGAAAACTATTATACTCCTATATAGTTGAATGTCACTCTAGAATAATTAGAAATGCTGCATAATATCACAAAATTTACGTGAGCGCGTTTCTGCGCGATAGTACTTTATAATGAATTTAATTTTGTCGCTGTGGGACAAGGCAGATCGGCGTGAAGAAGGCATACGGGATGAGGGAGATAGTCGCAGTGTTGAAATATTTGCGGTTGTCCCATTTCGTAATTACCCTTTCCCTCGTTAGCGTTCTGTAAATTAATATTCCTGCAACAAATATTAGAGTATAACGAGCATACTGAAGATAATAAATTGCACTTGTTTATAAATATATTTTCCTTGTCTGAATCATCCAAAGGAGAATATGCAGGCTGCGCATTGTGTCCCCTGTTTTCCCTTTTTTAAATAATTCCTCTTTTTCTACTTTTGCCAAGAAACCTCTTCTTTTTCATCCTTTTCTCAGTTTTTTTTGGTTTATATGCGAACTGAACTGACAGACGCCAATAATAAAATGCAACTATTTTGTTTAAAAATCATATTTTTTCGTTCAAAAATCCACTGCTTGGTTGAAAGTTGAACTACTTTGTTAAAAATTCATTTTACTGATTAAAGATTTAACTGTTTTCTTAAAAATTGTTTTTCTTTTTTATTCTATAAACACTTCATGTTCATGACTTAAAAGTTAACTACTCTGTTTTTGCTGCAAATTTATATTTCACATACTCTTTGATCTTTGTTTTTGATCAGTGAAGGCAAATATCCATAGATCCGGATATTTTTTTTATCTATTGATCAAAAAATAAAAATAGTACAAATAGTAGAAATAGTAAAATTAGCAGATAAAAAACTGAGTATTTATGAAAACTAATTTCCTTCATTAACAAATTCAGCTATTAACATTTTTCGTTAAGAATTCATATTACATTTTCATCCTAATGAGAAGGCATTGGTTTTATGTAAAATTTCACTTTGTCAGTTTGCATCAAATCTCTACGTTTTGAGACCCACTGAGTCAGAAAAAAACGATTTTTACGAAGATGTTTGTCTGTCTGTAGTATGTGGTCTGTATTCTGTAGACACGTCAACTTTCGAAAAATTGATCAGGTTGGATTCTGCTTTGGCACACTTTTTTAAAGCCTAAAAGGAAAGAATAAGGTCGTAAATCAGCTATTTTTGATCAAAATTTAAAAAGTGAGCGCATTTTCAAAATGCTTAGAACAAAATTTTTTTAAGATTTCAAAATTCCATCTACGGTTATTCATAGTACTCAGAAACTCAAATAATTTATCCTAATGACTTTTTTCTATAAAAAGAAAATTATCAGCGTTAGAGCATTTTCAAAATCCAAAAAAACAAACTAAAATGAACATTTTAAGCCAAATAACGCACAATATGAAAAATAGTCAAGAGAAGAAAAACGTTGGTTTTTGAAAGCTCTACAAGATTATTATAACAACTTTTTTAAGTTGGTCCAAAAGTTGAAAATTCAAAATTTGATCCTACCAAACATTTTCGAAAAATCCAAAAATTACATTTTTTGGTAAAACTATGCAAGATAGGAAAAAAATTAAGAAGGTAAAATTGCGCGCCCTGGAAAGACCTACAAATTTGTAATCAATCACTCTTCGATAGGACGCATTTTTTTTTTTGTTTTTAGTCGTAAAAAACATTACAATCTTTTTAAATTTTGGACTAACGACGCAAGCTACAAAAAAGATGAGACAAAGCTTGTTTATCCAAAAAAGAACTATAATTATTGATAGGACACGTAGTTTTTGCTTTAGTCGTAAAAAATAACATTCAAAATTAAAATGCGAATTTTTTTTTGAAAAAATTATATGCGTACAAACTATAATTAACAGACAAAAGTTGTTCGCCTAAAAAGATCTATAAATTTATTATTAATCAATTTTCGATACAATGAGTAGATTTTCTTTCAATCGTAAAAAATAAGATTAAAAATAAAAAATTAAATTTTTGGAAATAGAACAGAAAAGATGAAAAAGGACAAAGGATCGTATATAGGACCCTATATAGGTTCCTGTATTGGACCATATGCAGATGCACATTACTTTTTCTTTAATCGAAAAAAACAAGAATGAAAATATTAAAAAATGATAAAAACAAGGAAATAAGAATGCGTATGATTCAATTTTTATGCATATTATGAATTGTAATGATATAAATTGATTGAAATGATACATGTTTCAGCGCAGCTTGGAATGCAATTTAAAGCAAAATACGAAACAAATATTAAAATAATCATGATAAAAACAATTTGTGCTTTATTTTGCAATATTTGAATAAGCAATGCCAGACAGAGTTATATAAAAAATGTATTATGTTTAATATAAAAGTGTTGTGCATAATGTAGAAATGTTGACATTTTAGACAGAGTCGAGTGCGAAGCACGAGATACGTGATTCGAGTGCGAGAACCAACAGTCGCGCGCCCTAGGCGCGCTCGAACTCTCAAGCTAAGCGAGCTTCGCGCGTAGCGCGCAATCAACAAGCTGTCCGGTTGAAAGTTGAAATTCGTTGTTAAAAGTTGATTTGATTGGATGAAGATAGAACTATTTCGCTGAAAATTCTTTTTTTTTCTTTTGTTAAAAGTTCTTTTTCGTAACTTCAAAATGAACCATGCTACTTTTGGTTGAAAAGTGATAGGTTTATAATCGAACATCGACTATTTGATTGAAAAAGAATTCTGGTCGAAAATTCATTTTTTCGGGATGAAAATTTGATTTCATTGTAGAAAATTCGTCTTTGTGTCTAAAAGAAATTCAATTTTTTTGTTAAAAATTGCTCATTTGAGTTGAAAATTGTATTATTTTGTCATAAAATGCAACCATTTGATTAACTATAAATATATTTTTCTTCATTATCTTTTAAGTTGAAAGTTAGATTCCTTTGTAGCAAATTCGTCTTTATGACTTGACAATTCTACTGGTTTGTTAAGCTTTCTCTTTTTTTAGTATAAATTTTATTCTTTGGGTAGAAAATTCCAATATTTGGTTGAAAATTAAAATTTTTGTTGAACATTCAGCTGTTTTGTTTATAATTCGTATTTTTGGTTGAACTCAACTGTTTTTTTGTTGTTGAAATGTAAACTGTTACATGTTTCATTGAGAATTCATATTTTTTCAACAAAAATGAAACTACTTGGTCTAAAATGGAACTAATTTTTTTAATATTATTTTTCATTGTAGAAAATTCATCATTTTAGTTGAATATTCATGTATTCTGTTTAAAATGCAACTATTTTGTTGTAAATACACCTTTGTAGGCTGAATCTTGAACTGTTTGCTTAAAAATTTAACTATTATATTAAAAATGTGTTTCATTAAATATTGATCTTTTTGGATAGAGGAATTTATCCTTTTAAAATAAATTTTTCTATTTCTTTCTAAATGATACTGTTTTGTTCGTATTTTTTTATCTCAGCTATTTTGCTAAAATATTCGACTTTTCAACTTGAAAACTTAACTCCCTTGTTGAAAATTCGTCTAGGTAGAAAATTAATCTTTTTCGGTTTTTAGAGCAGTTTAGGCTGTGAAGTTTAAAAATGCTTTTGAACAAAACTCGTAAAAAAATTGTATCTCCGAAACTGTTACTAACAATATTTGCAACCATATTAATCATTGAAGAACGTGAGATATTTTATGTTCTGAAAGACTTTTTCTAATATTTGCGGGTGTCCCTTAGAATTTGTAAAATGTTGACGGAAATTCATTCAAAGTGAATTGCTGACTACCACTCTGATTCGTCGATTCATATTCTGGGCAATGCATGTAATATTCTAACGAGACGAAAGCTCGCTGAGATTTGTGCTCATTTAAGAGCTTAAGGCCGATCTAGAGGATCGATAGATGCATTCCTCTTAACTGCACTTGGGACGTGCGTGCGGAATTTCCCGATTGGAATACCCAGAATTCCGCAAAGTACGTCCCGCTGGTTGGTATTCACGTTTTACTTCCGTTTTCTGCATCTTCCTGCGATCCTGTGGTGTAATTTTGTCCTTTAATGGCGAGAGGGTAGTGAAAGCCTTATTTGACCGATTATTTTCAAGAAACAAGATTTCATCTTTAATTATAGTTCATCTACACGGTTTTTTATGTTTCTGTTGAAATCAGATGCACCAGAGAATTTTGTGTATAGATTTCATGTATACATTAAAGTGGACCAAAAAATGGACTTTTGACTTTTGGTGATACATCCACCCTGATTAGTTCGTTTTCCGGAAACAGAAATGTTGTTTTTTTACCAAGTTAGTCAACATATGCCCGTGTTCCTGGGCTTTTGAAATTAAGGTGGACTTTTAAATGGGAAAATCTTAGTTTTCGATAAAATGGGAAAAAGAAGTACTAATAATTAACTTTTTGTAAATGAAACTTTAGGCATCTTTAAAGTAATGGTCAAGGAATAATTGCTACTCAATAACTTTAAAGTTTGACCTCCCCCCCCCTCCCTTAATACCCTTATATTGTGCCCGAAAAATGCTCCTAAAATGCGAAATAACAGCTTCATGTAAAATTCATGCTCAGTAAAGTATTTTTGTTTTTTCAACAATAATTATTTTTGTAATTATTTTTTTCGCATGAATGTAAAGAATTGTAAAAAGAATATTTTTTGTTTGATCTATTTTGCAATTGGTTTAATAATTTCTAGTTGTGTAGTTTTTTTCACCCAATCGTGAAAAGTTAGTATTTTTTGGAATTAATGACATAATTAACGAATTTTAGGAGTAAAATTTGTTTAGATTATTTGACAATCATTCAAACAATGTTTGCATTTATCAAAATAATTTATCTCCTGTAAATCTTGAACAGTTATTATTTTCTGGAATTAATGATAGAGGTTAATTATTGTTAACAGTGATATTTTTTGAGGAAGGAAGTTTGCAATGATTGAAACAATATCACTTCTTCCTTTTTATAGGAAAGATGGAGAAAAGTCTAGTTTTTTCGAATCTCTTGCACTATGTTGCTTATTAATTAGGATTTTCATATTTCAACGAAAACGTTTTGAAAAAATAACGATCGATAACGTAACGCAAAAAAATTCTTCAATTTTTTTTGTTAAAAAAATTAAGGTATAGGTTCTGATCACGAAAGATCGAAGGTTGAATTACAACATGTATAAATCAATTTGCTTAATATTAGTATCATTACGTGATTATTTTGTTTAAAATTTAAAATAATACCACTTTCGAAGTATGCTGATTCGTAGTAACTAAATATAGGATACTAGTTAAATTGAATATGAAAGGCTCACATTGAGGCTCACATATTCTTTGAGATATCTTGAAATTTTTTGGTATCTGTTAAAATATCTTGAAATCTTTTAAAATCCCGTAAATCTTTGAAGCGATTGGAAGTCCTATAACCTGCCTTGATTTTGCATTGCTTACTATTTTTTGAATTTTCCTGAAATTCCTTGGAATCTTTAAAAACAACTTAAAATCTTTCAGATCCTCTGCAATTTTTAAGTTTCTTCATATATCTTGAAATTAACTCAAATACTTTAGAATCCATAGAAATCTGTTCAAATCGTACAAAAACCATTAAATTAAGCAGAAGTAATTTGAAATTCTTTGAATATAAATTAAAGTTAACTTTTTCATTCAAGTTTTGCAAAAAAAAAAAAACATAAAAAAACCTAGAAATCTTTATAAATCCCTTGAAATAATTTGAAATTCTAATTTGAGTAAATAAGTAAATCATTTTACTTCTATAACTATGTTTCGTCTTTAGATTTGGTTAGTTTCATGTTGACATCAGATACACCGGAGAGTCTGATAGACAGATTGAAATTATATACAGAACGAACTGTTTTAAGTTAAATAATTTCATAATTTGCAAACGCACCATTTAGACATATGTAGTTGATTGGTTTATCTTGTGAATCCGTAATTACAAATTTTGTTACATTCCAGTGTAACTAAACCATGCAGAAAATATATGATATCCTGATAGCGATTTCCAGTTTAAATTTCGAGATGCAATCGAATCGCTTAATATTAGTTTAGTTTCGTAATTATTTTGTTCAAAATATTGATTTATCAATTTAATGTAGAATACTGTCTATTTAAAAAAATTATATAACGAAATTTCTCAAGAATCTCAATGAACCTCAATGGTTTTTAAATGATTTGAAATTTCTCCATTTGTTATATTAAAAAAATTTAAATTAAACCTGCTGGAAAATTCCAATTTGTTTACTACTCCTAATTTAATTTGTGATCATTATGATTGCTGGAGAAATATTTCCTTGTTCTTGTAAATTCAGATCACCAATTTTATAGTTTGATGAGTGAATAATACTGTGGGATTTATAATTTTCATTTTGTATCAGATAATAAGTTTTAAAATATTTCTCAAGAAAACATTTCTGAATATATCTTTGGGTTTTGCAAAGTGTTAGCAACGTTTCCGAAGTATTTCGGGATATTTAAAAGAATTTCTAATTATTTAAAAGGATTATTAGGGATTTTGGTCCAATTTAAGAAATAGAAAATGATTTTATGGAATTCAAATTAATTTAAAAACATTTCAAGCAATTTCAAATAATTTATATAAATTGTATAGAACTGTACAATATTTTTTTAATTTTCACAGAATATTAATCGATTATCTTTTGAGATTTCATAGGATTTTTATCTATACAAATTATTTTTAGAAGATTTCAAAGGATGTAGAGAGATATTTACGATCTTGTAAAAGTTTTCAATAGGTTCCAAATTATTTTACGCAACATGACAAACCTTCTGAAGGGTTTAATTGTTTTAAAAAGATTTGTATTGATATCAAGAGATTTCAAAATATTTCAACGGGTTTCACAAGATTTCAAATTATCTCTAAAGAGTTCGAGGAATTTCTTAAATTTGTAAGGAATTTCAGAGGATTTTCAAGCATTCCAAATCATTCTAAACGATTTCAATAAAGGGTCCAAGGATTTCATGTAATTTTAACAGGATTTATCATTGAAATTTTTAGTGTACACCAGATATTAAATTTTTAAAGATTTATAAAGATTTCAGAACAACTTTAGCTTATTTTTGTGTACTTCATCTAAAGTTGATACTTTTTATTAAGAAATCATTAGATGTAGATCGAATGATTTTCGTCTAAAATAATAAAATTTAAAAGCTTGAACTATTTCTCATTGTATTAGCGCTTTCAGTGTAAAATTATTTTTATTTTTAATATAAATTATATTTCATAAAGTATGTACAGCTTTTTTTTTAAATCTAGGTTATTTTAACGTGTTTTATCGGAAAATGGTGATTTTAAAGAAAAATCGTCAGATTTAAAGGATTATTTACAAAACTAAAAAAATTTTGTGATGTTATGTTGAGATTATAATTGAGTGGCCAGAAACGAAAAGGGTCCGAGCGCTCGAAAACGCAAAAAAGTTTTGTCCAAACGTCTTGTGATATCAAAATTTCGAAATTCAAAAATGAAATTTATAAAAATATTTTCTTGTAGAGAATGACAAGATGGAACTTTTTTTTCTTTAGAGTTTTTCAATCCGATTTATATTTTTGATAATAAAAA
>NC_046663.1:80491643-80492836 GCF_010883055.1 Belonocnema kinseyi
CCGAAGGGAGAGTTCGTCTGTTGAGTATTTCGATAATCCTGAATTGAATTTAAGCAAAATGTATCATTTATTCGTTGAATCTTATACTGATAAAACAGGTGAAACAAAGCTATATGTACTTTTTTATTGAGGGCAATTACAAAAAAGGTGCAAATACAGTGTGTAATTTTCTGTTTGATGCCATAAGGCGAGAGAGCTCGAAGGAGGAGCTTTCGAAAAAATTTACATGTTCTCAGAAAGTTGTGGAGGTCAAAATAAAAATTATACGATTCTTTGTTTTTTTTCATTATTATCTGAATATTTGCAAACAGAAATTGATCACGTTTATCCAGTACGCGGTCATTCTTATTGATCTTGCGACAGAAATTTCGGAACCTATGGAAAGAACAAAAAAATGCTGAAATTATTGAATCCGATGAAAAATATTATGAGATGATTCGAAATTCAAGAAAGCCACCTTTTACGATATTAAATGAATCTAATTACACAATTAAAAATTTCGAAAAACTCATTCTAGAAAAAATTGTTGTTCCCAAAAATATTCGTATTAGAGATGCAGTGAGAATAACTTATTTTCCGAACCGTTACGTAAACGTTTACTATGGTTACGATGAAGAATGTGTAGATTTTTTTATCAATTCTGACGTCCAGTTTTGCGATCTGTTAAACACGGAACTAGTTGAATTTGTTGGTATCAGTCAGGAAAAAATAAACGATGTAAAATATTTGCTTCGTTTTTTGAGTCCCTTTTCTTTTCGAAAAAACAATCGTGAAACAAAAAAAAAAGTGACAGCGGAAAAATTCCGTCTCATCTAAAAAGGTTGTGATATACTATTTACTACGAAGTTTTGAGAAGCGATTGTATAACGTCTAGAAAATGTATTGTTGTTATTATTTAGCGTTAAGTGAGTACACATATGTATATAAACTTTATATTTATGATGGTTTGTTTTTAAGTATAAGATAATTGAGATGAACCCCCAAAAAGACGTGCAATAACAATAAAAAATGTCGACAAGTACACGTTTCTTTGATTCCTAATAATGCCTTTTATTAAATACTGTTTGCTTTCCTTCTACCATAAAAATGTATCATATACTAGTCGCTAAGTTTATATTGAAATATTAGTTCCATTTATTATTGGTTTCATGATTGCGAATCAAAAACCGACAAGCGAGAGTACTAACGTTGAG
>NC_046663.1:80492936-80496758 GCF_010883055.1 Belonocnema kinseyi
ATTAAACTAATAAGAGATGTTTCTTAGCAAAAAATTACATTAACAATCAGAATTTTACAAGGATGTCTCGGTTCTGACTTGTCCTTGAAATATTGGCTTCGGAAGTGATACAGGTTGAAAACCCCAACTTTTCATATGAAAAAAATGTTAAAGGTAAATATTTTGGATTAGTTGAAATAAGTTCAATAGTCTATTATAACTAAAAAGTATTTAAATGAACAAAATGCCAGTAGTAGGAGTTGAATCCAGACTTTCCAGCAAGAAACTCGGAGTGCTACCTTCTGATCTGACCGGGAAGTGAAAGACTCTCGTATCAGGACCCATGTAATGTGCCTGAATTTTTGCCGTTTTTTCGTGAATGACTGAAAAGCGTATCTTATTACTTTAGCATATTACGCGTTTGGTAGAAACCTATTACACTTGAAACTGGATTCGTGCACGGTTTTGGATATGGCCTGGAACACAAATCCAGGGACCCTGAACGTAAACAGGCAGGAGCGCATGAACGATTTCTGTTGGATTTAGCAACATGGCGCAACCTGATGCAACTAACGCGGTGAGAGGGCGGCCCTCAAGCTGTTTGTCTCGCTTGACTGAATACATCCTCTCGGAACGGTTAAATCTAGTTTACGGAAATCCAGGTTCCAGTGTACTGGGTAGAATATGAATCTAAACAAAATTCCGATGGTTTTAGGTTTCCCTTGTAAGAGGAGATATTTTGATATTGACAACCGGCAAAAACTGGAATTTGGTATTAATAAATTACTAGATAGTCTGAGGTGGCCCAAAAAATTAAAAATTTTAAAATTGAAGGTACTCTCTAAAATATTTGTTCCTTTTGAAGAACGAATTATGTAGTATAAAGTTGAGCTAATACCAACAATGCCTAAGTACTTCCTCATCGGACCTAAAGCTTTTAAAGCTTAATACCTTTCTTATTTTTAACTTCACATTACAATATCAAACGTATTATTATCTATAATTTAGACCGCGAATTCAAGGGTGAAATTATAGTTTTAGCAAAATGAATCTTAGGTATTTTTTGCAATTATGTAATTTTTTACATTAGTCAATGCATTTTATTCTCCACCTAAATGAAGAATAAATTTCTAGACGAATTTATTGTCCCGTATTAAAATACATTATGGTTTCCTTGAATTAGTGTATAGAGAAACATATTATTGCCAAAACACGCTTAAGATTAATTTTTCTAACAATCCAATTTCACCGTTAAATTTACGGTGAAAATTCAAGAAAATAATACCTTTGATATTTTTTGTTAATATTTGAAAATAAGGAAGATATTAGGCTTTAAAATATTTAAGGTCGATGAGGGAGTACTAGGTATTGTTGTTTTTATCTCCAGTTGATAATGCGTCATTTTTTCTTCAAAGGGAACAAGTATTTTTGATAACACCTTCAATTTTTATAATTTTCTATTATTTATGGACCACCCTAGTAGACACCCTGTTACGCTTTAGCGGTAAGCACAAATTTCTTTAGATTTCTGTTTGGCAAATGATGCAATTTTCTGACATCTTATTTCATGTGAGAAATTAGTATTTTGTAATGTTCACAGATGCAAATTTTAATCACATTAACTGGAGCACCAGAGCAGAGGTTATACAAATACCCATACGGAAGGAGGGTATTCTCGAACCTACATTGTTACACAATTAGCATACAGTGGGATTCGCTCGGGATGTCTAAGGGTTCTCTTTGAGCCTCTTTCTCTCATTCATCTTCTTATTCGCGATTGAATAATGCGAACAATAGTTTACCTCTACTCAAATGTCTGGGTACTTGGTACTCATCGCATACTCTGGCTGCTCCTCGAATACAAAAGGTCCTGCTATTAAATTCGGGTTATATGCATATGCAATATTATTTCTCTAATTGCAAATTTGTGGAGGCATTCTCTTTACACACATTCCGTCAAATTAATTTACTAGTTTTCAATTACCATTTTCTCATTTCCGCGCAATTGAATGGCATCAAAACTGGTAATATTCGTATCATGTGCCCATTTTTTTCCACTTTGTCGAAAACTAATGCAAATAAAACGGGTACTATTCGTGTTTGAGTGGCTTAAAGAAACTTACCGCAGAACTGTAGGATTACATCTTCTCCAATCTAAAAAGGTATCCTTGTGTATCGTGTCCTTATAGCGGTGAATTTCAGATTCAACGGATCAAAAAATATTCTATGAATTGCTATATATGGTAAAACCTTATTTCAAGTCGATTTATATTTTATATTAGTTTTTCTCGTTTGATCGAATATTCAGCATAATAACTTTGTCAGAAAATCTTATTTTCGTAGAGATGACTAAGAAACCAAACCTTTCGGAACGGTTACCAAGTCTAAGACTTGCATTGATGTTTCTAATACTGATTTACTGAATTTTAATCTCGTGCTTTAATCTTAGACATGTGAAATGGCAAATCGAAATTAGGTTAAATAAAAAATGTAAAAATTATACTGATTTTTTAAGGGTAACTGTTAGGATATTATAGATAATACTAATGTGGTTGGTAACACACGAAATTTAAAATCTGAAGGTATGGATCATTTTCACATAATGTAAGTTTTTACGTTTTTAATCTGAAGTTAAAGAAATCAACTGCTCTATGCATACAATATGGAATAATTTTCGGATGAGACCGTATAAAGAATTAGTTTCAGTTGCTCTGTATATTAAATCAAGTTTATTTTTTTATATTTTGAATTTTGTATATAAAATGAACAAGCATACCCTTTTATAGCACGTAATTAAATATTAACAAATTAGACACAATAGTAAATACAGTTATCTCCCACCTATCGCACTACCATCCATCGCGACTTCCCCTACTCGGTTTGACCGCACTACCGACTTTTCAAAAAAATGTTTACATCCAATGGAAGTTATTTAATAAGTTAGTTTTAGTGTATAAATTGCTATTGATTTCAGACAAATACAAATTCAGTACAAATTATTTTATATGGAAAAACTAACATGCTTATCTAGAGTTCTCAAATTTTTAATTTTTTTCGGAATAAAACTTGTATCCAACCAAAAAGTTTTTCAGGATTTCTATGTAAAATTAGCATAGTAAATCTTCGTATGTTCTTTGCTACTTGTTTCCTTCACGGTCAAATTTTGTCATTCACATTTTTGAAAAGATTCGATTTTCTCAACCATAGCGATATGAGGTTGACTCGCAAGGGGAGAGAATTTCAGTTTCAGATTTTCGCGATATGCTGGAGGGTTCTATATTCCATAAAATCACATAAAATCTTATGTCTTGCTGAAGATTGGCCTGCTTTTGTTTATTTTATCCCTAAAAGTAAAAATAACAAATTCGATAAAATAGACTTAATTCTATATGCCTGATCGCTTTTCAGGTAATTTCAATACTGAGGGTAAATTGATACCCAAAAAAGTTTATTTTCTAGGGAATTTCTCGGCGTCTGATGGGAAACCCTGACGTTCTGGAAGAAAACCAATGCCAGATTCATATTCAGTATTTGATTTCAGCAACCCCCTCCCCCTAACCCCTCTGCAAGGACACATAATATTTCTTGGAATTCCCCTCCTCGTCTTACGTGAGATTTCACCTAGTTATCCTTCACGCTTAACCCTCATCACTTACATGGGGTCAGAATGACCCCAACATCAATTTCAGACTTAAATTTGAATAGGAGCGCGTTTAAATTAGGACTTGTTCTGCCGTCTGGTAGGGGGCCGTTCATTTTTCGGAACGGTAAAAATTAAGAAAGGTAAAATTTCAGAATGGGTTATAATACATAATGGTAAAACTTAGGAATAGCAAAAAGTAG
>NC_046663.1:80496858-80501002 GCF_010883055.1 Belonocnema kinseyi
ATAAATTTATTATGATATGCTATTTAAATTTACTGTGATAAATATTTGTATGCTACCATAAATAAAAAAACTATAGACCTGCTAATAGCAACATTTATTTAATATTCCGAATTTTTCTACTTTCCAAACTTTTCCTCTCCGTATTTTTACTTATTCCTAATTGTTCACCCTCCTAATTTTAACGTTTCCGAATTTTTACCCATTCCGTTTCTTTGGTTTCCGAATAAATACTATTCAGAGTTTTGAATTTCTGATTTATTCCTTTTTCCGAATTTTTGGTATTCCTAAGTTTTATCATTATGTATTATAACCCATTCTGAAATTTTACCTTTCTTAAATTTTATCCGTTCCGAAAAATGAACGGGTCCTGTCTGGTAAGAGATTGAGGCCTCTATACTATACGTTTAACATGCTACCGTTGAGCCTAAGTGTCTCTTCTGCTTTTGTAGTTGAATGAACAAATTGTTAATAATTTTTTGGAGTCATTCTGACCCCATATAAGTATAGTACTCGCGATACATAAAAATAAAAAAATTTAGTTTTTGGATTTTTTTCTACTTAAATAATCATGGTAAGTGTAACTAAACCGAACATACATATACGAATTTTCTTCCTAACCTAGAATTTGATGTTTTTAACATTTACAGTCACAATATTATGTACGTCGGGCTAGCGTCCAATGTGTGCAAACCATCGCGATTTATTATGCCTTGAATGTGTAGGCAAAGAGTAAAAATACATTTTTTCAGTTTCTTACTTTATTATACTGCTCTTTTAGATAGAAAAGTTTAACCTGATTAGAAACAATTACATACGAATAAAAATAGATCAAATCCTTGAATTTGTTATTAGGCGTTTATTAGTTTCTTGGTCTAAATATACCTCTCATACGATCTGTAAAATATTTATACATTTTGAATCAGGCTTATCTGTACGAATTTCGTTATTGATACACGACATTAGAAGAGTTTTCAAAACAAATTTTAGCTTTAAAGAATAAAAATTGTGGAAGTTATGAGTTTTTTAATGAAAAAATATTTTTTTATAACTTTTAAATTTTGAGAATTTTTGTATATGTCTGCAAATAATTTTCATTTGAAAAACTATCAGAATCTAATTTCTATATATTAAATAGCGTCCGTGACTTTTTTGAAATTGAAACCATGGATACAATCAGTATGACAACATTTCGAAGTCAGCTGGGTTCAATTTGACCCCATGTAAGTAATATGTCATTTTGCAGAGATATAAGTGATGAGGGTTAAATGTGGTTAGAGGAGGATCAGTTACACTGAAACTCATAACTTGACATATATCCAAAAATTTTATTTCATAAAAGATAATTATTTAATCTTTGGCATATCCGTATTATAATTAAAGATCAAATTTCAAATAATCTTAACGCTTTGTTCTCAGAAATGCAAAATATTACGCATGAATGACTTTTACCCCCCTTCCGCCCGAGATAGGGGCATGTGGAGAATGGTTACCCCCCCCCCACATTCTGAACTCTCGCTTAAGACACTTTTTTGTGGGCCTGCCTAGTTGATTAAACTTGAATTATTTTCTTTTCATTTTATATGGTATTATACGTATTTTATTATCATCAAAATAACCTTATAAATTAAGTGCCCCAGGAACAAGTTATTTACATAACAAAATTCAATACTTGAAGAAATTTCATGAAAAGAGGTATTTTTTAGGACTTCACAGAGTTCTCTCAAAAGTAGGAATTTCCAAAAGACTTATTAAAACTGCTATAATGCAACCGTGTCACATAATTTAAATAGGTTCGAGGTATCCAACAGGGTGGTCCAAAACATTTACTTTTGAATAGAGGACATGTTCTCTCCCCCTTTCCACTTTGTAAGGTTCCCGCAAAAGAAAAATTCTCCAAGTTTGAACCAAATTGGTTAAGTAGGTCAAAATAGCGGCTGTCATCGAAAATGTCGATATATATTTAAAAAAAAAGACTTAAAATTTTGGAAAAATTTAAGGTTATGTTAGTGTTTCACGATTTGTCTATAATTTTTGTCTGTGTTGGCTTTTTATACTACAAACCAGTACTTTCAATAGAGATTAGTAATTTTAAACAAAAAATTAAAACAATTTTTTTATTGGATCTTTAAAGAAATACGATAGATTTTTTTTTCATTTTTTTTCTTCTGTGTTTGATATAAAGCAACACCTTAATTCACAAAATGTCTATTAGTTTCATTAGAATCCGAAAAAAGCGTCGGAAATATTGCAATTTAACGAAAAGTCGATCTCATATTTCAAAAAGTGTAGCTTCCAGAATTTTTAAAATTTTCTAAAATTTTGTGGCCGAAAAATATTATCCATATATTACAAAGACATCACTCAGTTTCATTAAAGTCGATCATATGGCTGATAGGTTCAATATTCCTGACCTAAAAAGTGTCAGGGGTGACATTCTCGTAATCGTCAAAATATGGGGCATAATGGCACAAGAAAAAAAAGAGAGTGGATAGTGTGGAGTGGCATATAAACTGGTTTATTATATAGAGAGTAGAGAGATATTCATATAAATTTCAGCACCTGGTGACGGCCCTACTGAGGGAAATATATTAACAAACCGAAACACCTCTGGAACATATTTTGTACCGCTAGCGAGTACATTTTATCCGAAAGTTGTGATCTGGAATTGTACGTAGGAAGAGGCTTGTTCGCATATACGAGTAAGTGAATAGTCGCATTTCAATTCGAGTGAATTTAAGGAGGACTCAGCGTTCACCATGCCAAACCATAGGGCATTTCTCTCTTCGATTCCCTCGACGAGTCTACGTGTACCCAGTACCTACTCACGCAAGGTTTGAAAAGTAGTTCTCTTTTCTTCTGGCTCTCGTCCCACGATATTCGCCTTTTCATCCGCGCGCGTCTCAAGTCTCAAGTCTCAACCATGAACCTCCTAAGACACCCACCTATTTTCTCTTATTCCGGAAGAAAAGCGGCGGATGTCAAGAAACGTCGTTGCTGCAGCAGCTATTCGCTCGAACGGAGTTGGCATATATGTTCGCCCTGGGATGAATAAAATATCAGAATTATAGTGGGGAGATCGGATGAGGAGACTTTAATACCGCTTATATGTACGTACGTATGATCCTAGGCGTGGAAGTATACGGTGTATTAAGTTATTTAAGGAAGCAGTCGAAGAAATAGGCGAACACGACAATCTTGATTGCCTGCAACACTGCGAATATCCGATAAAACGCTAGCCCAGATATTTTCTCTGTCACATAATACTCTCAACGTTTACCTTCCCTCATTCCCTCTGCTCCCCTTTACTCCTTCTATTCCCTGAATTACACTTTAACTCTTGCCACTCTCTTAGAACAAGACAGAGATCCAAGGTGTAAAAGTATTACTGAACAGTGTTGGATAAGTTACCTTTTATGAGTAACTACACTTAATTCCCTACTTAACCACGGTTTCGCGCATTGCTTGCCTTTGCCTTCAGCATATCTCGGAGGAATCCAAATGTAAATATGAAAACTTTTCGCCTGATTGCGAGGAATTTTGTAACCTAATGCATATAACGAACGGAGAGTGCGTCCCTCCCTGCCGTGCAAACTAAAAACATACATAAGTGACATTGCCGCTTAGGTAGACTTTTTCTGTACCAAGTTTACGAGAAGAAACCTAAGCGTCAATGTTACTTATGTATCTTTTTTGTTTGTACGGCAGCTCCTGCTTATTTATTACGATCCCCTAAACAAGCCTCCCTTTCCCCGCACATCACAACATTCCGAGACCAACAGTTCTAGGGATAGCATACATTTAGCGTGCTTATGTCGGGTAATCAGTTATATTTACGTTACTTGTAACTTCAAGTTACTTAAAAAGCGACTTTTTTACTTTCTTAAGATTATAATTTAAAAATCAAAATAACTAAAATGATAATTCATAAATATTTAATTGAAAAAGAAATACTCCATAGTTAAATAAAATGAAAGTACACAATATATTTCGGAAAGTGAACAACAATATGTATTTAGAATAATATTTAAATTGATTAGCGTGACTGTATATATTGAAGCTTATAATTTTTACAGCGTAAAATAAGTTCGATTCAATTTAGTAAAATTGGTTGCCTGCAAACAGCTTTGGTCACAATTGGCGGGGG
>NC_046663.1:80501102-80508412 GCF_010883055.1 Belonocnema kinseyi
ACCACTCCCTGGTGCCACTCAGTCCTCAGCACGGTTGCTCACGCCTTGACTTGGGGGTCTTTGTGTTTGGTCCGCGGGGCGTATTTTATTTGGCCCTACCCTTCAATTAAACTAGATGAATTCTTAACGAAAAATATAATATTAGCGAAAACTTTAGCCAAATCAGACTAATTTTTACCAAGATTGTTGAATTTTCAACCAAAAAAAGTTACATTTGGAATCAAGGATGAAAAACAAGTTCCACGAAATTGTTAAATTTTTAAGGCAAAAAACTCATTTTCTACAAAACATGTGTATTTTTAAACGGAAAATATAAATCTTCAAGAAGAAAGTTACTTTTCAATCAAATAGTTGAATCTTCTACCAAAATAGTCGAATTTTTAACAAAACCCAGTGTTATTTCAAATTTAAAGAAGTTTTTAGGACGTTTTAAAAACGTCTTGAGATATTCCTGTCCATGTGGAATGCATTAATTTTTAAGCATGTAGTTCAATTTTAATCCAAAATAAATGAATTTTCAACGAAAAATATAATATTTTATATTATTTCAACTAAAAAAGATGATTTTTTAACGAAATAACTGAATCCTCAACCGAAACTTCGAAGTAACTAAAATGAAAGTTCCAATTTACTTTTTAAAACAGTAACTAAGTTACCCTGAAAGTTACAAAAAATAGTTTCTCAGTAACTTAGTTACTTGTAATATATTGCTACCCAACTCTGTGACTAACAAGTGAAGTGGCTCTCAATGTAAAAAGGTATCTAAATTTATAGCAAGATTTCAGATTGCATTTCCTTTTTTCGAATTTTGTTGTGAATAAATTTTCAATATAAGATTTTCTTTGAACCCTTAGACCGAAGAAAATCCTAATTTATGAATTATAATTTTGTATTTTGAACATGGAATTTAGTCAAGAATAATATTTTTGGAGGAAATTTTCTAAAGCTTTTTAATTCTCAGTTGGGACGGGGAATATAATAATAAAATATTTTTTTAAATCATATAAAGATTTACAATTATCCTGACTTGGAACAAGGAATTTTTTTAAGTAATTATAATTCAAAGTGTTGACAAAGAATTTCAGTAAAGAAATATAATTTTGAGTATGAAGCAAGGAATGTCTGTGAAGAATTATAATTTTTACTTCAGAACAGGGGAATTCTGAAAAAATTATAATTATCATTTCCATTTTTGCTTCATTTTAGAACAGGAAATTTCGTTAAGAATGATGATTTTTACTTTAGAACAAGGCATTTCGTAAAGAATTATAACTTTTTCTTAGGATGGCTTATAATTTTCATGAGACGGGAAATTTTGGAAAATTATTTTAATCCTGTTTCATAAGAAGGGAATTAATGAGAGGAATCCCTAAGTCGAAATTGGGGAATTCATTGTTCCAAATCAGAGTTCATTTGAATTTAAAAATTCTTTTTTTTGTAAATAAAAACATGCCAGAATTTGAAACTACCGTCTTTCAAATTTGAGAAAAAGGGATGTACTATATTTCTGAATTAGTATAATAAGAAATGTTATAAATAAATATAATTCTAATTTAGAAGAGGGATTTGGTTTAAAGAATTATAAAGTTTAGTTCAAGAATAGGAGTTTTCGTAAAGAATTATAATATGACTTGAAGAGGAAATTTTTTGCACGGAAGGAGTATTTTGAAAAATAATTTTAGTTCTTATTCAGAAGAAGGGAATTTTAAAAAATCACGATTAAGGTCATTGATCGGTTAGACACCCTGTTTCTTTTTAATAATGGTTAAAATTGTCGGATGTTTGTCCAGACTTTGTTATTATTGATTATTTCGTTAGTTATTTTTCAATATATCATAATTTTTCATAAATCTCGTTGAGCGAACGATAATATGACAAGAAAAAGTGAAATAGTGAAAAATAGGCTAACATTACTTCTTGTTTATATCATCTTCAGTCAAAACGGATGTTCCGACTTTTGACTCATTTCTTCATAACTCTCCCATCCCTCTTCTTTAGCGCAACCGGAATTATCAAGAATTTCCTTCCGTCGTACGTATACGTTCGCGCATTCTTGCCAGATAAGGATTTCATTTCTCCGGAGGGTTTCATTAAACGGTAATTAAGTTCCTTCACCGCACCGCGCTACTCATAGAAACCCATATAGCTCAAAAGACGGGTGGTTCTTGCAGGGTATCATTATAAACCGATCGCTCTTTGCCTCCATCTTCACTCTGCTCTACCGACCGAGACTCCAGGCCCTTCGGACTGTTTGCTTCCCCTCTCCATGTTTAGCCCCTGTCTTTTACTCTTTGCCTCTTCTTCCTTTACCAACTTATTACGCGGGGATTAGATTAGCTTTCGAGCGCAAAGCCTGTTTATACTGGTACTTCTCAAGTTCTCTCTTCCCATCCTGTCAATGGTTCTTGAAAGGGTGACTATCTTATTTAATTGACTTCAACTTTTAAAAAGCAGCAGGTTACCTTTCTCTTCGCGTCTTCATCGATCCTTAATCATTAGTGTGAGGTGATATTTAATTAGTTTAAATTCGTTCAAACTTATTATACTTTCATAAATTAATATCGTTTTAAATAAAGATAGCTGACAGGTTTGAAATCATAATTGCATAAGAAACGCAGAAAAAACTCAGCTAGCGTTGCTGGTAATTGGTGAAGTGGGATAACGCCAGCAGGGACTTGCGGCTTAGGTAAATTCACTGTGGCGACAAGAAGATTTTTGCAACGGACTCCGTTACAGGCAGCACGTTACAGCTTAAAATGCGCTGCTTCTAACGGAACATGCAGAAAAAAATTTCGAGTTGCCACGATGAGTTTACCTTAGCCAAAGTTACCTTGCTGACTGTTGCCGCTGTTGTCTCACTTCGCCCATTACCGGCAACGTTTCTTACTCCAAATTTGCATCTGTTTTTTGGCCTGAAAAACAGTATTTTGCTAAAAAAAAAACTATTAGAATCTTTGATTTAACGATAAATGAATCGATTTGATCAGATAGAAGTTTAGAATTATTGTTACTTTTGTTATTACGATATCTTAAATATGGGCATGTCACAATATCAGAATGATCACATTTAACTCTCTGTTTAGATGCTTTTAAACATCCAAACGGCCAGAAACACCCCTTTAACAAGTCAAAAAAATAATTTCGCCAAAACACTACCTTTTTCCAACGTTTCGTGGGGGCGGGAAAGCACCCCTATGACTAGTAAGAAGAAGAATTTTGGTAAAATCACTACCCATTTCCAACTTCTCGTTAAATATGATCATTACGATATATCGTGACAAACCCATATTTGATGCATCATATTAACAAAAGTAACAATAATTTTTGTGTCATCAAATCGATTCATTTATCGTTCAATTAAAGATTCTGAGTGTTTGTTGCCAAACAAAATTGTTTTTCCTGTCAAAATAGAGGTGACAGGTGACGCCCCCTATTCTGCAATCTAACCAAGAAAGGGAGCGAGCCCTAAAAATTATGAATTTTTTCTTTAAGTTTTCGTGTTTAAAAAATTTCATTAAATTTTTGATTGACTGAAATCAATAAAATATTTTGGATTTAAAATTTTCTTTTCAATTGATTTCAATTCATTTGGATTTCGCCCTGAATTCTTGTTAATTTATGCTAAATTTGTTTTAAATTCAGTGATATTGTCTTGAATATTTTTATTTGCTCTGAATTTTATATGAATTCCCTTAAATTCTTCTGAGTTCACTCAATTTTACGCAATTCCACGGATTTTTTTTTAATTCCTCCTTAAGTCTTTTAAATTGTACTGGAATTATGTGGCATATTATCAATATTTTTAATTCTCTTAATTTTTTCTCAATTTCAAATTCATAGTACTGTTTTAAGTGAAAGTTTTGTTTTTAAAATTTATCCTAAATTCGTTCAAAGTTATCTGAAGTTATTATACACAAATTTCATTGGACTCTTTTGAATTGAACAGGCATATTAGTCAGATTTATTTAATTTTAGTCATGTTTTCGGTTTACATCGTTCTTTAATGTTGGAAAATTAGTCTGTGGCATCCCTGTGTATTCCTTGTTTATTTTTAACAGCAATAATTCTCCCAAAACCTCGTCGTTTAATCTACTCTTTCTCGAATTCTTGCCGTACTAAAGAATTTTTTGAAAACTAACAGCCAGCATTTGAATAGTGAAGAAAAATAGTTGGAAAAGCAAGAAAATCGATTGATTGTGACAAAAAACTAGTTTCTTTGAATAGAAGAAATATTCCATCGATCAAATTCTGCCTACCATTTCTTTGAACCAAAAAAATGTTCAATGATTCAAATGAGCTTTTTTCAGTGCATGATGCGTAAGAAAAGAAGTCGCACGCGATGAACGGTACTGAGTGAGATTCTTAATAAACTATTAAATAACTTCTTTCTCGGTGTGTAAAATTTTGAATTGTGAAAGATCCTCTTTTCCTCTCCCCTTTTCTGTACAAGTCTATGGATGGCCCATTTGTGGTCCTCGAACCAGACTCTCACCTAGTCTTTTTCATCTCTGTAGAGCATTCTTATCCCGGAGACGCCTTTATATCGTAATTACCATTTTTATCCTCGCTTCGTGCCACGTCTCGGCGGCGTCTCCAACCCCTCCTTATACCGTTCTCCCATCGGAATTCATTAAAGTCTCTGGAGTATTCTCGCTTAACTAGAAGACTTTTCTTTCTTCGCGCGTCTTTCCTCCCGAAAGATTTTCGAGCTCGCGAACAGGTAGTAGATAGGAAAAAAGTGCGTACAACGTTAATAAC
The DNA here is from genome assembly GCF_010883055.1 of Belonocnema kinseyi. Classification (NCBI taxonomy): domain Eukaryota; kingdom Metazoa; phylum Arthropoda; class Insecta; order Hymenoptera; family Cynipidae; genus Belonocnema; species Belonocnema kinseyi. The sequence continues at coordinate 80,505,861 of NC_046663.1, forward strand.
GGGGATACTGATAACGACACGAAGCAATTTCCACGTGGCAAGTTTTAACTTTTAGACGCTACCCGAGTGTTAAGCTGAATTGATCTTGAAGAAGGGAATGGGGATGCTAGCTCATTTTATGAGAAGAGAAGTGAGGGGAAGAGAAGAGATCTTCTCCGGTTTATAATTTTAATGCTATAAGTTATGTGAAAGTCGCTTTAGAAATACTGCAGTAAAGCACTTTAGTTAAGAGTCGTTTTTTTTATACAAAAAGGTGTAAAGTAAACAAAGTTGGACAAATTAAGGACATTCGGCACCTATAATTCATTATTAAAGAGAAGCTTGTTACAAATAGAGTTGCTGGAGTAACTTTTTGTAAAAATTTATATACAATAAAAATATTTATTGCCCCTAATCAATTTGAAACCTGGCAGATTCTTGACATCAAATTGCAGAATCTCTCAGCGTCAAAAGCTTTTGTTTTTAGAGAAAATCGGGCGAATGTTATCGTGCTTTTATTTTTAACAAAAACTGAAAAGTCGATTTTTAATCGCTATCCAAAGCTGACTTTGAAAACCTATGGAATTTTCATCTTAAAATTCTCGGTTGATTTTCTCAGAATTTACTAAGTTTTTACATTAAACTTTTATGACACGTATATGAATACTTAAAATCTCTACAACGTGTTGTTGTTTCTGTTAACTGAAAATTGAAATTTTCATCGCAATATATAGTCGAGCCTGCTCGAATTTTAGATTAGTGCCACTTTGAGCTTGTAAACTTCCACACTTCTAACGCAGATAACTTTTTTCAATCAAACTTTTCTGTTATCAATTCAGAAACACGTCAGTTTGTAAATGGACTTTTGTTTCATCTTTAAATGGCGCTTTTAATTTCCACCCATTATTTATTAAGTTCTCATGTAAAATTATATAAATATAAGATTTTTAGTACTGATTTTTAATACGAAATTTGTATTTTTTTATTTTCACCAGTTGGAAATTGAATTTGAAATTCAACGGTTGAAAAATATATTTTCATCAACTTGTAACTGTTGACAATTCAAGAATAAAGCGAAATTTGAGACAAAGATAAATATAATAATTGTATATTTACATAATTTCACGTGTGAATTTAAGAAGCATTTCAATCGAAAAAAAAATTCTTGAAAAATTCGATTTTTTCTTAACTGGTTTGTTGTTGAAAAATAATCTTTTTGAAAATTAATATTCATCCAATTGACTCTCAGAAAAGGAATTTAAGAGATTTAAGAATATTTCCAACACTGATCATCAACTTGTTAAATGATTATAAACGAAAAGCGCTTGAAATTTAAAATGCTTAAAAAATGATCTAGGTGATTTTGGAAATTGTACTGTAGTTCGATTATTTAAAATTGAACAATGATTTTACAAGATAATTCTGAATTTGTTCATAATTAAACAATTTACAGACAGTTCATTAAAAATTGAACTGTTGCGATTCAAAAGCTTTAGTTTTTCATTAAATCTAAAATTCCGGTTGACTTTTTCCAATTGAACCAATTTTTCTGGACGACTAAACTCAGCCTTTCAAAAAAGGGTTAGTATGTTCTTTATTCAGCTCCCCATCACTGATATATTGATTATTGATACTATCATATTTTTTGTAAATATGAACGATAATTGGAACCTCAGTTATTACGTTATATTCTGAACAAGATGATTAAATTCTTGTCAACATTTTATGAATTTACTACGGGAAAAAAAATTGCCAGAGTACTTTATCGAAAAATTTAATTAAGGGTAGTTCCATGTACCATCACATGATTGAATATCAACTCTGTAAACTCAAAATAAAAATGTTCGACTTACAAAGCGGCCCGAAAATTGATAATCGATACCTGCGCAATTTTTATGAAAATTGCATCCACTTGCGCTTGTATTCTACTAAAGGGGTGGCGACATTCACTAAATGGAGGGAAAGAGAAGAGGACGCCTATATTTTCAAAAGGGTATTTACGACGACAGGTCGTATCAGCGTAATGGAATTAGAGAATAACGAGCCACTTTTCTCGGTTAGTAGCATTAACCGGTAAGATGCTCCACCATTCAAAATACCTCTTTCCAGACTCTTAGAAAACATGCGAGGTCGCGCTTATGCTAATCACTGCTCAAGTAGTAGAGATCCTTTCGTGATATCAAAATCGTGACCCGTAATTGAGTGCTGCCTTAACAAATCGATTACACAGGCCGACAAAATTTGACAAAGTTCCGGAACCAGAGACCAGACCTAGTATACCCGAAGGTTTTTGCTGCGCTGAATCCGAATCCGACCTCAGAAAAATTCCATCACCCTCAGTTTTCGAGATATTGTAACCTAAAAGTGCAAAAAAACACCGTTTTTTGCTATATTTGAGGTTACATAGCATCTTAAATAAATTTTTTTTTCAAAAACGGGCGAAAGCATCACAAAGGAGCATCCTTGCCCTATGAAATCCATTTTTCAGATTCAAGATAGCTTTTTTTTTCATCGATATATCATTGATTAAAGTTAAGTATTTTCGCAGTTTCGTAACAACGTTAAAACACCCT
>NC_046663.1:80508512-80526383 GCF_010883055.1 Belonocnema kinseyi
TGATGGAATTTTTCTGAGGTCAGATTCGGATTCAGCGCAGCAAAAACCTTCGGGTATAGTAGGTCTGGTCTCTGGTTCTGAGAATTGTTGACCTGTGTTATTGTTTACTTCCTTTTTAAGCAGCTTCATTATACTAGTCTTATTTATTCTTTTTCTTATTTCTTTATTCTTTATTACTTTTGGTGACAATTTTTAATTGTTTGGAGCATTTTTTTTAAATTTGCACACTGTAGGAAAATTTGTAGTTTCCAGTAAATAATTTTTTTAATATTCTACCATTTATAGAATTTTTTTAAATCAATGGGAAATTTCACATAACACCGGATCTATCACCCCATGTGCGAATTTTCCATTGGGCCAAAGTCGGGCCAACTTTCTCGGAGTTGGGCTAATTTTGCCAAACAGGCATTGGCCAACATACCCAAAATGATAACTATGGCCCAACTCTGTTTGCCGATTATTGGCTACCATGGTTGGCCCAACCATGACTGCTAGAAGTCGGCCCAACGGCGAAATTATAACTTTGGCCTGACCATTGGTACAATATTTATTACCAAAATCGGTTCAACTATGGAAATTACACGGAAAAAATATCCATTAAATTTTATAGAACTAATCTTGTAGTAGAGGTTACGATGGGTAGTTTAATAAATGTAATACAATCAGTACACTGTTTATAATTGCACGCTATGAAAATTTTTATTCGCCTTAGGGTTCGAGCCCTTAAGTTTCTTATTCCTCATTCCTAACGCCTAAAGCCTCTCGGCTAATCTAGCTGGAAGTATTACACAAAAAATCTGGAATATAACCGACAGCTGTGCATGGCCGTCTGCAAATTTCTGTGAACCATTCTATAAAAAATATTGCGACGCGTATAATAATATATGTAATAAAATTTCAGGTTTTTAAATATTGCAAATTATTATTGAATATTTTATGTGATTAAACAAGATTTAAAAAATCAATATATATATATATATATATTAAGAATTTCATTGGAATTCAAAGGATTTCTACAAATTTTCGAAGATTTTAAGATGTTTAACAGACTTGAAAGAATTCAAGAACATTATTTATATTTTAAAATTACTTTTAAAAAAACAAAAGATGTCTCATAGTTGCCCCGATGGCTAGTCCTTCTTTGGACCATTGTTGGCCTAATAGTCGGCCTAACTTCTTCAGAACTTTCTAAATCCCTTCATGTCGATCTCTGGGCCGAATTTGTTCCAGAGTTGGGCCGGTAGTGGGCGTTACTCGTTAACGAAAGATGTCTTATAGTTGCCCCGATGGTTGGTCCATGTTTGGGCCATTGTTGGACCAAAAGTCGGCCTAACCTCTTCAGAACTTTGTAAATCCCTTCATGTCTATCTCTGGGCCGACTTTGGCCTAGAGTTGGGCCGGTAGTCGGCGTTACTCGTTAACGAAAGATGTCCCATTGTTGCCCCGATGTTTTTTCCATGTTTGGGCCATTGTTAGGCCAATAGTCGGCCTAACTTCTTCAGAATTTTTAAATCTCTTTATGCCGATCTCCGGGCCGACTCTGACCCAGAGTTGGGCCCGTAGTCGGATTTACTCGTTAATGAACGATTTCCCATAGTTGCCCTGATTTCGGGCCAAAGTTGGGCCAACAGTCGGTCCCACGTTGTCTGCCAAAGTTGGCTGTTTAGGTTGGGCCGACAAAAGTATCTTATAAATATAAAAGGTGGCCCTATGTTGGCTGCCGATCTACGGCGGGCCAAAGTCGGTCCGACTTTGGGCTAATGCACCTGCTCTGGGTGCCGACCTGAATTCGCACCTGGGACGTAATGGGTATCAGAAAATTAGCATAAATGTCCATTAGTCGAATTGGACCGACTATAATCCGATTTGACTTAGCTCAGAATTGAGTCGAGAAAATCCGAATCGATTCAGCGCATGAATCATTAGTTGCATTTCCAAATCCACTCTATGTTATTTTTAAAAAATGTCCAAAAAGAATCATTGCCTCAAAAACCTGGCGGGATTAAGAAAATCGAACACCAGCTTCTGATTCAATGCACATGTAATTTTTTCTCTTTGTGCTACTGTATACTTCTTAAAGCCAGAATTTTTTACTCGAATTCGAACGCTTTTACAAAATTTTATGAGTTATCACATATTTTAATTACAATTTTCGTATTTTATATTTTATTGTGAAAATAAATTTCCACCAATAATTCAAAGATAATAATTTTCAATCACTTAGTAAAATACTTTTAAGAGAGGTTTTCCTAAACTCTAAAGGTATTGGAAAATTCAGAAAAGTCTAGTTTCGATTTCAAATGATAAGAGATCCTTTTCCATTTTGCTTACATTCCTACGTCTTCTCGCTCGGATTTTATTTATCCATCGAAGCTCCAACGTTTCAATAAAATCAAGAATAGACAATACTGTTTTTTCAAACATATGTGTTTACGTATAGATATACCCTCTTTAAATTCCTCGTGGGCTCTGGGCTATATTCTTGATTTCTTGCTGAAGTTTTTAAAATTTTGATTAATTTGTCATTTGAATTCACGAAGAGAAAATCTTATCATTATGGACCTTATAAAATTAAAATTAAATTTGTTAAAGCTCTTCAAATTATATGTATAATGAAAAATTATAGTTAAATCATAATTTGCCGTTTTAGTTGCTGGAAGTCTTCCAAATGTTTTTCTAAATAGATTTTGAGCACAAGGAAATTTTCAAAACAATGTTAGTATAATTTTCAGAACATTCATCGGCGTCATACGTCTTAATATAAGCTCGTTGTAAATTATATCGATTTGGAAATCATATTAATTTGTCTTATTCATGTTAAAGTTCTAATGTTGCAATGAAATAAACAATCTGAAGATTTCAACTAAAGCTCGGAAGAAAACTGACATGGACGAATTTTTAACAGTTACCTATATTATTCAGTTGAAATATATTCCTAAGTTTGTCTTGAGAGCTCAGTCTCTTCATTAGACCGTGCAAAATAAAAAGACATACTTTTTTCAAATGTCAACTTCTCATTTTTTTCTATTTGGTGCATTTATTTTTCCCTTTTTTCTTTCTTAAAGTAAAAAAATTATTATTTCAATTTTAAGCTTTGACCTTAACCCCCCTTTTTGATTAAATTTGTAAAAAATTGACAACTCATTTTTTACCATATGTCATTTTTGCGAGATCGTTCGACGAATAACGATCAGTAATATAAAGGTATTCGTCCACAGCGAATAATCGTTAAAAGACTTCCCTCAGCCAATTTTGCAAAGAATAAATTTATCCGTAAAAAAGTCACGAACTTGTATCGGATATGAGAACAAAGAATGAAATACCGACTATCATTTCTACGAAATATGTATGGTCCACTTTCGTATTTTTTTACGAAGAGTTCCTGAAAATGTCAGGCTTGAATATAAAAGAAAACAATTTATTTTCGCGACCTAGTTTATATAATTTATAAATCCGGAACTCTGAGGATTCGAACCCTGCAAGACACTTAACTCACCAGCATTTTTAAACGTAAACCAAGAGTGCGTAAACACGCGCAGGCCATACAATATGGCTTTTATAAGACATTATTGGAAAAAAAGTGAGGAACCGTTTTTGAATTTTCACATTGAGATTTTCACATTTTCAGATAATTGACGAAAATCCATCAATACACGACAATATTTTCTCGTATCCGAGACCAACTAATAAGGTTGGGGCCAAAAGTCGGGACCCCTCAATCCTTTTGAATGCCACTCGCTAAAAAAATCTGTAAATTGTTTAATAAAAAGCATTTAAACGCTTAAAGTCTTCCGAATTTAATAATATGATCACTCTTATACTAAAAAGTTTTTGTCAATTGTTAGGGGGCAAAACATGCCAAAAAACAGATGTTTTCGTCCTCCTTTTTACCGCGTAGACTTTCACCTGTTCCCAGTAAGCAGATATTTTTTCGAAATTCTTTAATGCAATACATTTTTCAAAATTCTAAAATAATCAATAATTCACTTTTCACGTAGATTTACATCAATAGAAAAAAAGGTCGAAAAAATTTTCCGAATTTTTAGTGATTTTTGAGAATGCTGTATCTCAGTGAAAAATGGTCGTATTAAGGTCTTAAAAAAAGAATTTTGAAGCTTTAGGTTTCTGGTTTTGAGATCTTTTCGCAAACAAATTTCGGAGCTATATCTTTTGCGCAATTTCCACAAGTAGTGTGAGAAAAAATTTTTGCAATTTTTTTTTTGCCTTTTTTCAGGTCCACGTGCTTGAACAAAATTTCTCCAACTTAGCTATGGTACGGACCGGAAAGCTTGTTTACGCAGCTTCAATTTGCTTTTTTTTTAAACCTTGATACGACCATGTTTCACTAAGATATCAAACTTCAAATAAAAAAAAACTCAGCAACCAATGATCGCACAGAAAATTTAATGTTAGTTCTGAAAACGTAAATAAACTTCCTACAAGAATGTTCCACGACCTTAGATGCATGTTTTTAAATCCATAACATAAATTTGAAAAAACAGGAAAAAAGGTAATTAATGGTTTTTCAGATTATCAACGGATAAATTTCAAATCTTCATGAAATGACTAATGTTGAGTGTGCCTTTTACAGTTGATTAACCCCCAAAAACCCTGCAAAGTTACATTTCGATCTAAAGAACCTTTTCCTTCGTAATAACGGCCAAACTTCTGAAGAAATGAGTAAATAGTAATGAGAGAGTAGTAAGATGAGTAAGTAGGTTGTTCAATAACTCGTGTCGTCCCCCGACTCTCAATAACTCCCCTTAAATGTTGGGCAATTTTGAGGCATCGTGCAATGTGAGGCTGCAAGATAATGTTCCAAATTTGCTGAAGTGCGCGCTCCAACGCATCCAACGTTTGCAAATTTGGTTACCCTCGTCGCAAACGACGACCCATCATGCCCCAAACGTGTTCGATTGAGTTGAGGTCGGGACTCATTGCTCATTTTAATGTCCCTGAATGATTACCAGGTGTGTTTTCCAGATACGCAAAATGCCACTCCATATCATCACCGGACCGTCGTTGTAGACAACGACCGGGCGCTTGAAGTTTTGGGAAAAATGTTCCCCTCGACGGCGCCAAACAAGGAGACGGCTGTCGTTACCATGAAGGCAAAATCGGCATTCGTCGCTGAACAAAACAGTACCCCACTGCCTCAAAGTCCAGTTCAGGTGTTCGTTGGCGTACCTTAAACGGGCTCAATGCCTTCGTGTTAATACGGTACACGATTTGGATATCTAGCATTCAAGATAATTTCACGAAGACGGTTCCTTACCGTTCAAGACGAGATGTTTTGGGCTTCACGCGAACAAAAGATTGACGACGGACATCTCGAATGATCGCTCGATCATCCTGAGGAGTAGCCAATCGATGGCGGCCTTGCTGTGGCCGTCGAGTGCATCCATTGGTTTCGAGGTACCGTGCATACAATCGGGATACTACGGACTATAATAATATAATATAATTATTGTTACGCAAGCAAATATTTTGAATATTTCTGACTTTAACCCTTTCAGGGGCAAATTTTTCTGTCACAAAGGAAACGCGCGAATTCGGTCTAATGTTGTCACCATTTTTGGATTCGCCATAATGAATTTTGCAATTTTGGCCTCAGAATTATAATTAACGGTCCTAAAAAATTACGCTGTGTCACAAGAAACAATTAATTACACATGCATTACAATTTGTATTTTTTTTTTAGAAAATATCCATTTTTGACATATTTCAAAATTTTCTCGAAAAAACTAGCTTGCCGAAAATTAAAAAATATATATATGTTATGACAAAACATGTCAAATGTTTGAAAAAAATTTCAAGTCTCTACGACTTTCGGTCTGACTATAGCCGAATTTATTCGAAAAAAACGCGTTTTTTGAATTTCAATTGTTTCTGACTATGTATTAATAAACAATTTTACCCAATTTTTAAAAATAATTACGAAGCATGGATCCCTAAGAGTTGAGAATAAAGGTAAACATGCTAGAAACTGTAAATTGTACTTAGCAAAAAAAAACAAGAAAACAGGTGGTACGTATATGTAGCACTGCCCCTGAAAGGGTTAATCAGTGTTAGCACGTGGGCGTCTTAGTGATGAAAAAAGTGACAACAGAATTACTATTGTCATCGAAATTGTCATCGTGAGGTTCGTCGACTTATAGTCCCGACTTTGGTTCGTAATTTTTTTACGCACAAGTTTTTTCAATGTAAAAGACAAAAACTGCTCGTCTATTTCTTATCTACAAAACTCTAATTACTTTCCCTATATCATTAATAATTTTTTTCAGCAATTATCTCATAAGAATATTGTTTTTCTTTGTGAAAATATTTGTAGAGATGAGAGGTATGTACATATTGTTGGTGCACTCGTCGTAAGGTTTTCTGCCTCTCCCCACTTTGTTTTGTTTCTTTATACAGTCGCAACATTTTTCTTTCTCTGTCTTCCCAATTGTGTACCCAGTAACTTTGTTTCGTTTCATTCCGGATTCGTCTATTCGTTTTCGAGAAAATAGATCGATGCCTAAAAGAATTCGGTTTGTCGGCGTAAGCAACCGAAAATACGGCGGTGACTGTCGCAGAGATCCCAAGAGGGCAATGTTCCACGAAACCTGATATTTCGTGGCTGGAATTTAGAGAAGGTCCTGTATAGTTTGAGCCCCGAAGAGCAGAGTTTGTGTTGGGTTTGTTCTGAGGTACTGTACATACAAGAGTCCATAATTGAAGGTTGGTAGTAAACTAAATAACCAACGAAATAGGACTTTTCCAGGTGAGTGACAAGAATATTGTAAAATCGAAATCCCTATTTAAAAAATTAAACAAAAGCCTGCTCCTAAGCTGAAATGTTTCTGAATGGAAGCCGAAAAATTGTTATCAAAAAATTCATTTCAAGTTTGAGAAAATGAATGTAGAATTTGACAATCTCAAAGTTGCACTAACCGAAATTTTAAATAGGTTTAAATGTGAATTGCGATTAAAAAATTCAATTTTTTGCTAAGACAAAAAATAAAATCATGTCACTGAGATATTAAGTATTTAAATACGAGCAAACAAAATTCATTGCAAAAAAGTTAGCTAATTTAAAAAAAAATCGATCGAAAGTTTTAAGATTAAAATGTCATGGCTTCATGCTTCCGAAATATGGTAATACATAATGGGAAATTGACTGCTGGCGCAATACTGCGCCAGCACTGACGGCGTCAGCGCATTACTGACCATCAGTACTGGCACAGTACTGGCAGGACCTTGGGATGATAACTATGTTCGGTACTGGCTTTCAGTACTGCACCAGTGCTGGTGGGCAGTACTGGCAGCCAGTACTGGCACAGTACTAGACATGAAGCTGAGACAGAGCTGAGCCGACACTCGTTTAAATGTATAACAAGAAGAGGCCTGCATAAGACGTGTGAACTACAATATCGCTTAAAGGATAGATTAGCTTTATTTTGCGTATAAATTTCTATACACTTATTACGAATCCAACAAAAATGACGGTGGCTGTTCGTTAAATAAAACTCAACTCAGATACGATTGAATATTTTTAATCGTATCTCGGAAACCAAGATAGATTTTTTTACGTTATATCTATTAGGCACCGTTCCACGTGAAGTTTCAAAAGCTTTCCAACTGTTTTAAAAAAATGCCCTACCTCTTTTCTTCACCGAGTTATCATGGTTCAAAGTCAGCAGTCATTTTTAATAATGCTCGCGCCAATCGTCCTGACAATTTCCGGCGATAGTGTATATATATTTTCTTTTTGATCTATGATTTTTTCCAGTATCGGTACAACAGTTGAACTGCAATTCCCCAGTACTGCTCCAGTACTCGTTCGCCAAGTCTTGGTTAGACGTTAGCACTGCGAATTCACCCAGTACTGCGCCAGCACTGGTCTGCCAAGATTTGGCTTGACGTTGGCAAGACCAGTGGCCCAGTCTGCGCCTGATATAAGTTACGGCTCAATACAGGCATTTCTCATGGGGTACTAATTGAGAATAAAAAATATGTGAGTGGAAAAAATTATCATATTCCTAGAAATTCAAAATTGAAGGATTAGCACCTCTTGCCGAAAATCCTGCAAGAAAAAATTTCTGTTTGGCGACGCCGAGATTCCAACCCCCGTCTACGGCTTGAGCATGCCTTCTTTGAGCCAATTATTGCGCCTTGGACACCTGATCCATCGACGGCTCCTCGCGCAGGTTTACTGTATCGCATGTCAGTACTCCTCCTTAATTGTTCTCTCTTTTCTGGGACTATAGCTGCGAATGCAAGCGCTGTCTTCCATAGGGGTGGTGGCGGTGCGCGCATATCATAGCACGTAAAGGCAAGCCACTACTAACGCATCATCTGAATAATGCATTTCGATATGCTGTGCGAAATGTTGGTTTTCTCCTCGTGTGATCGTTTCCGGTCACACGATGATACAAAAGAAAAAACCTTAATTGACCCGTAAATGAGGGCAAATCAAAATAAAAGCCATATAAATTTCTTTGATACTTGAAGACGAAAAAAATAAACCCTATAACTTTAAAATACATCGAGTCTATCATACCGTATTTTTCGTCGCACACAAAGGTATACACACACAAAGGCATACATCCATGTTCTTAAAACTTCATAAATCGATTCCTGAGTGTTCAAAACATACTTCTATAATGATATCTAAAATCTTTAAAAATGATTTACGAGTTGTTTATCTGTAAATTCATGTAATCTAAATTTTGTAGAGAAAAATACATTTTTATGATGTATATCAGAGACTAAATTTAACATCAAATTTAATTTTACTGCAAAAAATCGTTCAAATAATACATTTTAATGTTTTGTTATTGAAATCAAATACTCGTCAAATTGATAAAGCTTCAAATAACGTACAGACTGCTATTTGAAATTATTGGTATTGATAATAGACTATGACAATACTTTATTACATGAATTTGAATTAATTAATTTGATAAGCAACAGCGAGTCATGCTACTCTTCATCAGCGCTTGACTTGTCCTACTTTTTGTCAGATTTCTGCGAGTGGTGTTACGCTTCACCAGTTCTTTGCGAGTGGTGTTAGCTTTCGCCAGCGCTCTACGGGGCGGTCTTTTCATCGTGAGCACTGAATAAACTGTCTACGAACGGTGCTACTTTTCGTCGGCTTTTTGAGACTCGTGATAATCTTGGCGAGCACCCGCGAGTAGTACTTAGCTTCGCGAGTGCTCGAGGAGTGGTGCTACTCTTCTTTAAGGAATTTTGAACCGTGCTGCACTTCGCTAGGAGCGTCGAACGATGTTTGTGTTCGTCAAGCGCTGAACGGTGCTAGTCTTCGTACGGACCATCGATATGCTCCTTACTTATGGGTGGTATTTGTTACTAGCATCAAGAAGGATACTTTCGGGAGATAGAGGATGTCTATCCCGTAAGGTAGAATATAAGAAGTAATTTCATGAGTTAAAAGGGACTGGAAAGGTAGAAGAACCGTGGGAGGGATTGAGAGGGAATCTTGTCATGTTTGTAGAGGAGAGATGTATGATGGGTATCTTTCAGGATAGGAAGAGATAGAACGAGAAAGGGGGATCGGGAGTATGCTAGCGGAAGTAGCCAGAGGGAGATTAAAAGAGAGGGTTTTGGAATAAGGACATATCGTGGGTATCTCAATGGATAGAGTGTGATAAATCTAACAGGGGGATCTGGAAGAAACCAGAGGAGGTAGTGAGAGGGAAATTATCAGGGTAGTATTGTGGGTATCTCATAGGATAGAGAGTGATACATCGAGGAAGGGGGGATCTGGAGAATACCGGAAGAAGTAGCGAGAAGGAGATTACGAGGGCGGTTTGTGGAAAAAGGACACATTGTGGGTGTGTCATAGGATAGAGGGTGATAGAGTGATGAAGGGGGGGGGTCTGAACCGTACCATATGAAGTAGTGAGGGAGAGATTATAAGGGTTATGGAAAACGGAAGTATTGTGTGTACGTCATAGGATAGAGGGCAATAGAGTGAGGAAGGGGGATATGTAGATTACAAGAGGAAGTAGGGAGAGGGAGATTACGAGGGAGGGTTGTGGAAACAGAACTTATTCTGGGTATCTCATAGAATAGAGGTTGATAGAGCGAGAAAGGGGGAATCTGGAGAATACCGGAGGAAGTAATGAGAGAGGTTATGAAGGTTGGGGAGAAAGAACGTATTGTGGGTATCTCATAGAATAGAGGGTGATAGAGCCAAGAAAGAGGAATCTGGAGAATACCAGGGGAAGTAAGGAGAGGGAGGTTACGAGGGTTGCAAAATAAGTACGTATTGTGGGTATCTCAAAGGATAGAGGGTGATAGAGCGAGTAAGGGGGAATCTGGAGAATACTAAAGGAAGTAGTGAGAAGGAGATTACGACGCTTGAAGAATAAGTACGTATTGTGGGTGTCTCATAGAATAAAGGGTGATAGAGCGAGGAAGGGGGGCTATGGAGAATACCAGAGGAAATAGTGAGAGGGAAATTACGAGGGATGTGGAATAAGAACGTATTGTGGGTATCTCATAGAATGAAGGGCGATAGAGTGATGATGGGGGGATCTGGAGGACACCAAAAGAAGTAGTGAGAGGGATATTACAAGGGTTGTGGAAAAAGAACGTATTATGGATATCTCATAGAATAGAGGATTATAGAGCGAGGAAGGGGGCTATGGAGAATACCAGAGGAAGTAGCGAGAGGGGATTACGGGGCATGTGGAATAAGAACGTATTGTGCGTATTTCATAGGATGAAGGGAGATCGAGTGATGAAGGGGGGATCTAAAGAATAGGAGAGAAAGTAATGAGCGGCAGATTGCGAGGGTTGTGGAAAAAGTACGTATTGTGTGCATATCTTAGAATAGAGGCTGATAGAGTGATGAAGGGGGTATCTGGAGATTACCAGAGGAAGTAGTGAGCTGGAGTTGACGAGGGTTGTGGGAAAAGAACGTATTGTGGGTGTCTCATAGAATAGAAGGTGATAGAACGAGGAAAGGGGGATCTGGAGAAAGTATTAAATGAAGTAAGGAGAGGGGGGTTACGAGGATTGTGGAAAAAGTACGTATTGTGTGTATATCTTAGAATAGAGGGTGATAGAGCGATGCAGGGGGGATCTGGAGAATATCAGAGGAAGTAGTGAGCGGGAGTTTACGAGGGTTGTGGGAAAAGAACGTATTGTGAGTATCTCATAGAATAGAGGGTGATAGAGCGAGGCAGGAGGCTATGGAGAATACCAGAGGTGGTAGTCAGAGGGAGATTACGAGGCTTGTGGAATATATACGTATCGTGGGTCTCTAATAGAATAAAAGGAGATAGAGCGAAAAATGTCTCAAATATATATCTTGCGTAGAATTAATATTGAACATAATATTTTTGTTGGCAATGTTTTCATAATATCTTTAGAATAATATAATTACTATTTAATTCTGTGCGGGATATATTCTGTATAGAAAATATTTTCTGCAGGAAAAATTCAGCATACGTTGCGTACCTACAATATTATGTGTACAATATATTTCTGTAGGAACAACGTTTTCCCGAATTAAAGATCGCTATTTCACAGCTAGAAATTCGAGAGAAATATTAGTGCTAAAAGGTGTTTAAAAATTAACAATACGAAAAACTTTTAACCAAATTTCAACTAAAAATTTATTAAACATTTGTTTTTAAATTTTTGTGTCAAAAATGGGATTTCGACAAAATTCTTTTATCACAATGTGTATTTGATCTTTGAAGAATTTTTTCTGCAATATACTAGTTTTTGATTAAAATGGCGGTTATTTAGTTCTCTATTGCCACCCTTCAATTATACGTACAATTTCCTCGGTCTGGCTATTTCAAATTGTTCCGGTTTCAATGAGCGGTTACTTCAAATTTGCCTTCCAGTAATTATCAGCTTATCTCTTCCTCTCATTGGATTTTAATGAGTGGAAAAGAAGATTAGATAATAGTCACTAACGAAGGGCACTCTAAATGTAAACCATTGTTCGGTGTTATATGTAAAAGTAGATACAAGTATTTCTCTGCTAAAATGAAATTGTTGATTTAAAATTTTTTTAATAATAATAATAACAATAATATATTTACGATTAAAGCTTATTATTTAGAGACCTTCAGGGCCTCTTCGTACCATTACCTCTAAACGTGATAAGTGTTTTTAACATGCGCGTGCGTGAGACAATATTAAAAAATCAGTTAATACGTCTGAAAGATATTTCCCTCCAAGCCTTCGGGGCGTGGCTTAACTAGGCGTGCGCTTATAAGGATTTTGTGACCGAGCACCGGGCGCTTTGTGAGAAGACCATCATTAGTCGAAAGAACTATACAAGTTAAACTGGCTATCTGACAGTATACTCAGAGGTCTACCTAGCTATGTACTTTAAAAATATGTATTACAGAGGAGTTCGCATATCTTAAAAAGGAAGATATAAATGCTGTCAACGAAATTATAATCATGGAACGTATACAATTTTACTAATCTATATTTTATTCTAATATTATTATCAACTGACAGGAATTTTTTACATTTTTGTTTCAGGTGAGTTCACATTGTTTGAAGTATGCACGCAAGATTCTCGTGAGTTAAAAAAAATATACATTTTTACACGTAGCTTTACAAATACATTTTTCTAAAGTATAATTTTCATTTTGGATTATTTTTTAGACTGAGATATCATTGTTCTTAATATATTTCAATATCTTATGTATTATTTTAATGGATACCTTAAGCTTAATTGGGAGTGATAGTTTTGAATTGGCTGCGTCTAGTCGTCCCGGAAATACGGGATGACTAGCCAAGTTAATGAAAAATATTAGACTATTCCCGAATCTCGGGACGACGAGTCACTTCATTCTAATTATATCCTACTATGAAAAAGGGTGTTTCTTGACATGAATGGAATATCGTCTTAATCCAGTAGTCTCGCGCACGACAAACCGCGTGCCTATTAATTTTTTGTAGGAGAAAAAATAAACCAAATACTTATCTTTTCTATATTATTTATATTTAATTAATGTTACAAAATATTAGTGTAAAATAATTAGAAGGCATGACAGAATGAGTTCCGTACCTTTAACTGTAATTAATCTTTTATAACAGGATTCAAACAAAATTCCTCTTTCGTGGTACAAAATTAAATTAAACTATTTTATTCCAAATTATGTTGTTTTTTTTCAAAACATTAATTTACATCTGATATTGATGAATCACATTTATTCTAATTTTGTAACTCACGTTAATCATAATCCTATTCTTTGCATAAGGTACTTTGCAATTTTAAACTATTATTTTTATTTATCAATTAAGAAGATTTTTTAACATGCGTATCAAGTAATTTACCACCTTCTCCCTCAGTAATACTTACTCATACTTACTATTATTATTACTACTATTTCTATTACTATAATATTTACAAATATTATCAGTTCTACTATTATTGCATATTTACACTAATTATTTAACGGCTTATAAGTCGAGTATACACGCGCATTATAATTTATAAATTACAGGATATGTTCTACAGTTGTAGATGTTTTGAACTTTATTTTTAAAAAGTTGGTGCACAAAGTGGGAGATATACAAAGACCGAGCGTATAGCGCGAGATGAATATACCATATTATCGAGCTCAAAGTGCTGGAAGCAACAAAGGAAAAAGCAAAATTTCAACAACATTGTTGAGTTTCCGACCCAAAAAAGAGAATTTTCAAAAAAATAATTGTAATTTCAACTGAAAGGGATACATTTTTATATTATTCATGTTCAGTGAGAAAATGAAGTTTCTATCTAAAGAAGAACCAAAAATTCGACTAAATTGTTGAATATTTTGAACAAAAAAATTTAAAAACTGTTTGCTTTTTGTTTAAAAACCAAGCAATTGTTTGAAAATTCGTCTTTTTGGTATAACAGGCTTGATTTGCAATGGATTCGATCTTTTTCGAAATAATTTTTATAACACTGTTTTCTGCTTGAAAATTAATTTTTTTAACAGAAAATTCAACTGCGCCATTGTGAGAAGAAACTGAATACAGTGAAACTTTTCTATAGCACCGATTTTGGGGCTGACGGTGGGTGGGAACTAACTCATTATAGCCCGCTCCGCCTTTGTTTGTTCACGCTTGAGTGCTCCTGTTATACAGGGTTGGACATGTTCGACGAAAAGATTTGGCAACAGTGTAACTTTTAACAGAGATGACAGATCGAGTAATGACGTAGCGCGTTTGAAGCATCAGTCTAAGGAGATTTTTGCCATGGAGCAGTACACTCCACGCGAACGCTCTCAGATTGTTGAAATTTACATTCAACAAAACAATTTAATTGTGAAAACTCAACGTGCATCGAGAAAAATAAATAAAGTGAAAACTGCGCCTGCTGTGACTACATTGTATCGTTTGTATGAAAGATTTTCATCAGGTGTGGCACTTACTAATCCCAAGCGTCCAAATAAAAAGCGACCAAGGCGATCGGATGAAAATATCGCACTCGTACGGGCCAGTGTTCAGAGGTTTCCAACAACATCTCAAACACGTCGATCTGAGCAGTTGGGCATAAAACGAAACACTTTACTTCGCATATTGCGTCATGATTTTCATTTTTTCCCATGCAAAAATCAACTGACGCAAAACCTGTTACCTGCCGAAAAGCCACGTCGATTGGAATGGGCCCAAAGAGTCATCGAAATGGCTGAAAGTGAGATCATTTTTGGCAAAAAATCATCATAAGCGATGAAGCTCATTTCATGTTAAACGGAGCCGTAAACAAACAAAATTATCGGTTCTATGGTACTGAAAATCCTCAAATTATTCACGAGGTACCTTTTTATGACCAAAAAGTGACTGTTTGGTGCGGTATTAGTACTGGTATGGTCATTGGGCCGTTCTTTTTCGAAGATGAAGCTGGCAAAGCGGTTACCGTCAATCAGGAGCGTTATCGCGATATGGTAAACGATTTTTTGATGGCAATTGTTCGTGACAATGGTATGGAGCATTTCTGGTTTCAACCAGATGGCGCTCCACCACACACAGCTTGAGCTACTTTCGATTTTTTGAAACGATTGTCCACCGCGTTCACCAGATTTAACGGCTCCAGACTTCTTTTTATGGGGCTACTTGAAATCGAAGGTTTATGTTAACAAGCCAAGGACCCTAGACGCACTTAAGGCCAACATGTGACAGGAAATAGCCACCATATGAACCGAAACATTGGCCAAAACGATGGAAAATGCTGCATCACGAGCACTTTTCGCTGTACAGGCTCGTGGCGGTCATTTAAGAGATATCGTTTTCAAAAAATGATGTTCACAAATCTCCTTGAAACCAAATAAAAGATTTTTGAAATGACAAGTAAAAAATGTGTTTTTTTTCTATGATTTAAAAAAAAATCGTCGAATATGGCCAACCCTGTACCTACCTGCGGCGTGGCGTCAATTCTCGGAAGGGATATAGAAGGGAGGGTTATTGAAGAGTTTCACTGTAGTTGTAATTAAAGTTTGATCCTTTTTAGTTGAGAAAATAACTATTTGTTTAAAAATGTATGGAATTTGTTAGAAATTACTATTTTAATTTTAAATGTTTTTTTTGTTTGTTAGAAGTTCGTATATTTTTTTTTAGAAAATTAGCCTTCTTGATTGAAAATTAATCTTTTTAATTAAAGGTTCAATTACTTAATTATTTAATTACGATTTTTGTTAGTTATAAATTTAAATATTTAATAAAAAAATCATCTGTTTTGTTAGATAAATTAGCAAATTTGTTCTTGTTAAAAGATCCAGTTTTTTATCTAAAATCAGTTTTTTAATTAAAAACTGAACTATCCCATTTTTGGTTGAATTTAAACTTGAGAATTGAAACTTCATATAATTTTGTTTAAAATTAATCTTTTTGATTGAGAATTAAAGCATTTGTTTAATATACCTTTTATTTGTTTAAAATATAATAGATTTTGTTGAGATTTTGTTATTTCTGGTTGGAAAAATATATTCTTGTTTCAAAATTCATCTCCTTCATTGAAGATTTAATTATTTTGTTAACCATTTCTTTTCAGTTGTTAAAAAAATAATTTCTGCAAAGAAAATTCGATTATACCATTTTTGGCTAAAAACTTGTCTTTTTTAGTTTTGTAATTCAATTATTTTTTAGAATTTTTTGTTTGCAGAAAATTAATCCACTTGGGATTATTTTGTTGTAAATCCATTTTTAGTTGTTCAAAAACTAATTTCTGTAAAACACAATTCGATTATTCCATTTTTAGTTGAAAGTTGACATTTTAAGTTGATTTTTTTTTTAGTTGATTCAATTATTTTTTTGACAAATTTTCTTTTTTGGTGGAAAATACATCCTCTTGGTTCAAAAATTTATCTGTTTTCGTTAAAGATTTAACTGTTTGGTAAAAAAATTCATCTGTTTTCTTAAAAAATTAACCTATTTTTTTAATTTCATTATTTTGGTTGACATTGTTTTATTATTAAAAACTGAACTATACAAGTTTTTGTTAAAAATTAGGTTTTTAATTGAAACTTGATCTTTCTTGTTTAAAAATTAATCTTTTTCATTCAGAATTCAACTTTAAAACAAAATTTCGTTTGCAAATTAATTTCTTTAAGATTAACGGAAGGTGAAGTGCGAGAGGCTGATCACTGAAATTTCAGGTGACTCTCGGACTTACGAACGATCCTGTAGAGGTCAGTAGGAATCTCTAAATTCTGTTGTGTTGTTCCTTGGTTAGTCCCGCAGTTACTCTCAGTAAGTCTCAGTGCGTCACGAAAAGTCTCGCTCCAGCCGGCCGGTTCGGCGAAATCCCGGTCGGAGAGATTCGTAACTCTATCGGAAACACTCGGGAAATCTGTTTCGAGCACGCGCGATTAACTTTTCAAGGGAATCTCGTGGTAAGTCACAGGGAGGTCTACAAGAATTTTTTTTATTCCGGTGGCAGTCATTGTTAGTCTGACTCCCTGATTTCTGAATGACCAGCCCCTCGGTGAAGTGCATGGAGTTTAATGGTACTTATCTGCTACTGAGTAAAGTTAGTAGAACATTGTTGTATTTCTAGTTATAAGTTAATGTTTTAGTTATTATTTGCTTTCAATATAAACATTAACATTAAGGTATTATACGGATAAAATTGTTTTCTGCCAATTTAATTGAAATTAGGACTGTAAATTTATTAGAGCGATATCTAAAGTTTGGTCTAGTTACAAAAGGGCTAAGCTTTTCGTAGTTGAGATAAGTAAAATCCTAAATCGCATCTTACGCACGTATAGCTTATCCCAAGGTTTTGAAAATGTAACATATTTTAGCATAACGCCTAAACGGTTCTAACAATTTTTTCAAAAACTAAGACACGGTAGAAGGACGCAATACAGAGATTCTACGAAAATTTCAGACTTTTTATCTATTTCGTTTATGAAGTAAATCCCTAAAAATATGAAAGAACAGAGAGGTCCGATAGGTTAGACACTCTCAAGAGCGAACTGCCAGTAAAAAACGTATCAAAAAGAATTAGAATGAAAACATGAAAAGCTGTTTTTAATTTCAATCTTGATTAAAATAGTGTCTGCTTTTTCACGAAATATTTTACAAATTCTCATGAAATTTTGGTGGAACATAAATGGAAAGTTTCTCTTATTACACAGGCCCACAAAAAAAAACAAAAGTGTCTGTGCAATTGACCAGACCTATATATTCTTATGTATTTTTCGACGCTGAATCCGAATTTGCAATAAAAAAGTAGGTAGTTTTTTTTTTAAATAAAAAAAAATAAAGAAAAATTTTATTTCTTTGACTTCAGAATCGAACTCTACGGGGAAAAATACATCGAAAACCATGTTTTGATTTTTTTTTTTACAAAAATTTCAACCCACCATACGGCGATGAAAAGGCAGAAAATCGCGAAAAGTG
>NC_046663.1:80526483-80528661 GCF_010883055.1 Belonocnema kinseyi
GGTTTTCCCTATCTCTACTATCAAACATACACAAATAACAAGGATATTTTGTAAATCCAGATTGTTGTCCTAGTATCATAGTATCACGCTAGCAAATATCTAATATCCAACATCTCACTATCGAAGTTGCGAAGTATTAGCGAAAATTCTACAAACTCAATTGATTTAACCCATTAAAACTCTAAGGCACTTTTTAAAAGAAGCTAAAAATATTATAATGGAGTTCATGAATATCGCTATACATAGGTTCTAAGTCTTACTTTATGATCAAGGGTCGAAAAAAGTTCTAGTTTTGTGATTCATGTAGTGGAAAACCTCCAGAACAGTATCCAAAACATCGATTTTTTTGAAAAAAAATATCAATTTATCACGTTTATTGTCCACTTACGCCGACTAGTAGTTGTTTTTTCAAAAAAAAATGACTTAAAATTCGTGATCAGCAAACTCAAAAACCCCCAGTAAAGTATTTTCAATGTTTATAAATCGGTTTAAAATCGTAAAACTTGATTTTAATGTCATTTTATTCAAATTTGAAGCAAATTTTCACTTTTCGCGATTTTCTGCCTTTTAATCGCCGTATGGTGGGTTGAAATTTTTGTAAAAAAAAAATCAAAACATGGTTTTCGATGTATTTTTTCCCGTAGAATTCGATTCTGAAGTCAAAAAAATAAAATTTTTCTTTATTTTTTTTTATTTAAAAAAAACCATGAAAAAACAGTAAAAAATGAGGTTTTTCGATCAAAACCCCATAAAAAAGTAGCTGGACCCTACTTTTTTATTTCAAATTCGGATTCAGCGTCGAAAAATACATAAGAATATATAGGTCTGGTCAATTGCACAGACACTTTTGTTTTTTTTTGTGGGCCTGTGTTATTAATGTATTTAAAACACGAAGTATTTTTTACGTATAAAGAAAAATGAAAAAAGCTTTACTTTCGTTAAGTTTTTGTGGTATGTTTTCGTAATTTTTCATAGCAAAAAATAAGTTTTTATAGATTCTGGTAGATATACGGATGATTTACATTAATGTGGCAAAAAATAATGCAATCGTGCAACGTGTCGATGATATCGCATCACACGCAATTTATTCCTAACCTCATAATCTCAAAAAGGTAACATCACATTTTACATCAGCAATGGAATTTGATTTAAAAAATGCCATACTATAAAGGAATGTTACTCAGTGTTACTGTTCATATTAATAGCAAATAATAACTCAAACATTAGCTTATAATTAAAAATATACTAATGCTATACTAACCTCATTCAGAATCAGAAAAGAACCATTTAATTCCTTACACTTCACCTTTGTCACAAAAGCAGCTTTATAAAATGTATGACTTTCCAAGAACAAAAACAATGTTCAAATCCTTCACACACACTTTTTTGGCACTCCCAAAGGTGGTGGAAAACTGTTAGAGGGGAAGGGCTAATTCGTA
The DNA here is from genome assembly GCF_010883055.1 of Belonocnema kinseyi. Classification (NCBI taxonomy): domain Eukaryota; kingdom Metazoa; phylum Arthropoda; class Insecta; order Hymenoptera; family Cynipidae; genus Belonocnema; species Belonocnema kinseyi. Next base: position 80,527,923 of record NC_046663.1, read on the forward strand.
TTCTGCCGTCCAAACTAAAAAGATACATAAGTGACATTTTTATGAAAAACGAGTGTTAATTAAATCTATTAATTATTGATATTTATTGCAAAAAACGATTGTTTATAAATGAGGAAAGTAAAAAAAGTTGAAAAAAACCAGAAAAGATACACAAAGCACTTTTCGTGTCCTAAAAGTTGTATAAGGAAGGAAATTGGGATCTGAAATCATGGCGTCAGAAGGGGGATTTAAACAAAGATGGCCGGCAACAACGGTGTCACTTTGCAACTGATCATTTTGCAACATTGTGTTGTTAGTGAATTTTAATCTTTTTTCGTGCTTATTATGAAAAAGATGTCGCTCAGCATAGCTGAAATTGGTCAATTTACATTATTCACTCCTTCGTGAAGGTGTCACATGTTGGACACATATTATTTTATGTAAAGCAGCCGGATGATCAAACGTGCATAAAGCTAATTGCTTTATGTTTACAATCGTCCAGTTTGCGTTACAAGTTTAAAGTACCTTTTCCCTGCACTGCAATTTACAAAAAGTACGTTTTCTGGTCATAATTGAGCAAGTTATATATATATATATATAACTCATATATAACTCACGCGTGAACGACCTACATTCAAAGGCACAAGGCGGCACTAATAGTGCTTTATTACCACCATCTCTGTCACTCCTACGGCATTAACCTTAATATCGCTCCTCTAAATGCTCCTAGGGAAATTGAGTCAATTGTCGAGAATGGGAA
>NC_046663.1:80528761-80531521 GCF_010883055.1 Belonocnema kinseyi
TTAGTTCCTATCAAAATTTTGAGGTTATAAAATAAAATTATGTACATTCAAGGTGACGCAAATGGTATATCTAAATTATTTACAAATTCAAATTATTAGAAAATATATTTGTCTCTAGAAATCAATGTGAACTAACTTATCTGTTCGAAATGAGTAATCCTTACTTTTAAAATGCAGAGAACAAACACACATATGTTTGGGGTTACCTTCTTCTCCAGTTTTAGAACATTTTCCCATTGCTTTTTCCGAGCAATCATTTCTTCAGGCAAACTTTTATTAACCACTTTAACAAAACCTTTTTTAGACAAGGGAAATTGATGAAACCTAACATCTAGGCTTTTGCTAGCCTTGCTTGAACATCCGAAAACAGAGCAAAATCTTTTACTTTTGCTTTTCCTTGGACTGAATTTCGTACCTAGATCGTCTATTTCAATATTATCGGACATTTTTTTAATTTGATTATTTAAATCTTAGCATTCAAAAGATATATCTATATTCTACTTTGCATATCACCGGAATAGCACACAGCCTTATAAAAACGACCCCGTTATTTTAGTGCCAAATTTAGCTTCTAGATAGCGTATCGCTGTATTTCAGATCCCAATACATCATCAGCATACACATGAAAAAGAACCTTAAGAAATTTGTGTTTTTTTTTGCGTTGTAAAAGTGACCGAGTGGTGCGCGAATTGACGAACGAAAAGATTCGCTTTTTGAATTTCCGCAACTAGTAAAACTTCGTAAGTCTATTTTCTAAAAAAAATGGTTTTAAAAGTCTATTTTTTATTGCAAAATATGAAAAAGCACATTATTTTTACCCAAATAGCGCATCTTAATTATCAAAAATTTTATTCGATATTAAAGTTCTTTGGACAAGAAGTTTTTCTCGATTTTCTTAGTTCGAGTCAGATTGGATTTATGTATCTTTTTAGTTTGTGCGGCAGTATTATCGACTTGAAATTTCGATTCGATGAGGTTCATGATTATAATTATTTCATTATTATAATTAATGTATGAGGGTAAATAAACTCTAAATATATGTTTAGTACTTATATACGAAAGTAATGTATACTTTTAGTGGAAATTGTACATGAAATGGGATATGTAGTAAACTATGGTAATCCTAACCTCACTTTACAATTGAAAGCCATAAAGGATTTATTTACATTTTAGGAATGCTATAGGATAAATGATGCTAAACAATTTTGAAAAATATATTTTATGATGTTTACAAGGTATAAATAGCATTTTATACTTATGCACAACATTTCTTTTATTGAAATTCGTACCTCATTGACAGAGGGTCTAGTACTCGGCCCGGTGCTGCCACCTACGATTAGTTTTGCGTCATGAACCCTTATTATGATTCCTAACAGTGATCCAAAAATACTTGTGCATGCTTTAACTGAACGGCGCTTATTGACTGAAGTTCGCGTACATATTTAAAGTTAAAGTACAGGCGCGGAATCATAGCCAATGAACGTCACTAAAATCCAAACAAGCGCAGAACAAGACAGTTCCGATATGATAATTGACTTCACGAAAACACGTGTATGTTCCATTACTGTCTAACAGACAGATACCTTGTGTCACATGCATATAGCAATCAAAAACGAATATCGTGACCATCGAACTCGACAATATCGTTTAGAGATTTTATAATAAGGATAATTATGTTCAGAGGATTTTCGTTTGTCTCAACAAGAATATTTTTGCAACAGAAATTATGCTCTTATATTATGTCTACTGTATTTTAAATGAAAGAAAGAGAGTGTTTATTAAAGTCAAGAGTCGAAGTAACAAAGATTTTTATTTTACTTGTTTTCGTAGTAGCACTAATCAGAAATTTATCTGCAAATCGCGCAGCTCTGTAAGAACTTACTAGAAAGAAAGTTTTGAAAACACGCGCTGGCTGGAAATGTTCCGCGAAGAACCGATGTTCCACAGAGAATTACCCGAGGCGAAGTTTCCGGTATTCTCTTTCTGGTGATCTAGATATCCAGAAAGAAGAAGAGAAGTTAGCTAAAAGAGAGGAAAATCCTAGAATAATGGAATGAGATGCGGCATAAAGTGAGGGAGAGGAAGAGGAAGAATGATAGGTATCTGCAAGTCGTAGGTAACTGGTGGATAGGGGTTATAGCTGGGGTTTAGGATGAAGGCAGGGAGAAAGCCAAGTTGGCTTTTATAATGAAACTCTTCAATGTCCTTTCTGTCTCAAAGTTTGCCACGTGCGCAAAGATTTAGGGCGATAGTTGTTACTCCCGCGACTAACTTTCGACCCGTCACAACCTCGCTTTAGTCACCCCTTTGGCTACTTTCCGAAAGTCGATGGCACGAGCAGGCCACTTTCCGGAAATGCTTTGGTCGCTACTCTCGTGCAGACTTCCCCTTCATGAATGGCCAACCCCGCCAACCTCGCAAAACGGGCCTCCCTCTAGAAGTCTGGAGCTAGAGTCTAGACTCTAGACCCTAGAGTCTAGAGCGTTCAAACTTTGACGTTCACTATGTTGTAAACTCGACTTTGTCTTCACCACCAACTTACCTTGTATCTATAATTGCACATAACAATGTCTATAGCGTTAGATTGTGATGCTGTACTCAAGTGTCAGCTTGTACTTTTTCCTTGGAGAGATATTATGTTCTTGATTGTCAGGCAAATTAATCTAAAATCGTAGACATCTAATTACAGGCACCGGAACAATATACATCGACATTCGAGTGGGCCAAAGAAACAAAAGCTTCGATATTTTTACGCTCCCC
>NC_046663.1:80531531-80532580 GCF_010883055.1 Belonocnema kinseyi
TGTTAGATTACCATAAGAATAACGTGGGAAAAACACATTTTTGTAAACTCCGTCCAAACCGTGAAAATATAAAATAAAGTATGGATCAAACTTTTATGATATCATGAAAACTCTTCAAGTAATACGAGTCCATAATAATGCATTTTTTATTTCAACCACCCTAAGTTGCATGTAAGTGCTATAAAGATATTGCATATTAATTTTTATTATTTCTTCACGATTTTTTCCACAAATCTTCATAAATGAATAAATTACAAAATTTGATGTATTTGTTAATTAATTTTTTATTGTTTACAACATTTTTGTTCACTTAAATAATTTTATTGCCATAGAATATCGCGAAATAAGAGTATCGCATGAATGCTATTGTCTATTTAATAAAGTTCGGGAGCGTATAATTTATTTAAATTATCATTTTATCTCTTATTATTTTATCTATGTCTATTTAATGAATTTAGAGAGTGTATGTTTTTATTTCAATTGTTTCTTTACTGCTTCAAGATTTTATTTTTGTTTAAATCCAACTATTAAACGACCAAAGCTAGAAAACCGTACTTTCCCGAGTAAAAATGCTTCGACTTGAGTTCGACTTGGTTATGTCTTGAGTTCGTCTCCAAGACATCGATGTCTGGCTGCGTCTCAAAACTGAGTCGCGACATAGGCCTTCGTCTTACTTGTATGGCCACGACAGGTACAACGGCGATTACTTGTCTCAAGTCGAGCCTTGTCTTAGCTAAGACGACGTTTACTTGTCTCAAGATGAGCCATGTCTTGGCTGAGATGATCGAACTTTTTTCGGCTCAAAAATGAGATTAAAATTGATGAGTGAAAAATTTGTAATTATTAAATTAGTTATTTTTAGTTAAAAAATTCTGAATCTGTGGGTTTGAACGAGTATAACCCTTAATAATTTTCTTCAAACCAATAAAAATTTTAACTTTTTAGAAGGATCTCCTAAATCGTTAGAAATACGTAAAAACAAACAACATTTTCGGTAGTATCGTCAAACAAGTATAATACAAATGAAAATCCGTGAATAAATTGATTGA
>NC_046663.1:80532680-80546956 GCF_010883055.1 Belonocnema kinseyi
TTTGTAGAAAATGGCATTCTGTTTTTGAAAAATTGGAATTTTCCAGGGATTTCAGAGAATTTCAGCAGAATTCAGGGATTTTTAATAGATTTCAGTAGATTTCAATGAACTTAAAGATTTTAGGAATTTCAAAGCTTTTAGGTTGTTTAAAAAGATTCAAAACATTTCCGAAAATATCAAGATTATTAAGTATTTCACCAGAGTTAAGGGATTTTATAAATATTAAGGGATTTTGAAGGTGTTTTTAAAAAGGTCTCCACGTTATCAATGATATTCGAAGGGAGTTAAAGTGATTCCAGCGAATTTCTAGAGAACTTTATGGAATAATTTGAGAGATTTTGGATATTTCAAGGGGCTTATGAATTTATACGGATTTCAGAAATTTCGAGGGATTTCACCATAGTCTTTGCAGATTTCACAGGATCTGAAGAATTTCATTGGATTTCGAAGCTTTAAGGTTATTTAAAATGATTCGCAATGATTTCACTTTATTTTAAGAGAGATCTATATTGTACATCAGATTGAAAAATATTTAACTTCTCAATTTGATATTTAAAAAATTGCATAATACTATTTTGCTACTATTTTCCAACTGGATCTGAATTTGCGCTCATAATTTAGTTTCACATTTTTATATTCTTTCTGTTAAAATGTATCGCGAAATCCTTTTTTTCTGAAAGAGCATGATATTTACATTTTGCGGGAATATGGTACAGACAATAGAATAAAAAAGCAAGGAAAAAACATTAGCATGAAGGAAGCAAATTAAAGAGCGCACAATTCTCAGTATATCTCGGCATTCTACACACGATGTGAAGGGCTGAGTAGAATACCATGATCTTGTATCTAATACGAAGGTGTGCCGTGAAAAATAAGAGTTAGAGAAATTCGATAACACTTTCAAGCATCCCTTTGAACTTCGAGTTCCAAGAATGCAGCTTATCTCGGCTGACAGTCTTACATCCATTAGAGGAGCGAGAGTCGACTCAATTGGATCAGTTGTAGTTGTGTACTGATATTTCAGTGAAAAGTACTAGAAGTATTTCATTATACTGAAACTTATTCTTTGCATTTCTACTGGAATTTCTGTCATTTTCAACTCAAATCAATATTAAGATTGTACCTAAAAGAATTCTCTGGACAGTGTTTAAAGAATTATTCCAAATCAGTATCGCACATTAGGGGCTGTGCAGAAATTTCGTAAAGTAATTTAATCAAAAAATTTTTCTATGCTGTCATACATGGGTTACGTGGGGGGGGGGGGGTCATTTCTTACATAAAAGATTTTTAAGTTGACGAATCACTAACAAAAAACAGTTTAACATATTCTATTTTAAACAGCTATTCATCAACGAACTGTAATTCATACTGCAGTATCTACTAGCTTAATTGCAAAAAAATGTATGTTGCTTTATTAATAATTGTAATATTATTACTTGTATTTCACCTAATAATATTACGAATAATATTAATTCTAATAATCATAAATTCATGAAATAATAATAAATAAATAAACTAATAAGGGGTCATACATAAATTACGTAAGATATTCTTAAACTGTTCAACCACCATGCGAGATACGATGAGGTTTTCTCCGACCTGAAGGAAACTGCTCTTAGAAAATAAAATGTGTTAAGAACAATAAGTATTTAGTTTTAGAAACGTACAATTTTATCATTTTTTGAAGAACTAAAAGATATTAAAAATAATGTAGTCGAAAATTTAAAAATTTTTAATAGTTAATTAATTTTATTTTTTAAGCAAAATTTATATACTGAATTAAAAAAAACCCAATACGAAAATCTAACTATTTTTTGGTTGAAAGTTCATTCTCGATTCAATATTTAATTCTTTTCTTTTAATTCAAGCATTTTTTTCCACTCATCCTTTTTTGGTGAAAATTCAATTGTTTTATTGAAAATTCGTCCTTTTGCGTCGAAAATTCGACAATTTCATTCAAATTTTGTTTCTTCTTCGATTTCAAAATTCGTCTCTTATTGTAGAAGTTTTAACTTTCTTGGTTAAGAAAATCTGCTTCAAAATTAATCTCCGTCGCTTGAAAACTAATTTTTTTGCAGAAAATTCGTATTTCGACTCGAAAATTCAATGATTTTTCGAAAGTTGAATTACTTTGATCAAATATCATTTTTTTAAACTAAAGATTTATCAGTTTAGTTAAAAGATCATTTCTTTGGTTATAAATTTAATTATTAAAAAAAATTCTGTTTGTTCGTGGAAAGTTCCTTTTGTAATAAAAAATGTAATTAGTCCATTTTTGTTTGAAATTGTATACTTTTGGCTAGAAAATTAATCTGCTGGGTAAAAAATGTATCTATTTGGTTGGAATTTGATTAATTTTTTTGAACATTCTTCTATTTTGGTAGAAAATCAATTTTTTGGTAGAAAATCAATTTTTTGGTTAGAAATTAAATTTTTTGTTTAAATCTTTGTTTTAGCTGAGGAATCAAGTATTTAGTTGAAAATTCCTTGTTTTTGATCAAATCATACTGTTTTTATCTTGAATTAAAATATTTTTTGGTTGAAGTGTCTACTATTACATTTTTTGTTTAAAAGTTCATCTTTTTAGGTTGAAAATTTAATTCCTTGGTTGAAGGTTGAACTAATATTTTTTTTAATTATTTTTTTAGTTGAAGATTCATCATTTTAGTTATGAATTTATCACTTTGCTTTGAAAATTAATTTTGATCTTAAAAATTCACGTTATCTGGATAAAAATGTGATTTTTTTTTTTTTAAGTTTTTGTATGGTAGAAATTAATTTTTTTGGTTGAAGATTTATCATTTTAGTGAAAAGATCCTTTTATTTTTTTAAGTTTTTGTATGGTAGAAATTAATTTTTTTAGTTGAAGATTTATCATTTTAGTGAAAAGATCCTTTATTCGGCCAAAAATATAACTATTTTTTGAAAATTGTGTTTTTTTTACTGAAAATTCATTTTTTTGAAGAAGATTTAGCTGGTCTTTTTTTAGTTGAAACTTTATCTTTTTTAGGTGGAAATTAATTTATTTTGTTAAAAAAATTTTTCTTCGGTAGAAAATTAATCCTCTCGGTTAAAAGTTGAACCATTTGATTGAATATTTATGCAAATTTATGTCTTTGAAAACTCGTCTGATTTGGTAGAAAAACAATTTTTTCATTAAAAATATCAACTATTGCATGTTTTTCTTTAGTTGCAATTTCAACTACTTTGATAAAAATCTCCTTTTTTGGTTAACAGTAAAGTTTTTAAAGTGAAAATTTGATAGAAAATATATTTGTTTGCAAACTCAACTTTTTACTAGAATGGTCTTCTTTTGGACTTTAAAATTGAAAATTGTGAATGTTTTTTTTTTCTTTATTGAATAAAAAATATATCTTATTATGAACCATTCAACTCTTGTTCACAATTCGCCTTTTTCATTTTGCAAATTTATATCTTTTGGTAGAAATTTAATCTTTTTTTGTCGAAAATACAACTGTTTGTTTAAAAATGAATTTGGTGAGAAGTTAAACTATTTTTTTAATTCATAAAACACAGCTAGATTTTACCAGCACCACTTTAATCCCCCTTTAAATCGTCTTACGTTACATGTTTGTATGGCCCCTTAATTAATTCTCGAAAAAAATTAAGTCGGTAGATTTACGTAAGATAGGGGGCCAGGTTGGTCGGTTCAAAAGTTCTGGACCCTAACAAATGGGGGTTCATGGTTAAAAGTTTAAGAAAAAACTTTACGTAATGTATGCACGCCCTTTAAGGGTTGAACAATTTTGTCAAAGAAAACAATATTGTACAACCTAAATTAACCTCAACTTGTTAAAATAACTGTCTTTTTATTTTTTTATTTTAAATCTTTGAAGTCCCTAAAAATGGCTATGAAGTTAGTAATTATTTTAAAGTAAGTTACAGTTATGCTGGAAATCATACCTCTGGGTCGATGGAAAAATTCTTCTTTGTTTTTACCGAACAACTAGCCATGTTTTATTTTTCGTGCATAAAAATGTTAGTATCGTCTGCGTGACCTTACTCTTAGCTTGAAAGGTTATAGGTTGGGAATGAAACTCGACAAATTAAAAACTTGGCGAAATATGATTAACTACTAATCCTGGGAAGAAACAGACTGACACGTGAGTTCGTCAGAGTTGTGATTACTGGCGTGTTCGCATGCGAAGTCTCTCTTATTTCCTTTTCTCATCTATTCTTTTTAGTCCGTCCCTAAAAATCCTTCTTACTTTCCCTTTTTTTCTCCTTTTTTCTTTTGTATTTTCTATCTCTTTCTGTGTTTGCTTACTTTGTTTGTTTCGCTGGTTCACCTCTCTTAGTACTTATATATGTTTTACTTCTTTTCGTCGACGTTTCCTTCTTACTGGTACCCGGTGTGTTTAATGGTTATACAGAAAAACAAAAAACGATACTTTCTTCAGAAAACCCGACAAAAAATTATGGAATTTATTGACTACCGCAGGAAATCAAATAACGGAAACACACTTACTGAAATGATTGCAATATTTGTAATGCAATCTAGTTTTTGGTTTTTTAAGGCAAGGGAAATATTATTTTTAGATTCATATAAAATAATAAGCTTTCATACACCGAGTGATATAATGATGGTGAGAGCATGACGTATAGTTTTACAATATGCATGATTCTTTCTGACTGAACATTTGTATGTAATTTATATTTTAAACTTGAGAAACTAGGTCGAGGATCGCTGAATTTTCACGGAACGTCATTTCTTCATTACTTTAATGATGACGGTCGTAATTGAATGTATCATTAATATGATTTTTTCTTTACAACATTCGTACATTTAAAAAACTACACCTGCATAGAAAATAGCCTATTTGTGATACAAGTCTACGAAAGCTGAGTGCAAAAATATTTATGTTTCAAAGTTGGCATGCAAGCGAGACGATGGTCGTGGGAGCTAAGCTAAGGCATAGGCTTTGTACTAAATCCGTCGGTTTCCGGGTTCGATTCCTGCCTTGTACTCAGGAAACTTCGTGGCGGCCCATGCGTTGAGCACTAGACTATCAAGAAGTAGTGAGACTGCTACTCCTAAAGAAAGAAAAAGGTGTTCTTCCAAGTACTTGAAGAAGTTGTTTTTGGTGGTTCGGTACCCACCTTAACCTTTAGGCCCCCCTCCCTCCACTAAGTAAGTGTGTGGAGTGTGTGTAAAAGAATTTAGGTAAGGTACAAAGAAAATATAAACCCCCATGGGACACATTAGAAACTGCCATTCCATTCCAAGTTGACATGCGCCAATATTATACTCGCACCGTCAACTGCAATGAGATACTTTACGCTTGACTTGAAGGGATGCAAGTTCCAACTTTCGAGGTGGGTGTTGCGCAATAGCCATTTGCCATACAAGTGTGGAAAATAGGGGATGACTATCGAATGTGAAAATGAAATTCATCTTCAGCTCCTTTTAAGAATATTTTATTCTGTCTGTATCCAAAGATACTTATCAGTAAAGTACGCATGCGAGTCCATTTTTTAATAGATTTCAATCATTTGAAGTGATTTCAGAAGATTTTAAAGATCTTAGGGCTTTCTTAAAATTTCCAAGGAATTCTCAAGAGCTTTAAAAATCTTTCAGTAGATTTTAAACATTTTAAAGGATTTGAAAGAATTTCAGAAGATATAAAACGATTTTATAGGACATATATTTTATATTTGTATCGTTTTAGGATTTTTTAAAGATTCCAAAAAATCTTTAATTGAGTTCCGTAATTTGATGTTATTCTAAAGGATTTGGAATATTTTAGCGTATTTTAAAAGAACCAAAGACATTTTCGCGAGCTTCAAAAAGTTTCATGTGATTTTAAACCATTTGAAATATTTTATTTTTAGAATACAATGCATTTTCAACATATTTTTAAAAATTCAAGGGATTTTAAAGGATTTTAAGGGTTTTAGTGAATTTAAAGAAATTGTCATGCAATTGTAAAGAATTTTCGAAATTTTCTGAGGATATGGAACGATTTCACAGAATAAAATTTTCGATGAATTCAATAATTTTAAGGGATTTTAAAACTTCTCAAGGTATTTTAATAAAATTTACAATATTCTAGGAAATATTATTACATTTGAAATAATTTCACAAGATTTTATAATATTTTAGAAGAATCCAAAGAATTTCCTCACGAGAATCGAGAGATTTTGTAAGATTTCCAAAAATTTCAAACATTTTAAGGTGTTTCTAAAGATTTTCAAAAATATTTTAAAATAATTTTGAAGATTCCAAGAAGTTTTCAATTGATTTCAATAATTTAATGTAATTCTAAAGGAATAAAAAAATGTTAGGTTATTTTTGAAAATTTCAAGGAATTTTCAAGAAATTCAAAGGATGTTAAGGTATTACAAAAGATTTTGAAATATTTGAATGTCTATTAAAAAATTACAAGAAATTATTAAGAGCTTTACACAATGTTCGAATTTTGAAAAAATTTTAAGTTTTTTTAAGGATTCTAGAGAATTTTAAGATATTCCAAGAAATATTTAATTTACTTGAATAATTTAAAGGGATTTTCGATGATTTGAAATACTTCAGTTCATTTTAAATGATTGCAAGGCATCTTCAAACGGTTAAAAAAATTCCAAGGGATTTCTAACAACTTTAAGGGGTTTTAAACACTCTCAAGGTATTTAAATAAATTTCCCAGGATTTTAATAAATACCATCAGATTATATAGAATTTCACTGAATTTTTCAATTATTTAAGGGCTTCAGCAAATTTATTTCGAAGATGTGAGGTATTCCGTAGATTGCCAAGTATTTTTTACAATCCACGAGAATTCATGTGGAATTTTCCATGGATTCTTATTAATTTATCTTGAATCCTTATAAATGCATTGAATTCTCTTGAATTTTTTTAACTCACTTACATTTTTCTAAATTTAATCAATTGCACACAATTTGATGGCTTTATTTTTAGTTTTTGTTTAATTCAGCCTGAAGTCTTTTACTCTCACCTTAGATTCTTAGACATCTCATGAAATTATTTCGAACTCCCTTGAATTTTTCCAACAATAATTTCAAATTTAATGAATTCAATACATTTTTTCATTATTTTTAAATTGTGTACATTTCATTTGAGTTTTGTTTAATCCGTCTGGTATTTTTATGAATTTCATCGAATTCTTTTCCATTTTTCTTTCATACAAAAGAACATTATAGATGCATATTAGTCACTGTTATTCACTTTTTTGGTTAAAAATTAATCACTTTTGGTAACTTTTTCAATTTTTCATTCATTCACATATTTTATTTATAAAAGATTCTCCATTAAAAATGTTAAGAATAAAAATTTTGGTCTGTACTTATTAACGGTCAGGGAAAATAAAAATGTAATTAGAAAAAAGTTAGGGGAAAGTCAATGGATTTGGAAAATGAAGTTTTGCGACCACTCTGATAATGAAATTTTATAATGCTTCGATCTTAACAATTGTTATTTTAGAATATCCAGTTAATGTCCAATTTATCCTAGGAATGTTTTTCGACGTTTCTGAATTATTCAAATGATCAACGTAGGATATTGTATTTTTCTAGATATCTTATGTTGGACGTTTTAGTATCCAAAAAACGTCCAAAATTATTTCAAGATATCTTATGGATATCCCAGGGGTATATAAATTTCCGCCTTTTACGAATATTCGGCAAATATCCTACAGATATTTCTGTAGGATATCCACATCATGTCTCTAGACATAAATGGGATATCCTGAAATATCCCGGCGCTGTACAGGAAGTATCGAATTTTGCTCCTAAGCAAAGTAGATTATTTACAATTTTTCCACTATTTAAATTAAAATTATTTATGTCCTTTTGCACTCAGTCCGTGTTAGTGGTTGTCTCCCATGTTTGAATATCGAATCTATCGTTGGTTTCCTATCGTTAATTATCTACCGTCGAAATTTACGTCGGCATGCGAATGCATACCCACTCCATCTTTCTCTCCGTATTTGTTTGATTAACTCTCGTTCTACTTCAAACTCTGCAGTACATGCAGTGGTTCCAAACTCCATAGGAACCTGAAGGTTTCTTTGCGTCGATAAAAAAATCACTATCAATTTAATTGAGTTAAAAAAGGCGAATAAACTGACTTTATTCCGCAGCGTGTGAGTCATTAGTCGAATTTTCCAAATCGACTCAAGTTGTGATCGAATCGAAAAACTCTGAATCGACTCAGCCCGCGAGTCACGAGTCGAATTTTCCGAACCAGCTAAAGCTGTAATCGAGTCGACTCACTGCGTGAGTCACAAGTCGAATTTTCTGTACAAACTCAAGCTGTGATCGAACTGAAATAATCCGAATCGACTCATTACGTAATTCATAAGTCGAATTTTCTAAACCAACTTAAGTTGTGATCGAGTCGAAAAATTCTGAATTGACTTAACGCTTTAGATATGGGTTGGATTTTCCGAACCGACTCAAGCTGTGATTCAATTGAAAAACTCTGAATTGAGTTAGTGTGTGATTCATGAGTCGAATTCCCCAAACCGACTCAATCTGTAATCGGATTGAAAAACTCTGAATCGACTCAGCGCCTGTGTCATGTGTCCAATTTTCCGAACCAGCCCCAGCTGTGACTGAATCAAGAAAATCCCAATAATTAATGGCATTTCTCGAAAGTGAATCAAGTTTAGATTGAATCGAATTTTACGAAACCGGCTTCAGTCAAGATTAATTAGAAGTTTATTTATACTTTCATATCATAAAGCCCCTCGGTGGGCGTGATGTAATTTAATTGATTGAATTGGGGGTTTTTAAGGTACTAAACTGTTTGAATGCATCTGTATATCATAATTGAATTTATGTGTTAATGTTAAATAAGAAATAATCAAATTATTAATTTATTGATCGATTTTCATGCAATGTTTTAGAATACAATATCGATAGAAAATAAAAACCAATAGAAATGTTTTTTTTTAAATCTGGTTAATTATTATTATTATTAATTATTTATTATGTTATGAATCTCATAAGTTTAATAAATAAATTAAATTATGAAAATCAAATTTTATTTCAAAAATAATTGTTACAGAAATAAGTAGTCTATTTAAGAGTAGATAAAATGTTATTGAAAAATCCGAAGGTTGTAAATCATTGTAAAACCTTCTCATTTATAAACACTGGCTCATTTTTTTGTGAGAAATTCTCTACGATTATACTCGATGAATTTTGAAGAAAATAATTTGTTTAGAATTTGTTCCATACAAAAAATATTTTAAACAGAATGTAATAAGTAAAATTGTGAAAAATGTTTCAAAAAACAAAATCAGGTATGGTTTATTGAGGTTGGATAAAAATTAAGATATGCTATATAGCTATTAAATTAAATACCAAAATATCAAGTAACTATTATTTGAAAAATAATTTGGCTACAAACTAATTTTGTTCTAAAAAAATTTATTGCTGCCTCTTTCTAATTGCACTAACATCGATTGCGTTTATATTTTTTATGCTTTTATAACTCGTTTTTCACTTTGATATTATTTCAATATGTCAAATGCGACCCTAAAAATCGATATATTAATTATTTGCTTTAAGCGTCGATTTAATCAAATTCGTCGCAATCTTAACTGCTCAGTAGTTTCGGATTTTTTGTATTGATCAGAGGTTGAGCCGATTCGGAAAATTCGACTCACGCTCACATTTTAAGTGGGTTCGGGAATTTCAACTTATGACACTCATGCGCTAAATCGATTTCATCACACTTTAAGGGGGTTCAGATAATTCAACTCATTGCTCACGCTCTTAGTCGATTCGACCACAGATTGTGAGCTGGTTTCTGAATATTCGACTCATTGGTCGTCATTTAGTTGGATCGAAAATTCGATTCTTGACTAACACGGTGGTTTTTGTAAATTCTTTTTTTGCATCATTTTTATTTAGACACTGACTAGTATAACCAATATTCCGTAAGACTAACGCGGTCAACATAGCGTTATGGATATTATTACGGAATTTTCCGTGCGCTAGCCCTAGCCGAGTTGAAAAAGGGTTAGTACGTTTAAATTTAGCAGCAACTATACAAGAATCTTTACTTTTGATAACAAAACAGGTTATGTCGGTAATTCTTTTCTTTTATATTCTTGTTTATTTTGTTCCTCTCCGTACTGAATACTTTCAAAAACCCACTAAAATAATTAGAAAAATCCACCAGTTCCACTAGAAACTATATTCAGTCGTAGTTATGACGGAACGAAAAATCAGTAATATAGTTACCACTTTTACTACAAAATAATGTTACCTCGAATTTGCTAATAAATTGATTATCTCTTCATAAAAAGAATCTTAGTAATCAGAATCAAATAAAGATATACACTTTATCAGAAAATAGCGTAAGTAATTTTGTGACTCTTTGCCAATTAGGGAACGTGGAATACCTGAAAAGGGAAATTTCTCAAACACTCATGCTAACATGTTTCTGACCTGGAACTCATTATTGCATTATTTTGAACTGAAATATTAAAAGTATTCACTGAATAAATGCAGATCATTAATTAAAAATTGGCGAAAATTAAATGGAAACTTTCAAAAATCTATTCTTAACTTCAAGTCTACAAGAATGGTATTATTTTAATTAAAATCTTAAATAGGCAAACAGTTTTAAAGTTGAAAACATTCCAAATTTAATCATTTTTTATTGAAGATTCATCAATTAAACTGGTTTTAATTAACAGTGTTTGAAATTAAACATTTCTTAATTGTGGAATACAGAGGTATAACTAACATGGTTATAAGTAAAAGATAGTTAAGCAATTTTTAATTTAAATATGTTCCCAATTTAGATTTAAAAGCCCAAAAATTTAGAGTTGAAAACCGTCAAATTGCAAGCACTGGAAATGAAATAAATAATTTTCAATTAAAAGCTTGCAAGCGTTTAATTGAATGTAGATTAATTTCAGAATTGAACGTGCAAATATGTTGTTTTTTAAATTTAAATCGTTCTAATTTCGACAATATTTTCAAATGAAATCCTTCATTTTCGATCGATTATAAACTGAATACTTTGAAATTTAATATTTTTAAATTGAAAGCGTATGAAAAATAACTTACACAATTTGGGGATGTTACTAAATTTAAGTAATTTAAAAGCGATTAATTTAAAATTAAAAGTTTTAGTTTTTAAACGATTTCAAAATTAAAACGTAAAACTTGAATAATTTAGGATTAAACCTTCGAGACTTCTCCCAATTAACTGCATACTCTCTTAATTCGAAGCAGTTGAATTTCTCTGAGAATCAGTGACGTACTTCTAGCTATTAAAATCAATAAAAGTTCACGGGAAATCAATGACTATTCACTAAAATTTTAGTAGTTTCTCACTGATTCCGTTGTAGACAAAGTTACTGAAAATTTAATAAAGTATGTTTCACTGAACTTGTTACACTTTAAAATTGTTTTTTATAACATTCATAATTTGTTTGGATATAAGCAAATTTGATCTAGATTCAAGAGTCCAAATCCTAAACTCATAAAAAAAACTTAAAAATAGCTCAATTTTGCCTAAATCTAATTACACTTTACAGAATTGAATTCCAAGAATTTGAAGCTTTAAAAATTGTAAGTATTACTTTTAACTCCGAACTTTATATTTGGAAGCAATTGAAATTGTTTAATTAGTTTGTTCTGTCTATAAAATCCTTATTTTCTGAAATATGGTTACGAGTATGAACTTCAGTAATTAAAAAAAAAATTGTCCTAGAAAACAGCTTCCGAAAACCTAAAAAATTTCGGAATTGAAATTTTTTAGTAACCCTTCCAGTAAAAAAAAGTTGTAAGTTATTTTGTAACTAGCAGTAAATTTACGCGCGCTAAACGTAAATTCACGTCATTACATTTTTATTTCCTGAAAATGCAATATAAATCATATAATAGTACATTATTAAAGAACTTTTTAAATATAAGAAATTTTCAAAATATTTCAAGCAACAGTAAATAATTTAGAATTGAAAGCGTTTGAAGAAGAAAAAGAATTAGACTGGTGTAATTTTAATTGGTAAAAACAAAACGTTATGAATTAAACGAATCCGAACTTCAAATATTCAAAATTTAAGCATTTACGTTTTAATTGCATAATTAAAACTTGCAAAAGGAAAAAAAAGAACGTTCAGAGTTCAATATAAATATTCAGAAATATAAAATTGTCAACATTCAAAATTAAAGAAATTATTCACTGACTGAGGTGTAAATTTCATTCAAGTTTTCAATTTTTAGCACTTCATTTGGAATTATTATTAATGCTTATAATCTTCCAATAAAATATTTTTCAATTTTAATGTAATTCATTTTTCTTTAATCTTCAAGTAAACATTTACAATTTATATATGACATTAAAAATTAAAAATTAAAAAAGAGTACAAAACGAGACAGCTGTGATTCAAATTTTTCAAATTGACCTATTTCAAAAATTTCAATTGGAATTTGTTTTTTCTTTAAGTTGAGTTTGAAATTTTCAATGTAGTATATTTAAAGTATAACTAAAATTATGAAAATTAAAACTTACTAAAATTGAAACCACCTAGTTAAGAATACTTTAATAGATTAAATTAAATTAAATAAATAAAAATCCTATAACCCCTCACTCACATTTCTCCGTTCCCCTCCGAGAGAGTCATACCTACCCCGAAAGGGAAACGAATGACTTAATGGTGTAATAATAAATCTAACATTATTGCATATAAAACTATTAAGGATTTCAATATGAAAATTTGCAATTTCAAAGAGTTAATTGTGAAATTGTCCTGACATGTTTAACATCCGAATTTGAAACTACAATCTTGTTTTGAGTGGCACATTCAAAACCATAATTTTTAATAAAAAATAATTCATCTTAAGTATCATATCATGTAGAATCGAGAGGCATTCGAAGTAATTTGATTTTTTTAAATAGAAAATGTTTTTAAAAGGGTGTTTGAAGTTTTAATTTTTCCAAAAACTTTGAAAGTTGAAGTGTTTGTATACTACGATTTTGAAACTAAGTCAATAAAAATGAATTATTTTCATATTTTGCTTCACGCTTTTTAGAATCCACTCACTGTAATTTAAATTTTCAAATGAACATCAACAAAAATAAATGATAAAGCATGTATGTGCAAGGGGAATATTTTAATATTGAAGAGAATTTCAAAAGATGTCAAGTAGATTATTATTTATAATAATAATGTCTTCTTCAATTTTTTTATGACATAGTACCTCTTCATTGTTAACATACTCGTATTCATTTAACGGTATTTGATTTTCCCGACTTGTTTCAATTTAATCGCCTTATCTCCAAAATGCTGCTACAACAAAGCAGCATGGAAACGATTTATACGTTAATGAGTTAATGAGTGCTTTTAGCGGCGACATTTTACCAGTATCGTGATAGCATTAATCAGCTAATTTACTTATTTATACCAGCTAATTTTCATTGCATACATTTTTATTGTTTTCCTTTTGCGGACAAAACGTATTGGGCAATTATCTGAGGTGTCCTTTCACTACCCTGTAATTAGCGCGATGATAACTCGCGCAATGAGGATAATGAAATGAAAACAGTGCTAACGGGGATTTGATATAGATAGTTGGATAGAGGGTTCTATTGCCTGCGGCTTCGAAATTACTGCTCACCCTCCATATAATATTCTCTGTTTCGTTCGGGCACAGATTGATTATGTTTATCTTTCATTAGAAACACCAAGCGAAACATGTGATTTAGTCTATAAATAATGAATCGCGATTCTTTTTCCGAGCACCAAACAATCACCGTCGTCTTCTTTCTTTCAGTCAATTAAGTATGAGATGAACAGCAGGGTATTTTAAAAAATCTGCAATTCGAAATGGCCACAAAACGAAAAATTAGGGTATTCTGATCCTAAAAATGCATAATTAATTTGGAATCGATAGATATGCAGCTTGATTACGCGCGCTCGAAAAATATGTGTATCAATTTTCTTTCTTGCAGAGTTTGTAAATTTTCTTGCGTTTCATTTCTTTAAATACCGGAAAGTCAAGAAAGTCTTCCTAACCCTAGCGGAAGAACTAGAAAGAGACGGAAAAAAGTACCGTTCCGATCCTTTCCGATTTTTATGTGAACTTTCCTTCCGTTCCTTTCTGATCGCTTTCTCTTTCCGAATATTTCCGATGCCTTTCCGAACTTTTACCGAATTGACCCACTGCGTTTATATTATTACACCATTAAGCCATTTCCCTTTCAGGGTAGGCGTGACTCACTCGGCAGGGGAAAGGAGTAGTGTGTGGAAGGGATAGAGATTTTTCAGATTGAT
>NC_046663.1:80547056-80548631 GCF_010883055.1 Belonocnema kinseyi
GGCACGCATAAAATATCTAGTTTCTTCACCTCCATAGTTTCACGCAATTCTTTTACCTTGAGATCATTTACTCCCCTAGCATTCCAAACACCCAGTCTCCATCCTACGCCTGAAACATGACCTTTAGATTTTCCGTGTGCATGCCTTTTGTCATTAAAAGTTCCAGTCCTTTCCGAGGCTATTTTGTAGTTTGTATTATTCATTGTTTAGATTATACGCCCAACTAACACCTTTATGCAATAAGTTTATTTTCTGAGTCGAAATCATGTCAAAGTTAAGTATCAAATCGTCATATGGTGGAGATTATAGTTCTAACGTCAGTCGCACCAAAAACTTCAGTTAGTAAGGGAGGGTTGGGAGAGGGGTGGAAGTAGAACTGGAACCGAGAGAGTCGTCTTGGGTTTGTGTTTTTGTTTTCATGCTGAGAAGGTCACCAGCTTTCAGCAGCGTTGTGCTACTATGAAAAATTGCACCCGCTTCCAGCGAAATCGCGGTAAAATTTCAGCCATAACCACGTCTCACAACCGTGAGATAGGTGGTTACAGTCTGTAAAGGAATCAATACGACGATCCAGCAAAAGCCTCGTGCACCCTAAGAACACGGAGTGACCCAAGGACAGCCGCCTTCTGCATTTTTCCAGCAAGTGTTCTAGCATATTGGTGACACGCAGGGATGCTTTTTAGGCTATTAGCAAGTGAAAGCTTGGCACCTCCAAGAGCTCCGATGATAAGGACGATCAGTTTAACAGAATATTCCGGGTACAATCGTTGCAACTCCCTTATAAGGTCTCGATACCTCTCTTTCTTTTCATTCTCCTTGGCTATGATGTTTTTGTCAGCTGGTGCCGAAAATTCGATAACGAACATGGTTCGCTTCTCGATGTCAAGAAGAACCATGTTAGGCCTCGAGTGAGCAACAGAAACAATTGTCGAGAATATAAAGTTCCAGTATATGCGGCACTTCCCATCCTCGACAATTGACTCAATTTCCCTAGGAGCATTCAGGAGAGCGGTATTAATGTGAATGCCGTAGGAGTGACAGAGATGGTAATAAAACACTCTTAGTGCCGCATTGTGCCTTTGAATGTAGGTCGTTCCCGCGTGTGTTGGACAACTAGATAGTATGTGAGCTAAATACTCGGGATGTGCATGGCACGCCCTACAGCTATCACCGGGAATGTCTTGGATCAAAATGTGGCGACGGTATGTTAAGGTAGAAATGACACCGTCTTGGCATGCAAAAATGAAACCCTCTGTACCAGACTTCAATCCGGGCGATTTAAGGAAAGCAAACGTTACCTCACAAGACATTGACTGATCCTTCACATTTCTGTGGAAGATACCGTGCATCCTCTTATCGAGGAGCTGTCCACGAAACTTTTTCTCTTGTGTTTTCTTAATCTGGGCTTTCAGGAGTGAGTACTCGAGATAGATTAGATTTGATGCATTTTGCTCACCCCTAATACTGAAGTCCAATCCGACTGTTTCAGCAGCCTCCTCCGCTGCTTTGTATAGAAATGCTCCTTTGCCCACTTCTTCGTGATTCCTGACCATTTTAAGAAGAGGGTCTCTTCCA
>NC_046663.1:80548731-80550230 GCF_010883055.1 Belonocnema kinseyi
GGTGCGGAATAGTTCTTCATCCCTCTTGATACTTTTTTCACCTCCTCGGTAGTGATGGGTGGGCATTCTTTATCAGGTGTTATGAGGGCAACACATAACTCCCTGAAGCTATTTATATTTTCTGGGTCTTCGTCCAGTCTATGCTGATCTTCGTAGACTTCTCTCCAAAATACTTCGACCTCCTCTGGTTTGGGTGGGTGTTCGACAGTAACTGGAGGGTCTTGGAAGAGGCAAGTTGGGTCAGAGAGAAACTGTTGATTTTCTCTGACCCACCTCTCCCTCCGCTCTAGACTTCTCTCAGCAGCTTTGACTTGTTAAGTGTGTGATAACGGGTCCGGAGTTCGCGCGCGAACTTTCGAACCTTGGAGGTAAAATTCCTGCCAGATGTGATGTAGTCAATCACACATTGAATGCGGGACGCGTACTGTCTTGCCCAGCCTATCTTTAAGGTAAGTTGATGCATTCGTCTTTTGGTCTTATGATCAGCCGTTGGGTTTGTTTTACGGTTCGCATCGACCAAAGCTCTCGCTGCATTATACACACAATAATTGATAGCCCAGAGGTCGGATTCACCGGAAAAATGTCCACGAAGCTCGTCATCCATTTCAGCCAGATCTTTAGGCTTGAGAGAAACCTTGGTGTTGATGTTTCTCCGGGTCGTAAAGCATCGCTCTTCATCTATTGGATGCCTGCCCGCGGTTGGTCTTAGTGTCGCCTCTCTTTCTTTGTTGCCGGCTTGTTCTAGCTTTGGTAGAGTAGGCGTTCCGCTTACATAGCCCCTTTTACGGAGTAGTTCAACATGGTTTCGCAGACGTTGCTGCGAAAAGTGCGATAACTCAGGGTGTTTCTCGCACCACAGAGCATGCAGCCGTGCCATATAACCCCGTTCACGGGCCACACTCGCATCGTAGCAGCCTAGCAAGTCGTGATTCAGTTGCTGCGTCCACCCAAAGGTCACGAGATCCCGCCGATCCATCGCATTGAATCCATTTTCATTGGCTCCCCCAGCTCTAGATTGGTCGGCATTGTTGGCCGACCCATTGTCGGGAGCCCTGCGCGTTCTGTTGTTTTGAACCGCACTTACTACAACTATGTTTGGTGTTGTCATTGTTGTTCCCACGAGAAGCTAGGGAAAGGGGTTCGTCCATCCTTGTAGAGCCCCGCATGCAAGGCTAAGGCTGCGTACTCTGAGAGGTCGCTCGGTATCCCAGAGTCACCGTTCTAGACACCTCACCCAGGTGCCATTCAGCTTTCGGCACGGTTTTCCCACCTCCGCTTGGGGGTTCATTCCTTCGGGACCACCCCTGGACAATTGTCCGCGACTGCCTGTTTATTTTTGTAACCATATTCAGCAGAAACCCTTGGTACAGGGACCCTCTATCCGCAACCGGTGGCTTTGTCATATACGAGGGTGGATTGATAAGTTTCCGGCCTGACCAAGAGATGGCGCCACTAGGCCTACCTTGAGGTGGCGTTCTATAGTACCATCCTTAGATAGC
>NC_046663.1:80550330-80600079 GCF_010883055.1 Belonocnema kinseyi
ATAGATAATAACATATAATTTACGAATAAATTTATTGAATAAAAAAAATGAGTGAAATATTAATTGAAATAAATGTATAAATATAATGAAATATAGATAAATCATTTAAAAAATATTTTTCAGCTGTAATGTTGGATCATCAACCAAAAAAAAAATGTTGAATAAAGTATTTTCACTTTCAACTATGATTTGTTGTATTTCCAATAAAAAAAATATGAAACAGCTTAATTTTTAATCAAACAGTTGTGATTTTCAACCAAAACGCTTCAAATTCCACCTAACTATATGCAGTTTTCACACCAAAAAAATGAATTTTCAACCAAAAAAATTACATCATAACAATATTACTAAATTTTCAACAAATTAATCAGATTAACTTAAATTTTCGAATTGTTTCCTATGTGTTTCCCACTGCCATTTATTGTCCATTGAAAATAAACGGTCGAATCACATTTTTCCAAATAACCTAGACATAGGAAAACTTCATCACTATTTTATTATTTTGTACATGTATTTATATTATTTTTGTATTGTAAAAAATATATGCAAGCTGTTTATGAAATATGATTTTCCCTACGTTGGATAATTAAAAGCATCACTTGGCTCAAAAAATCTTTGAAAAATCGCTGTCTATGTCTCTTGCGTCGCCAATTTGTTTCTACGATTTCACTCTCATCGATTATGGCAGGTATTCGATTGAACTGAACTCGATTTTGAACCAAAGATCATTTGAAACAAAGCAATTAAATGTGATTATTTTTTTGAGAGATCTACAATAGTCATTATGATTGACAAAGGTTGACACTCCCTCAGTGGTGGACTGGCATGGTGGCGCAGCCGGGGTTTCTTGGCTGCGCCCCCTAAGCCATGCCAAGGCGCCCCAAAAACATTATATTGTTGAAACAAATAAATATATGTTAGATTGTAATGGAAAGAGTGAAACAAATATCCAATAATATGCACGATTTACATTTTTACTCCTAAAAGTAATACCAGTAGAGTAAAAAGTGTCCTTTAATTTTTTCACCCATATTAATCCTTAAAAAATTCCCTGATGCATGTTTTGGATTCTATTGAAAAAAATATATTTCTTAAATGAATAATAAATTATTCATATTGAAACAGTAAAATTGAAAGGAATATTCTTGTCGTCAACTACATTACGGAATTTTAAATTCATTCGTTTCTGATGCAATCCAAAATATATTGATTAAAGATGTATAGGACACCCGAATGCATTTTTAACGGGCGCCCGGTATTATATTTATTTTTTAGATATTTTAACTTTCGATGGCGCCTATACTATCTTGAGGGAGTTTCCAGATCAATTTATTTATTCAAAAAGTAAGACTCCATTTTCGCTTACAAATGTGAAAGGGGGCAACTCATTTCATTTATTAGAAAATCTCGACTAATTAATATCATCCGTATTTAATTATCGTAGTAATTGTTAAGTTTAAATTTAAATTAAAGCTTTAAATTTAGCTCCTTCGTCTTTAACGAACACATTCTCATGACGTATCTCGTGCTTCGCCCTCGATTTTTTCCAAAATGCGAACTTTTCTACATTATGTTCAACACTATTATGTAAAATGTATATTAGAATTATTTTGTGTACCTCGGCCTATGATTGCTTATTCAGTTATTGCAAAATAAAGTACAAATTTTATTTAAAATGTATCATTTAATATTTTTGTTAAAATCAAAACAACGCGTTGCATAAAAAATCTAATAACGAATTTGGAGCTCTTTTGTGGGTGATTTGTAACTTGCATAGTTAGACCACGAATCAGAATGTTTTATTTTTCATTATTTTTTTGTTTGATTAAAATTTTACTTTTCGATTTTTCAAGAAAATTCAAATAGTTGTTATTCCAGTCTTAGGGGGGGGGGGGGGTTTACACACATCTAATAAGTTCACGTTATACTCCTTAGAAACAGTTTTTCCTTTTCTCCGATGACCTTTTTTTAGGAGTCGCCTAAACACATAATGAAATTCAATTCTTTGGGTTCAGGCGAATATTAGTGAAGTCGAATATTTACTATCGATTCGGTTTATCGATCGCACAACTGGAAGTGAGTGAAAGAGTGAGTAAGCGACAGTCTTAGATCAAAATGGCGCTGAAGACAAGGACAGACGAGATGCTGGCTTTTCCAAAGATTCTTGATTGAAATCACAGCAAATTTCGGATATTCCTAATTTCCCATAGTGCTTCCAGTAAAAAGATCATTGTCCTCAGTTAGTTTTTCAGTAAACCTTGTTTTTTTTCTGAATATGGAATTCGATACAAGTGTCGCTTCTTATGTCTTTTCATTATCCAGTCAAGCCAATATTTCATATTGGATTATTTTTACTATGCAATGAAGGAATGTTATCAAGGACTTCTTATAGTGATTACAAATGAGACTTGATCAAATGGAACATTCGAAGTTTGGAATTTTTGGATGTAATAATGTGCAGCAATAATGTACGTAATGTACGAAAGTCAAAAAGGCAACTTAAAATGCTTTTGAAGTTAAAATTAAATTATTATTACGAGAATATATATTTTTTTATTCGATTCGGGAAGATATTGGATACATTCGGTAAGAGTTAATTGAGGAGTCATTCGGAAACATTCGGCGACATTTAGACAAAAATCGGAAGCATTCGGCGACATTCGGAAATGATCTTAAAGAAGTCGTATAGTGGAACATTCAGAAAGACTCGGAAAGGTTCATGGAACAGCTCGACGTTCGGAAAGAAACGAAACTAAAGTTCACATAGCTCTTTCGGATTCTTCTTCCGAACACTTTCCGAAACCTTTCGGAATCTTTCCGACGTGGTCTTTCCAATCCTTTTCTTTTTTCCGACAGGAAATTGTTTGCGGATTTTAATCAATCGTTTTTCAAACGTTGATTTCTATTTGATTGACTCTGATGGAATCTATTAACGTGAAAAACCGGCAAGTAACCGGGTATCAAAATAAAACCGACAAATAACTGGGAATTAACCGGGAATACAAATGCGAGCTGCGAATGACTTTTAAGGTTCTTCGAATCACTCGGGTTTTCGACACGTCCATAATATGGCTATAAGGATGAATTATTTAATGTAATTTTTTTACCACATAATCTAAAGGCATTATTCCGGCCTCGATATGGAGATTTTTCCGCAAAGTGTTCTTGTTATTGTTTTTTTGTTGTAATTAAAAATGCAGTGTTTTGCGCCTGTAAAATACAATGCTGTGTCGATTGTGTATGCGTGGCTGCAGTCACGCGGGCTAGTTTCAATACTCATAAAAATCTGTAAAAATAATAATAAATATGCCATAATAATTTTTTAATATAATATAAATATACTCCTTAGTGCTCGTAAGTAAGTTTTCATTACTGATTACTGGCTTTCTAAAGATTTTGGCTACATTTATTTTAAATAAAGTTCCTTTTACAAGGTTCCTGGAATTAAGCTCTGACCTCAAAATTCAATCATCTAATTTCACTAAATAAATACTTAAATGAACTACTTTTTATATACTAAACGTTACGGCTTTTTTCAATAAAAGTGTAATTGTAGAATGAAGAACCGCTCAATATTATGTTTTTTGAGTTGAATTTATTTTTCGAATGGTAAATTTCAGTAAATTGTTACTCCAATATCATTAATACTTTTAGTAAAAAAAGAGTACCACTTGTTATTCAAAAAATATGTACTTCTAGTATTTATGAAGTAAAATCATCACTGAAAAAATGGTTAGATGCGACAAGAAGCTCCTTATTAGTAGAGTTGGTATTAGCTACAACAACTACTTCGATGGGCACAGTAACTAACCAGTTTGTTACTAGCAGTGCTGCCAACATTCGCATCGAAATATCCTGTCATGTTTTCGATGATCGCCATTTTAATCTGACTGAACACTTATGTATAAAGTGTAGGCTTGTGGAAAATATTAAAGAACATCGTATAGATCCTTAAGACGTCTTCTAATCTACGTCCTAAGACTCCTAAAAAAAAAGGTCTTCGGACTTGTGCTTCCGAGCCTCACTCTGGCCTTCATACCCTTTCCCTGTATTGAGGAAAACCGAGGCCGATCCCCTGAAAAACGGCACCACGCTGGGCTCTCGCACTTGCTTTCCTATCTAAAGAAACTGACTTTAAATATCACAATTTGTACGAAGACAACAAGAAGCACATACTTGCTTCAAATTGTAAATTATTACAGATAGTTCAATTAACTACCTCCAATTTAAATCACTCCATTTTCTTCATTGGAACTGAAGAAAATGCGGTCGCATATTTATTCACAAAAAACGAACAATTATTTATATTTTGCATATTTTTCGACGGCAACCTGTTCAGAAATGTTTAATGTACCAACATGAATGTAAGCAACAAATAATTTTTTGAAATATTACTTTTCGGCTCATTAACGTACATCATTTGCCCCTTTAAAATGATACCTCTTTCATGAACCTACCATTTTTTCTTCACATACTTATTCAACGTCAAAGCCAGAGGACTCGAATTTTCTCGTCGATAGTAAGTAGTATAATGTAAACGTATTAGATTCATGTAATACTTGACCCCCCCCCCCCCTAAGCCTGTCATAATAACTTTTTGAATTTAAAAAAAATCAAAAATTCAAATTTTGATCAAGCAAAAAGAATAATTAAAAATAAAACATTCTGTTTCGTGGTCTATCTATGTAAGTTACAAAAAAAGATTAATTTGAAAAAAATGGTGCATTTAAAAAAAATACAAATTGTTTAATCACGTTTTAATGGGATGCGTAGTTTATATTTTATTCATAAAAAAACAACACAAAAAGTAAAAAAAAAATCATTTTTGGGGCAAAAGACACAAACTACGAAAATAATACATGGAAGAAATTTATTCACCCACAAAAGAGCTCCAAATTCGTTATCAATAGTTTTTTATGTAACGCGTTGTGTTTATTTTAAGCTTCGTTTTAATCTTAAGAAAACATTAAAAATAAACAATTACATTTTTAAAATAACAAAATCGTTTATTTATAGAAGGCGAACTCTTTAATTTATCAATAAAGACAGTGAAAATATGTCTGTTTCAATACCCATGCATATAATGAATTGCAATAATATAAATTGATTGAAACGATACATTTTCCAGGGTAACTGAGAATAAAATTTAGAGCAAAATAAGGAACAAAAATATTAAATTATTCATTATAAAAAAATTTGTACTTTATTTTGCAATAACTGAATAAGCAATCCCGGGCCGAGATGCAAAAAAATTTTAATATGCATTTGACATAATAGCGTTGAACGTACTGTAGAAAAGTTCGCATTTAAGAAAAAAATCGAGGGCGAAGCACAAGCTACGTGATGAGAATGTGTTCGTTAAAGCCGAAAGAGCTTTAATACAAAATATAATCAAAATATAGCAAAATATAGTCATATTTTACAATTTCCAAAATAATGAAATATATCCTTTGATCGGAACTCTTGAAATGTAAGCTAATAACTTGTTTTAGAGAACATTTCGAATAATAAGTAGTCATTTCAATATAAAAAATTGAATTTATGATTAACAATTCCTAAAATAATGAAATACAGCCGATAATTAGTCGAGATTTTGTAAAAAATTAAATGATTTGCTCCCTTTCATATTTGTAAGCGAAAATGGAGTCATACTTTTTACATAAATAAGTTGATCTGGAAAATCCCTCAAGGTACGTATAGACGTCATCGAAAGTTAACATATTTAAAAAATCAATATATTAACGGGCGGCCATAAAAATGAATTTAGGTGTCCTATACATTTTTAATAAATAAATATATTATGAATTGCATAGGAAACAAATGAATTTAAAATTTCGTAATGAAGTTAATGACAAGAATATTTCTTTCCCTTTTACTGTTTCAAGATGAATAATATATTATTCATTTAAATATTTTTTTTTTTAATAGAATCCAAAACATGCATTAGGGAATTTCATAAAAATAATATGTGTGAAAAAAATTAGAGGACATGTTTTACGTTACTGGTATTACTTATAGAAGTATAAGGGGAAATCGTGGATATTATTGGATATTCTTTGCACTCTTTTTGTTACAATCTAACATATATTTATTTGTTTAAACAATATAATCATTTTGGGGCGCCTTGGCATGGCTTAGGGGGCGCAGCCGGGAAATCGCGGATGCGCCCCCATGGCAGTCCGTCACTGCCGTAGAGACAATTCAGCTTGCCAGTGGAATGAATATAATTATATGAATAGTAAGAAAATATACGATTGTATAGTAATAATATATAAGATTATATAATACTAAGGATTACTACTTTAAGTACACAGTAAAAAAAGTGTTCAAAATGATACCGAGATCAATATCATTTTGATATGTACTTTAGCTCATGTGCAAGCTTTTTATGGTTTCTGATCGTGCAGTGTACTTGAAAAGTCAAAAAAATAACAAAACTTGATATTAGAACATATCACCTGTTAAGCATAGTTGTCACTTGCGTGCGGTTAGATACAATTTTTAGGTTATGTCGTTATGACACAGGCGCCAAGAATTGGCGGCCATTTTGTTTAGTCTGACAAATGAACCAAAAAAATAAAATCAAATTGATCTAAATGGGCAGATCATTATGATCTCGAGAGTCAAATGATCGTTGGAACAAAATGCTCTGTAACAAAATTGTTCCTTTTTTTACTGTGTAGTATGATTAACTAAGTTATTTGTAAAATAACTAATTTACTAGTAAGACTTACTAATTGAAGCAGTAACGCTTACTATTTAAAGTAGTAAACACACCTACCTGAAAGTAGTACCTATACCATCGAAAGTTGTAGCGAGAGCAAATAAAATAGTAAGGACAACTACTACCAATCTTGTGAATAAAAGTAGTAGCCCCAACCTTTTTAATAGCAGCGGCATATATTGTAAACTAAAATAGTTGGGCCTACTACTTTGTTAGTTGTCCCAAACAACTAGTTTTTTTCAGTGAGGCAATCGAATTTTGAGATTAGACCCAGTGCGCACACAAGTCCTAAACTTGTCCTATATACGTCTTTCGGCAGACGTCTTAAGAACGTCTTGAGAACCTTTTAAAGACATGAAAAGATCCAAAGGATGTCTTTAAGACGTCAAATCATATGACATAGAGGTACATTCTAAGGACGTCCTTAGGACGTCCCGGTGCCCACTGGGGAGCTTCTGCCCAACACATGCAACATTTTTTCTTGTAATAAATGTACCCAAATTCTTTAGAAAGCTTTTAGAAATATTTGACACATATCCAGTGGGCACAAAATTTGGCGACGTCTTTACGACATCGTTACGACATCTTTACGACATCATATGTCCATGCCGTTTCTGTGTCTGCGATATCGTAGACATCGTCAGATCATATGACTTATTTACGATATCGTAAAGACACCCTAACGAAATGGACATAGGATGTCGTAAAGTTGTCGTAAAGATGTCGTAACGATGTCGTGAAGACGTCGCCAAACTTTGTGCCCACTGGGTATCTACTTCTCCAAATTTATTATTAATAATTAATTCATTACTTTAAACTCTGCGTTAGCCATCACTGATTACTTATGAAAACTTCTTTATCGGCACTAAGGAGGATGTTATATTTTATAATTTTAAAAGAATATTATTTACAATTATTATTTATTATTATTTTCATTGTATTATATTATATTATTACATTATATATTCTTCTAAACCAAAAAACTGGGAACTCACAGATTTTCGTGAGTATTGAAACTAGGCCGGGTGAATGCAGCCATTCATACACATCAGCCAGAGTGTGGCATTTCATAGGCGCAAAAACACTACATTTTCAATTACAAAAAAAAATAAAACAACAACGAGAACATTTCCCAATTTTCCTGAAAAAAGCTTTATGTTGAGGCAGGTAAATTGCCTTTAGATTATGTGATAAAAGTATGTCATTAAACAATTAATTCTTGTAAACGTACTATAAATGTGGCAAATACTCGAGTCGCTTGAAACACCTTGAAGTTTTGGAAAATCTGAATTATGAACACTGAACAGAAGTATTATTTTTGGGCTAATTTCAGGTATTAAAATAACACTAAAAAAAGACTCGAGTAGTACTAAATTCAGTCCACTGGTGGAGACACAAAACAGAATTAGGAAGATTTTTAGGCAATTTTTCAAATTAGTCAGAATTGTTTTTAATTTAGGAAAAATATCGTCATTTTAAAACATATTTAGAAGGTTTAGAAATTTATACGTAATTATTAAATAATTTCTGGGAAAATTGGCAGCATTTTAAAAGGTATGTAGAAGGTTTATAAGTTTTGAAAAGATTAAAAAATAATTAAAAATTTTAAAATATTTCAGAAAATTTAAAAATCATGTTAGTTTTTACATTGAAGAAATATTTTTAAAAACTGTTGCTTTAATGAAACGTTTTTTTTGTTTTTTACTTTATATTATATTTTTAATTTGCATACGGAAGATTATATTTTTTCAATTAGAAATTTTATATATATCCAAATTTGATGTATATAGAAAAAATGTATTTTTAATCAATCGAATGTTGTTACTAACCTTATAAGAATTTGTACCAAATATTTTCATTACTTACGTAAGGGCATGTGACACAGCTAAATGCCTATATTAACGACCTCACTTTATCAGTTCACTAAATATTTTTTTAAACCTAAGAACTTTTTTGTAAATAAAATATCGAGCTGAAACTTTGGAAAATGTATTAGTAACATTTTTTGAACAGTAGCCTCGTCTACTGGCCGCTAGGGTTCGTATTTTCATGTACAATGTTACCGGCTAATAACGATGGGATTGATAGTTGAAATATTTTTTTTACATCTTTTATTATTAAGCTTTGTACTTAAACGTAGTTTTCTTTCGGCTCTTGCATTTTTCAAAGTTTGAGACCGATATTTTATTTACAAAAAAAGTTCTTAGGTTCAAAAAAACATTCAGTGAACTGATCAAGTGAGGTCGGTAATATAGGTATTTAGCTGTATCACATGCCCTTAAGAATACTGCAAGATTTATCAATAGGTATTAATAAAAATAAATTAAATTAAAATAAAAAATTGAGTAATTTTTATGATTTTACAACTGAGATATTGATCAATAATGCAAGACGTAGATTTTTTTAGCGCGGCGGATTTGGCCCCTGGCGACTGAAAATTCAAATTGGAAATTTTGAATTTTAAAACATATATTATCGTAGATAATTACATTCCGCATCTTTTTTTTCCTTTTGTCTTCCACTCGTGCTCAAATCCACAGTTTTTGGAATTTCTTTATAAAATTCAGAGGAAATATTCCTGATAATATCCTTGTTACGACAATTAGAGATAAAACTTTTCAACTTTATTTATAACAATATAAAAAATTATTTTCAAAGCTATTGCATATTTCGTTCCACAAAACGTTTGAGTGTTTCGTTTATCGAGGAAAGTTTGAGCAAACAAAAACTTACTACGGAGAAGTTATTCAGAAAGGTACAAAGAAGTTTTTTGCAAAGGCTTTTATCAAATAAATTAATAGGTAAAAAACTGTGAAAGCTAAATTTTGAGCGAGCGACTGATCTTCATGCGTGTATTATGCCGAGTCGGGATGTCTTTCCCTATGCGGCGGTACAATGAACTCAAAGGTGGATTATTCAAACATTAGATGACCGTCAAACGTCCTTCAGCCTTCCTAATCTCAAAAGAAGCCAAAACATTGCAGTTTTCTACAAAAACAAAATAGATCATTTCTATTCTGACTACGGAAGTGTACACTTCGTATACGAATTGCGAGTTTTAGCTTTAGTGAGAACTAACTTTATAGTTTATAATAATAAAATTATTACCTAAACTAATTTTTAAATTACTGTCATGGAAAGTGAATCCCAAGGTTCTTTTAGAGGAAGGAAACGAACAAAATATGAAGAAGCGTGGGCTAGAAATGTTAATAAAACATGCCGGAATAGAGTACTTATAACATTTAATTGGTTTTTTCTTTCGATAACAGCTTAAAAAAATGAGGTTCTCTCTTTTCCACATTTTGAAATCCTATATAAATATCGTGATAAAAGCGTATCTTATTGAAAATTAAAAGATAAAAAAAAAATCAGTAATAATATTAAAACATAAAAATTTCATCCTAGGAAGTGACTAAAATAATTGTTAATTATCGGGTTAAACATCAAATACATTTAATAAATTTCAATAATAATTCTTCAATAAAGATTTTCAAAACAAACTTTTTTAAATACAGGGCAAAGAGTACGTCTACACTTCTAAGAAACTTGTTTCTGAAAGACATTTTGTACCAATTCAAAACTGCTGTAAGCAGAAATGTTTTTTGAAGATTTCAACTTTTGCACAGAGTAAATTTCATGACCAATTCTGGAATCTGGGAGACTACAACAAGCAAAATATTTTTGTCAGTGCGTTAATGAAATGCAAGGATCCTTTGCGAGTAAATGCTACCGAAGTTCCGCTTCTAATCTTGTGGACATATTATTTCTCAACTGATCAAAACAATATTGTTGTCTGCAAACAGTTTTTGTTTAAAATTTTGAATATAGGGAAAGGAAAGTTAGAATGCGTTCAGAAAAAGATTTTAGCTAGAGAAAGTTTAGATGACAAGAGTGGTAAGCATGAATATCATTGCGTCAAATTGACTGATGATGTGAAGGAATTGATAAAAGTTCACTGTCTGTCGATGCCACATCAACAATCACAATATAGTAGAGAGTCGACATCTCTAAACTACATAATCAATCCAGAAATAAATTTGCACAAAATGTATGAGAAATTATTAGAATTTTATGCTGCTACGACAGGAAGTGAACTAGATTTGCACGAAAATACCTACAGCAATTTCTTCAACCATTATATTAACTTTTCATTTAAATTACCGAGAACAGATGTTTGCAATGAATGTTATAAGTTCCTTACAAGCTATACAATCTGATGGAATTACAAATCACAAAAAAAATATTCAGGAATATCAGGCTTTAAAAAAAGAACTGCTTTCAGAAGAAAATGTGCTTTGCTGTGAATTCGATTACGCGCAAAATCTTCCATTGCCAAAAATTCCCGTTTCAGAACATTTTTATAAAAGATTACTCTGGTTATATTTATTTAACGTACACGTATTTACCTCAAAAAACAGTTACATGTTTCCTTTCTTAGCAGGTAGTGCGAAAAAGGGAGCGAATACTGTGTGCAGTTTTATACAACACTTAATTGAAAAAGAATTTGATGAAACACGTTTCACGAAAATAGTACTTTTTTCTGATGCAGCAGGCGGACAAAATCGAATTTACACAGTGTTTGCTTTCTTCTTAACACTATGCATAGATTTTAATATTAAAATCTGGCATATTTTTCCTGTTCGCGGTCACTCCTATTGTCAGTGTGATCGAAATTTTGGTTCATACTCGCAAAAAAAGAAAAAACTAGAGCAAATTGAAACAGCGGCAAAGTACATTGAACTGATCAGAGATTCTCGCGATCCTCCGTTTATTATGGTTGAATCAGCAAACAATATTTTGCACGATTTTGAAAAATCTTTTAAAGGAAACGTACGAATTCCCAAAGCTATGAAGATCAGTCAGGCTTGTGTAATTAAATATTTACCAAACGGCAATGTACAGGTTTTTGGTCATTATTACGGCGAAAATCCTTCTTTGTTTACTATTCAGCCAAGCACTAAACTCAGAGACTTGGAAAAGATTGCCCCTCCAAAAGTCGGTCTCACAAAAGCTAAAATGAATGACGTTAAAAGCTTGCTTAAATATCTCTCTCCTAAAGGTAAAAAATTTTTCACGGAATATTTTCTCTGAATTTTATAAAGAAATTCCAAAAACTGTGGATTTGAGCACGATTCAAAGACAAAAATCGAATTAAAAATCGACTTTTGAATAAACTCGTTTTTTGCAATTTGTTAAAAAAGTAAACAAGATACGATTTTCTTGTAAGGAAAAAAAAGATTCGAAATGTAATTATCTATGATGATATATGTTTTAAAATTCAAAGTTTCTAATTTGAATTTTCAGTCGTCAGGGTCCAACTTCGCCGTGCTAGAAAAATCTACGTCTTGTTCTTGCATGGGGACACTCAATTTACATCAACAATTTCTACAAAATTGTTGAAAATCCTTTTTTTATTGAAATTTTTATTTCAACTGAAAATGTAACTATTTCATTTTATGTTGAAAATTGTTTGTTTTTTGACAAGTTGAAAAATAATTGATTTTGGAAAATAATGGTATTTTTCCGTAGAAAATTAATGATCTTCGTCGGAAATACATCTTTTTGGTAAAAAATTCAATTACTTGGTAGAAACTGTTCTTTTTTGCAATGGAAAATTTATCTCTTTGTTTGAAAATGTAACTATTTCGTTGAAAATTCTTCTTGTTTGGTAGAAAATTCATCTATCAGGTTCAAAATTCAACTATTCGATGCAAGATTAACTTTTTTGTTGAAAATTCATATATGGGGTCGAAAGATAATATAATATTGTATAAAATTCTTCACTGTAGGTAGAAATGTCGTCTGTTTTGTTTAAAACTGCAACTTTTTGAAAAATATTCTTCTTTTTTTAAGGTTTATTTATTTTCTTGAAAAATATTCTACTTTGAACAAATTTAATTTTGAAAGATTTCAAATTTTTTTTAATTTTGCAAGATTACAAAATTTCAGAAAAAATCGAAGG
Source organism: Belonocnema kinseyi (assembly GCF_010883055.1). Taxonomy (NCBI): domain Eukaryota; kingdom Metazoa; phylum Arthropoda; class Insecta; order Hymenoptera; family Cynipidae; genus Belonocnema; species Belonocnema kinseyi. The sequence goes on from NC_046663.1 coordinate 80,563,017, forward strand.
AAGTTTAAAAGATAATTGGAATTTTTTAAAAGTTTCAAAAATAATTTGAAACTTGTAAAGCTCTAAGAAAATTAATTGGGAAAAAATTAGCGGACACTCTACACCCCTGTTTCCGAAAAAATGTTGGCACCTATGTCAATAAGAGAAAAATTTTTTCATGCATTCGAAATTTCATGCACTTGAAATTGGAAATTTACCGAATTTTTACATTTTTGGTGTTGTTCAATGAAATTATCTGTATAACTTTTGCTTTAAAAAATTTTCTTACCAAGCTGAATATTTATCGATTCCAAAATAATTATACTTTTTTAGCATCCCACTGCTCTACTTTTTCGCGCTGTATCTATTTTGAATTGCAGAATTGTTAATTTTCGACTCACCCTACTGTACAGTATCTGTGAACACTCGATAGAAAACCAATCTGAATTTAAAATAATAAAAACGAAAATGGACCCTTTTTCAAAATAAAGAACAGGTTTAGGACTATCTATTCCGAAGTTTTTTTTTAAGGAGAAAAATATGTTTTTTCTTTACTATTAGGACTTAAAATATATTTACTATACTCCTGAGAAATAAATTCTGGAAAATATTTGGTTATTATTTATAATTTTCAATTGTAAATCATTTATCAAAAAGTTCACTTACACCTTATGATTTGCCTTCTAAAAGTTTTCATTCCAAAAAAATGTGTATGATAACATCATATAGAACATGAAATGTAGAAGAAAATTTATCTACATTGCATGTATTTTAGAGCACTTGTAAAATCATAATTTAAAAAAGTTTTGAATTCAGAAACTCAGTCTTCTTTTAAGATAAAAAAAAGCTTAAATCTATAGCTTTAAGACTAAAAAATAACTTAAATCAAGGTATAATAAAAACAAACCGTAACAAAAATATACTTTTTCTGTGTCCCAACTGCTATTTTTCACTTTTATTGGTAATGAGAAAATAAAACCCCCATATATTTATTCTAATAATTAATCGCACTATTTCCCGAATTATTACCAAAAAGTAATTGTGTGCTTATTCTATTTAAAGTGGGGATAATATTTTTTGAAAGAAAATTATGTGAATAAATATTGAGTATCTACATTGATATGGAAAAAGGCAGTATACTGCAGAATGTACGTATAGGTTTATAGTGATAAATGAAGCATTGTATTTTTGAATAGCAGGTATTGAAGAGCTTCACTATGGACTTTTGTAGTAGATAATTAATTTAACTCTCTAGAAACACTTTATTTGATATAAAAATAACAATCCTTGCAAAACAGCAATATTTATAATAATAAGAATTTATTATTGCTCACAATAAAATTCAATTTTTTCTGTCAATTAGTCTTTGCAAAAACTAAACAATTTTACATAATCAATGGTAGAAACCAGATTTCAGAAAATCATTTTCTAAATACCATTTAAACTTAAATGTAAAGTGCATTGTGGTTCCCCCTCGTAAAGAATTCCCGTACTGTGCATTTCAGAATCTCTCGTTAGATAGCGCTACGTTGGGTATTATAGTACATACGTGAATCGTACGTTCATTAAACGAATTTAAACTTGAATGAAAGCAGCTGGAAGAGTTCGTTGTACCCCATTTTTCTGTTGTAATTTTTTCTGAAACAAAATATAAGTATCTGTTGTATGCATTTTGCTGTAAATTCGTCAATGTAATTTTGTTACTAGATATTCATGTTTCATATTTGATAACATGTTTCACAGTCATTGCACTGTTCCCCTTTTTTTATTTTTTGAAAAAGTTTCCTTTTTTCTATCCATTTCCCCTTTTTCCCCTATTTTCAAAAGATTCACTCTATTTCTTCCTACTTAGGAATCGTCCATACACTTGTTACTAATCGGGTTGTGGTGGGGGGGGGGATAAACACCCAATTATGATGCTCCAGTGGACGTAACGTTACGAACTTAGATAATGCTTAGTACGTTTCGTGATGATAAATTTTAAGAAAGTTTTCGACTTTTGCGAAAAATGTCCCTACAACGGTACAATTCAATAATATCTTAATAGGTTTGAAAATCACTTCCATATTTTAGACTTGACACCCTTTCTCATATTTTTCTCTTTTCACTCAAAGAATTACAGGCTTTGTTGAGAATTTATCTTTTCGGTTTCAAAATGAAACTGCTTTGTAGAAAATCGGTCTTTTTGGCTTGAAAATTCAACAATTTGGTAGAAAATTGAAGTATATAGTTGAAAATTCTAATTTTTGGGTTTCTTAATACAATTGTTTTGGTAGAAAATACGTCTTTTTTGTTTGAAAATTCATCTCTTAATTTATACCGTCTGTTTTGGGGAAGATGCAACTATTTAGTTAGAAATTAATCTTTTGGGTGAAAATTCATAGTGTTGGTTTAAAAATTCAACTGTTTTGTGGAAAATTGATTTATTTTGTTAAAACTTCCTCCTTTTTAGTAATGCAATAAAGGTAATGTATTCAAATTAATTAGCTGCATTAGGGCTTATATATTACAGGAAATTAATTGAAATTGACAGATAAATATTCCCAATGAATTGCATATTTAAAAATGTTAGGGCAAGATTTAAAATTCACAACTGAAATTTATTTATCGTAAAATTGGTGATTTATTGTTAAATAACTTTTTTTCTCATACCAAACATTTAGAAGAAATTTCACGTCCTTGTTAATACAAAATATCTTGAGATTTTATGAAAAATTAATAAATTAAAAACTGAAAAGCATATAAATTATTACATCACAAGTATTGCATATCAACCATCAACACTTTAGCGCTCTTTAAATATTTTTTTAACCTGGATAAATATGTTTAAGTATACTTAAAGTTGAAAAAAATTAGTTTTCTTCTTATATTTTTCTTAAAATTTCCCCTTTCCCTTTATTTTAAAAATATATTCCAAAGGGGAGCCTGTGATAAATTTATAAAGAAAGAAAGGTTTTATGGACTTTACAGAATATACCTACCCAAATAATTATATCTTAATATAGTAGCACTCTAGAAGCTAACGAAATCAGCCAATTAAAAATTACTTATTTTTCTTACAATTTATATTTATTTTGTAACAAATAAAATTCTTATGAGGAATGGGGCATTCATAATAAAATAAAAGTTACAGTACCTTTAATATTATTACCCTGTATTATTTTCTTTTACTTACAAATGTTCAAAGCGATATTTTTAATATGATTTATCTATAAACCCGCGCTGGCTGTATATGTCAATATTCGTGTTCCCAACTGCAGCTGGTTTGTGTTTGTGGCGGAATAAGCATTGCATACATTTACAGATAAATATTATATAAATCATTAAATAAATAAATCACGTGTAAAATATAAAACGCAAATGGCCAAAATGAGATCAGTAATCATTAAAAATATCGGAACTAGTGGATTAGTTCATTTCTGATCCACTATATATTTGTCATCATTTTTTCAAGTGTACATGGCGATATTTCGATTTTTAATTAATTATTTTACTATCAAAAAGTTTTGAATTTTCGTCTTCACACATTTATTTTTTTATTGTAGAACATCTCAAAAGATAAACAATCTGGTTTTACGTTTTTTTGAACCTCTTTAGTAACAATTTTGAAGTGTTTTTTGCTTTTGTATAAATCTCAAAGTTTGAAAATCGATATATTTTTTTTATCAGCTGGAAGTAACAAATCTTAATGTAATTTTAACTATTCAGTAGTCGGAAAAATTTACTGACACTTCGGTAAAAATAATATAATTTTGTATTGTTTAGGGTTCTCTTTCGATAAGCGAAGTTAAGCAGCGCTTCACTCGGTTTTACTCGGATGGGACCCTTGTACTAAATGGATGTTGTATCTCCACTGAGAAAAAAGATTACAATAACCAAAGAAGTGCATTACTGAATACGTCCAATAAAATGTTGTTTTCTTATCAAATAAATTTTTCTTGTTTCGAGAAAGAATGTTTGTTAAATGAAAGAATTCATTCTCATTATAAGGAAAATTTCTTTCTGGCAAACAATATTTGATTGGACGTATTTAGTACTACATTTCTTTGATTTAAGTTATTTTTTCTCAATGTATCAGCTTTTGAGCTGCCCTCACTCTCGAACTAATAAAAATACTATTGAAAAATTAGTCAAGTAGGCGCTCGTCACCTACAAAGGTTTCGTACTTTTGGATGCTTTTTTTGGTCCTCTCTCAATTTTGGACCCTATGTTCATATTGTCTCCTTGATTAGTTTCGTGTAATTTGTCAATTTTGAGCCCTATGTCAGTGTTAGGCAATATGTTCATATTGTACCATGTCATTTCTGGGTCCTATGTTATTTTGGGCCGTATATCAATTTTTGGCTCTCTGCCAATGGTAAAGTTCTGAATAGCCCTTATCGCCAGTAATTACGAAAATCGTAATGAAAATTAACGAAATTTTAATTTATATAGCAAAACCCATGAAAACCCCATAGAAATCATGGATTTCACGTTTATCTCGATAACCATTAAACATTGTTTTTCAAATAATTTTAACCAAAGTTGTAGACCTAGTAAAAATACTGTTTTATCCATTTTTTTCGTATGAATAAAAGTTTTCGAGATATTTGATAATAAAGATGAACATTTTATACCTAGCCCCTGCCGAAATAGCAAGTATTCCTCTCGGTATTCCTGTGACCGATCACTGGAGTTATATATTTTTTTACCTAATTTTATTTGCGTCTCCCACGAGATTTTATAAAGGGGTAGGGGTTTGAAGCCCCGAATTATCAAACAAAGTTATTAATATTTTATCTATTAATAATTTTGTTGTTAAACACTTTATTGTGCATATCTTGTCCCGTTTTCCTAAAAATTCTAAAATGGTGTTAAAAAATCATATTTAAGTAGACTTTATTGATTTAGTTTGAATTCTTTGAAATTTTAAAATCCTTGAATAAATTAAAATACTACATTTTTAGGGTACAAATGTGCAGTACCCTTATTTTTCACTAAAATATGTGTGAAAGAGACAGAAAGATATCACACGCATAATCAATTCTTCTAAACAATGCAACTGTTTGGCTTTAAATCTTTGTTTGATTGAAAATTCATATTTGTACTTGTTTAAAATATTAACCATTTTGTTGAAATTTCCATTATTTTGTTGAAAATTCATTGTTTTGGTTGAAGTATAAACTATTGCATTTTTCATCAAGAATTTATCTTTTTGTCATAAATTCAACTTTTCGCTTTGAGAATTCCTCTTTGTATATTGAAAATGCAAATTTTCGGTTAAAAGTTTTACTATTTTGTTGAAAAAATTATTTTTTTTATTATAATTCAACTATTTGGTTATTAATTCGTCTTTGCCGATCAAAAATTAAATATGTATTAAAAAATTCAAATGTTTTGTTTAAAATTGTATTGTTTTGTTGAAAATTCAACTCTTTTATTCCAAATTTAAGGATCTTGAAAATTTATTTTTCCTAGCTTTAATATCAGCTGTTATATTTTTTGTCGAGGATTAATATTTTTGTTGGAAATCCAACCTTTCTGTTTAAAAATGCAACTATGTATTGAAAAATTCTATTTTTATGCTTGGAAACTTTATCTATTTAGTTGAAAATTAACCTTTGTAGGTTGAAAATTTAACTATTTGCTAGAAAGTTCAACTATTCGATTTTAAATACAACTGTCTCGATGAAATTAAATTTTTTATTCTACTATTTTGTTTAAAATGCAACTTCTTTCGTTTGTAATATAATATTTTTGAATTAAATATTCTACCGTTTATTTGGAAATTCATCTTTTCAGGTTAGAAATTTAACTATTTCCGTTAAAGCTCAATTATTGTGTTGAAAATGTAACTATATGAGAGCATGATATCACTCAATATCGCACATAAACCCTTATTATAACACTTAATTATCTGAAATTGGCAAGGGAGTTCAATCGTGAAATTTAAGGAGCCTTTTGAACGATGACTAAAGGCGCAGTGAGTGTGAGGGACGAATTAAGTTCTCAACTCAACTGAACTCAACTCAAAGATCACTTCCGCCCAAATGAACTCGTGGCTCCTCCTACGGTTTGATTGGCGGGGAAGTTGCGGGGAATGGCACCCCGATCTCTTTATCGAAAGCACAATGACACGGAAATCGTCGCAAACTAATTTTCATTGCGCGCCCTTCGTCGCCAGTGCGACGACCCTGTGCTTTGTGAATGTTAAGCAGGAGACGAAAATATCTTTGACTCGCAAATCTCCAAGACAGAAAATTAGTTGAGACGCTTGCAGTAGAAAAAATATTTTTCCCTCAGTCACCACTTTGCTACTCCACATTCTGATCACTTTCACTCTCTCAGCTGCTGCAACATATAACTGCAAGCGCTCGTCTCAAAACAACACATTTTTCATCGGTATATTCTTTCATCAAATATCTCTTTTTGGGACTTCCATAAACTACGTTACCAATTGTGTGCTATGTTTGACCCCGCCCCCTGAAAAGAAGCGTTGCCCAAAATTCTTTTTTAAAATAGGAAAAATCTTTCACGAAAATAGAGGATTAATAGGGGCGTACATTGTTTTGATTAAAATAATATCATTACTGCATATTGATTTCAATATTGAAAAAAGTCGAGATATATTGAATTTTGAAAAAAGTTGATTTTTTATCCAAAAATTAATTTTTAACCAAAAAAATTGCATTGCAACCAAATAGTTGATCATTCAAGCATAACCAAAGTTCACTCTCAACCGAGAAAGGTGACTTTTCTATTATAATAAATGAATTATCAATCCGCAAGGACGAAAATGTAACAAAACAGATGAATCTTCTACGAAAAAAAGGCTTTATCAAAATAGTTGAATTTTCAACTTACAAAGGTGCATTTGTAACCCCAAATGGTTAAAACTTTCGAACAAAAAAGACAAAAAATCAACCAAAAACAGATGAATTTTCAAGCCAAAAGACGCAAATTTTCGAAGACACTTGAATTTTCAACTCAAAAAGTTGAATCCTCGACAAAAAATCTCATTTTCATCCCAGAAAGATTACTTTTCTACAATAAATTGTAAAGTTTCTTCCGAAATATAAATTTTTAACAAAATAGTTGAATCCTCAAACATATGGAAGGATTTCCAATCAAGGAAGATTAATTTGAAATTAAACAGTTGAATTTTCAGCTAAAGAAGAATTTTTTTACGGAAAATATTCAACATATTCAGTTTAAACAATTAATTTGGAAAAATTAACCAAACAGCCAAATTTAGAACCAAAAATATATATTTTCAATATATATATTTTTTGCTGCTAAACTGATCAATTTTCAACTAAAATGATGCCTCAGTTATGCAATTTTTTAAAAAATAGTTGATCTTTAAACCAATTAGTTGATTTTCAACCAAAAAATACATATTTTCAACAGAATAGTTGTAACCTCAACTAAAAAAAGATTAATTTGTTGAATGAAAATAACATGTTCGAACAATAAACGGAATAGATACGTTTTCAGCTTTAAAAATTAATTCTTAGTATCAAACAAACAAAAATGTCAATAAAACACTTACATGTTCAACGAAAGAGATGAATTTTTAAATAAGATTATGAATCTTTGCAACAAAAAAAGAATTTCCAAGTTAACCTTAAACATTATTTTTTAACCAAGAAGAATAATCTTCTAAAAATGGAATAGTTTAAGCAAAACGAATTAACAAACAATTTATTTTTAACAAACTAATTTCGGTTTCAATCAAATATTTGAATTTTGTTACAAAAAATGTGACTTTTCAATAAAATATTTACAATTTCAACAAAATAATAAAATGTTCACACAAACTGTACATTTGAACATTTTTATCCAAACTAAATGTTATCTAAGTTCATAATATAACTTCTAGTGACTCCCCGATCCCCCTGCTATCGACCGTAGTTTTAGGTGTGACCCTCTCCTACCACCGAGGCGAGATGAGCATACTGCATTTTCTCTGAAAACATATGGTTTTTGTTGCTCTTCTTTTCAGAAATAACAGAAATAATGATATTCAATATCTCGAAAACAAAACAAAAATTAAATAAAGTAAATAAGGTAAGAATAAAAGAGATTGGAATTTCAACACCTGAATCCTGATTTCCTGTTACTTTATGATATTTTAAAACTAAAAGAAATTATTCAAAATAACAGATAATATTTCAATCTTAGGAAATGAGTTTGCCTTATGGGGCGAGATGAGACTCTCTTGTCCAACTTGTCATAACATCTTTATGGAACTGGCTGAAATGTTTTTGTTCGCCAGATTTTAGTCTTTTAGTGCAAGTTTAAAGAATATGCAAAGTTTTGAAGCAGAGTTGAAATGTCGAGAACTACAAAAGAACAATTGCCATTCGTGGTCAGACGATTCTATGGCTGCTACTGTAAAATCTGTTTTATAACAAAATTTCAGTGTCGGATCAGCTGCGATTGGTTTTATTTATAAATTTTATGTTTGGAATTATTATTTTCAGCATATTCAAGATAGGATTTTCATTTGTATTGTCACTGAAAAGTTAAAGAAAGCTTTAAAAATGTATATTTCAAATTATTTCTTTAAATTTCGCAGAAAAAATTCCGATTTTTATGCAGTTCCAAATTATTGTTATTTTTTGTTGGTTGTGAATTTGATCAAAGCAGTTTGTAAATTATTTTCAACAATATGTTGAATTATTATTATTATTATTATTAACAAATATATAAAGATATATAAAAATATAAATATTCTGTTAACAAATAATAGTAAATAGTTAACGTGTCTCACTCGTCCAAATAAGTGCCCCCCCCCCCCAGGGCATAAGGCGTGATGAGACATGAATTTAAAAATTAAAATAAACTAATATAAATTGCAAATATTTCACTGGAAACTCGTCTCGCCCAGGGCTCCCCCATTATTATATATTTTCTGTTATTTTAGAATTCAAGTCTCCTTGTTTTATTTAACTTTTTTACATTTGTATCCGAGTTTATTCGAATCTTTATTTGAATTAGTTCAACTTATTATAAGCATTAAAACGTTTAACCAGATGAAGATGGGGTCCTATGAATATTAATGGATGTATGCGTTCTAGAAATTTCATCTTTTTCGATAAAAATGCAATTGTTAGGTTGAAAATTGATCTTTTTAGGTTTATGATTCAACTGCTTTGTTGAAAATTCGTATTTTTTATGCTCAACTGTTTTTTATTTAAAATTACAATCTTTTTTTTTTATTGAAATATATACTTTTACATTACTCGTGAAAAATTGAACTATTTATTCGTAGGTTGAAGAATATTGTTAAAAATTAACTTTTTTTTCAAGATTCATAATTTTCCTTGAAAATTAATTCTCGAATTTATCTCTTGAATTGAAAATTAGTTTTTTTTATTTTTTTAAAATCAATTTTTTATCCGAAATTTTTATTTTTGTCGAGTGAACATTCATCATTTACGTTGAAATTTGTCTTCGTGGCTTTAAAATTAAACTATTTAGCATGAAATTTTGGTAAATACCTTACCATTTTTAAAACTCTTGAAAATTTCTGTAAATTTATTTAAATTCTTCGAAATCTTTTAAATCTCTTGACAGTTTTTAATGCCCTTGAAATTTTCTTAGAATCTCTAAATATAGGCTATTTCTAGTAATCCTGAAAAATTTGGCGGAGTTGGAAAAGGAAAAAATTTTCTCCCGAAAATTCTGGACGACAAGCCAAGCCTACTAAAATATTTGACTACTCATCCCAAGTTTCAAGAAGGCGAGGACTTCATTTATAAAACACTATTCTATTCTACTGAAATTTATTGGAATCATTTAAAATAGCCAAAAACATTTAAGATCTTCGTAAATGCCTTGAAATATTTATAAATTCAAATTTAATCTTTGTTTATTAAAATATCGACTCTTTGGTTGAAAATTTAGATATTTTTGGTTAAGGTATAATCTTTTTTCAATAAAACAATTAATAAATCAAAATTCATTATTGTAGCTTGAAAATTCAAGTAATTGGTTAAAAGTTCAACTATCTTATAGATCAAAGTTGGTTGCAGTTGGTTCCAGCGATCGTGCCGAATTCGAGTGGAGCTCATTTATGGCTTTTAGCATTTATTTAATCTCCAATCATTTTAATTATTTGAAGAATTTTCATAAATGGTGCTTCTTTAAAGAATACGTTTAATTTATTATATTGCGTTGTAAATTTACGAGAACTATTAATTATTTAAACAATTTTAATTTAAATATTAAAAGTTTGACTTTTTCTACGAGTGAATTTGCTCACGGAGTCAACTCACTCTTTTCTATGTTGCTTTGCAAATTTACGAGAACTATTAATTATTTAAACAATTTTAATTTAAAAATTTTAATTTTTGCCTTTATCCTACGAATCAATTTGTTTTCGAACTCAGCTAAGAATGTCTAACCGATGAATCTTTTCTAGGTTGCTTTGTAAATTTACAAGAACTATTAATTATTTGAACAATTTTAATTAAAAAGTTAAGAGTTTGCGCTTTTTTATACAAGTAAATTTGTTTACGGAGTTAACTAAGAATGTCTATGCGATGACTTTTCTCTATATTGATTTGCAAATTTACAAGCACTATTAATTATTTATACAATTTTAATTGAAAAATTTAAAGTTTGGCCTTTATCCTACGAATCAATTTGTTTTCGAGCTGAACTGAGAATGTCTATCCGATGACTTATTTTTTATGCTGCTTGGTAAATTTACAAGAACTATTAATTATTTAAACAATTTTAATTTAAAAATTGAGAGTTTACCCTTTTTTTCTACAAGTAAATTTGTTTACAGAGTTGACTAAGAATGTATATCCGGTGACTCTTTTCTATATTGGTTTGCAAATTTACGAGACCTTTTAATTGTTTAAACAATTTTAATTAAAAAATTAAAATTTGGTCCTTTATCCTACAAATCAATTTGTTTTCGAACTCAACTAAGAATGTCTATCCGATGACTTATTTTCTATGCTATTTTGTACATTTACAAGAACTATTAATTATTTGAACAATTTTAATTTAAAAGTTCAGAGTTTTCCGTTTTTCTACAAGTAAATTTGTTTACGGAGTGAGTAAGAATGTCTATCCGGTGACTCTTTTCTATACTGGTTTGCAAATTTACGAGAACTATTAATTATTTAAACAATTTTAATTAAAAAATTTAAATTTTGGCCTTTTTGCTACGAATCAATTTGTTTTCGAATTCAACTAAGAATGTCTATCCGATGACTTTTTCTATGTTGCTTTGTAAATTCACAAGAATTATTAATTATTTAAACAATTTTAATTAAAAAATCAAGAGTTTGCCCGTTTTCTACAAGTCAATTTGTTTGCGGAGTCGACTAAGAATGTCTATCCGGTGACTTTTTTCTATATTGCTGTGCAAATTTCTAGAGATATTAATTATTTAAACAATTTTAATTTAAAAATTAAATGTTTGCCCCTTTTTCTACAAGTAAATCTGTTTACGAAGTCAACCAAGAATGTTTATCCAATGACTATTTGGTTAAAAATGCAACTTTTTTTGTTTGTAGTTTAACCTTTTTTGATAAAAAAAATTCACCATTTTATTATGAATTCATAATTGTAGCTCGAAATCTCAAGTATGTGGTTAAAATTTCAACTGTTTTGTTCAATTATAAATCATTTTGTTGAAAATTCAGCTCTTTAATTGAAAAATGAAGTATTTTGTTAAAAATTCTTTTTTTTTTGTTGAAATATAATTTTTTGAATTTTTCGTCAAGAATGCATCTTTTTGTTGAAAATTCGTTTTTTTCTTTAGAGTTCAGCTTTTTTTATTTTTAATTTACCGTTTGGATCAAAATTCATCTTTGTAGGTTGAAAATCCAAATATTTATTTAAAATTTCATCTATTTGGTGAAAAACTTAATTCTTTTGTAGAATATTTAACTCTTTTTTAAAAAGGTCATATTTTTTTAACAGAAATTCTGGTTTAATTCGTCCTTTTTAATAAAAAAAATCATCTTTAATGATATAAAAGTCATTTCACAGTAAACCCCAGGAATAAATTTTATCTTTCAATTAGATAAAAACTTTGCATCACGTTTATCTAACGAAAGATAAAATTTATCTGTAAAAAGATAAAGTTGATCTGACGTAAATATTTTTTTGATATAGGTTATATGTCAGACGGCTGCGTCTATTTTCACAGAAAAAATGTCCTTCATAAATTTAAAAATCCTCGCGTTATGCAAAGTCGGCTGAGTGATTAAGTAAGTGTAGGTGAGTGATTTTTGGGTTTAAAATTAGTGAAATAAAGTGAGAATATTTAAAATTGAGTACCGTGAGGATTTTTAAATTTATGAAGGACATTTTTTCTGTGAAAATAGACGCAGCCGTCTGACATATAACCTATGCCAAAAAAATATTTACGTCAGATAAACTTTATCTTTTTTTCAGATAAATTTTATCTTTCGTTAGATAAACGTGATGCAACGTGTTTATCTTTTTAAAAGATAAAATTTATTCATGGGGTTTACTGTGCTATTTTCGTTGAAATAAATTTAGAAATAACTATTTTTTGAATTTGTGCCTGTAATAAGGAATCGAAGTAGAATTTTTTGGAAGCACTAGCAGTTTACACATGTTATTTTTTTATATTAAAAATTAAGAGAAACGTTTTGAGATATTCCGGAAGCACGCCTTGAAGTTAAAATCTATTATCAATGAATACCAAAGATTTCTTAATTGGTTATTATCAAACATTCAAAATTATAGTTGTATTGAGTGTTGTCTTCTTTTTCGGTATCAATTAAATTGTTTTTTGAAGTCGATAAATCTCAAAGAGAAAACAGCGAGAAACGATTTGTAATATTTTGTCCTATTCCCCTTGGAACCCCCTGTTATCTTGTCATCCACAAGTATAGACAGTAGACATAGAATATAGATTATAGATAGACTAGATATCGGAACTAGGAGGTTGAGTATCTCGTTTCCAAGCCTCGATCAAGTTACCTTCGACCTCTCCTTCGAGACTCGCATAACGCCCCTTGACGATGCAGATCCTCTAGGAGTAAATCGACCCTCTGCTATGAAAACTCTAACATGAAAATAACTTTTCACTCAAATTTCTCCTTCCTATCAATTTTATTCCAGAATTCTCTTCGTTACTAATTAACAAAAAACACTCACAAAATGTGATTCAATTTTTATTATATGAAATAAATTATAAAAATATTTATTTATATATTTTTCCCACAAATTCTTGAAGATTCAATTTTGCAATAATAATTATTACGTAACACATTTCTTAACAGATACAATTTAGTGTAGTTACTTAGGCATCATCTATAAACCACGTTACAAATTCACGTTTATTTTGCGTTTTTTCGCGTTTGTAATTTAGTTGTTCTATGGTGAGTACAATTTACGACAACAAAGGATTTTAAAAAATACTTGAATTTTCAACAAAATAATGAAATTTTTATCAAAATAGTTGAATTTTTTACCAATATAACGTAGTTCATGTATGAAAGTATCCTTTTTAAATCCAAAAGAACGACTTTTCAACAAAACAGTTAAATTTTGAACTAAAGAATATAAATCAACAGAATAGTTAAATTTTGAGTCTATAAAAATGAATTTTTATGAAGAATGTTTTTTTGATCAAAGAGATGAATTTTTATTTTAAAAATCTAAGTTTTAACAAAAAATTCTTAGCAATTTTTTTTAAATATATGGAAATCTTTACAAGTTGTAAACTTTTGTGAATAAATTCTCTGAAAGAATGTGGTGCAGAAGAGACGCTAATAGACACATGGGAAAGAAGTCGGTTAGGATGCTTCGGGCATGTTGAGAGAATGTCAAATGAACGACTAACGAAACAAGTGTATCAAGGTAAAGTAAATGGCAGCGGGCTCAGAGGTAGACCACGGAAAGAATGGTTAGAATGTGTGAATGAAACCCTAGTTAGAAGAGACATAAGAAGTCACAGAAACATGGCAGCCTGCATGAAAAAATGCATGGACATAAAAGAAGCTAGAGAAGTATGCCAGGACAGGAAAGTATGGTGGAAAATAGTTCATAAAAAGAGTTTCAGTAGAGTGAATGACGCCTGAAACAAAAGACCTTGGCCACTAATGGACCCAAGTGGGGAACCTTACATAACGACTTTGTGAGGATCTTCACTTGGGGTGATTACTAGAGAGATAGACCAGCAACCTGGGTCGGAGCAGTGTTGCGGAACGAACGTGTTATTATCATAAATAACACGAGAATTCTGGATCAATGTGAACATTTTCTATCCCTTCCCCACATTACTCCTTTCCCCTGCCGAGTGAGTCACGCCTACCCCGAAAGGGAAATGGCTTAATGGTGTAATAATTCTTTGGAGTTTTTTAGATGATATTCCTTGAAATTCCTTGAAATACAAGAAGCTTTATGAAATTCTATGAGAAAAAATGTATTAAAATACCTTTTCAATTTCTATAAAATCCGTCAATATCACTTAAGAATCCCTTTGAATCTTTTCAAAAATCCTAAACCCTTATAGCTCCTATAATTTCCTTCGAATCTTCCAGAATGGTAGGAAATACTTTAAAATCATTAAAATTCTTGGAAATTTCTTAAAGCTCTAAAAAATTTCTTGGATACTTTAAAAATACTTTATAATATTTTAAGTCCGTTGAAATCTCATCAAATTCTCGAGATCTATTGAAATTCATTGGAATCATTTAAAATATCCTAAAATCTTCGGGAGCACCTTGAAATATTTGAAAATCCCTACAAATCTTTAGAATCGTTTGAAATTTCTCATTTCTTCTCATGTTTCAAAATCCTTTAAAATATTTGGAAATCTTGGAAATTTTTGTATAATTTTTAAATATTTTAGCGTAACCAGATAGTGTTTTCAAAATTGGTGAAAAACTTAGTTATGTACTACGGTTTCTTATACGTGGATTTGCCACAAGGATAAATTGCTGAAAATATTAATAACAGTATTGACCCCCTCCCCATGCAACAGATCATAACATTTTCTTACCCCCCCCCCCCACTATTACAAAATTTATGAATGGCCCCTGACTAAAGTTGACATTAAAATTTTTACTTTTGATTGCATTATGCTTGATACTCTTCGTTTGAAAAGAGAGAAGCTGAAAAAATATTCCTCTTCATATGCAACTGGGACCAACAAGATCTACCTCTAGTACTCCTAATACCTCTACTCATTTCCACGTGTTAAATAAACAATGCTCTAATCGCTATTTATTTCGTCAGTTTTATATATTTGTGCCGTGTAACATTCTGTTAATCCCTCTCCCGTTTCACCTGGTCGTTTCATCCAATTTGACTTTCAGTAACACCTGCTATCCATTCTATTAGTTTTTCTCACCCTAGTTGCATTGTGTTTTTTCCATTGCCACTTGTATTTTAAAGTATTTATTTATGCTTGACTACCAATATTAAAAACATTTCCTTGCGGCTACATTTTTTCTACTTAACAATTTCATCTTCAAAAGGTTTTAAAGCTTCATATAAACGTCTAGGAATTTGGTAGTTGATTTACTTTTGAATGATTCAGAGTAGAAAAGCCTGAGATTTAAAAATAGGTACTGTAAAGTACAAATTATCGTGTTTGAAAGAAAATTAAGATTTAAGGAGTAGGGTGGAGTGAAATGCTGGAATTAATCAATCGTTTGAGCTGACGGGAAAAAATACGTTTGTGGACATACGAAGGAAAGCATACAAAAACTTTGAAAACGGTAAATATCTTTTCTTTTCATACTTAAAAATTGAAACAAAAATTGTACTCTTAGTTCCAAAATTATCGCGTATTTTTCATACGTATAGTTTTTTCTGCCTGAAATATTTTGTTAAACATTCTTGTTTCTGCTTCAAAGTTCATCTATTTGGTTTTCTGTACAATTGTTTGATTAAAATTAATACTTTTTCATTCAGTTATTTGATTGAAAATGCAACTGCTTTTGATAGAAGTTTAATCTGTGTAGGTTGAAAATGTAAGTATTTCATTAAAATTTAAACTATTTGGTTGAAAAATTATAATTACTTTGTTTAAAATTGTACTATTTTGTTAAAATTTTATCTTCTTTGGTTTAAAATTCAATTTTTTCGTTGATAATTCGTCAGTTTAGTTTGCAAATTTATCTTTTATTGTAGAAAAATCTTATTTTATCATCATCGTTCAAGATTATTGAAACCATTTCCTCTGACTAGAGTTTTTTTCAACTTAAGTTTTCATCTTTAATACATCTATATTCTTCATATGGCATTTGTTTGTTTGTGGCTTTATGTATTTCGTTTATTTTTAAATGATTCAAAATAGAAAAGCCGGAGATTTACAAATAGATACTTTAAAATTAAAATGATTGCGTCTGAAATAAAATTAAATTTAACGAGTAGAGTGTAGTGAAAATGCTCAAGTAAATCGTATCGCTTGAGCTGAAGGGAAAAAATATGTGATTTAACATCCGGAAAGAAGTGAAATCGGTTAATATCTTCTGTTTTCTTTTATTTTATTGGAAAAATCCAGAAAAATTTTACTATTAGTTCAAAAATTATGGCTTATTTTTTATACGTGCAATTTTTGCTAGTGAGCAATAAACAAAAAAACATGCTTCTGAAAAGCAAAATCACAACATGTTTCTTTGGTTCAAGTTAAAGAAATTTTAGGTTTAACATATTCGACTTTGCCCCGAATGTGTACATATGACGTAATCCATACAAAAATATTTTTTGGACATTTTCAAAAAATTTTAAAATAAGTACTTTTTTTTATTTCTAATTTTTCATTGTTCAGCATTATACAAAAAAATCAATAATTGTTAAACCAATAGGATTTTTTTAAATTTTCAAATAAAAAAGAGAACAGAAGATATCCGAATTAAATAAAAACTGTTTAGGGATGCCAACCCTCCTTTTTTCCCTCAGATCAAAAGATTTGATTAATTTCAGCATTTTTACTCCAACCTATTAAAGAGTGAAGTTTACGAATTTTAGGATAATTAATTATATTGTAAACGATTTTGTTTAAAAGCAGTTTAGAATTGTCAGTCTTAAACTTGAAGTGGAAAACAAGTTCAAGTATTGCAGATTTAAAATTTTTAATTGTTTGAAATTTTAATTTGATTTTTAAAATCAGGAAGAGACTTCAGCTTTGAAAGCCTTAGATTTTAAAATATAATTTCTTTATCTTATCGTTTTATGAGTAAAAGTCAAAAAGTTAATATTAAAATTATAATAAAATTAATCACATTAAGTATATACAAATACTAATCGACATAAGGGCCTAGGTCCTTATTTAGATTTTTTTAAATCTAATGCTAAATATTTATTTTGAGTCATTAAACAAAATGTTATGTCTTAGTAATACTTAGATATGCTTTAGGCTTAGAGCCTTCATATTGATTACTTGTGATTTATTTCTCTGCTGATTCAAAAAATATATAATTAATCAAACAAGTAACTTTAAGGTTATTTAAAATTATTTTGGAAATTAAATAATAAAGGGAATATCGATTATTTTTATTTTTTTATCTAACTTCACTCAATTAAAGTATAGTTTGTCTTGAAGGATGAAAACAACACAAATTTGATTATTTTGAAGTATATTTTACGTTGGAACAGCCTAAAAATCAAGTGCTTTTCAAGTTAAAATTTCATATTTATATTCATATTTTTTCATAAACTTACCTTCAAAATACATTTCTTCTAATAATAAACTTGTGTTACTTCATGGCACCGTATTGTTATGTGAACTTTTTCGGGTTTTTATGTTGGTCATTTTTATGAAATAAATAAAGTTCAAGTGTAATTCCTGTATTTTTTATACTGAATGATAAAAAAACTTCGAGGAAGTTTAAAAAGTAGATTATAGCTCTGAAACTACAATAGGAAATGAGAAAATTGTTTTATTTTGTAATTCTGCAATTCATTCGGAAAAATACGTGTATTTAACAATTGCATCTTAAGCCTTCTTTTAAAAGATATAACTATATACATTTCAAAAAAGTATAGTCAGGGACATGTTAACGGATGACATTTACTCAACTGGGGTTTTGTGAGGAAAATAAACTTAATAAAAACCTGTAATAAAAAATATTGTTCCTCTAAATCCAAGTTTAATATTCCAGGTGGATGAACTTTTTGATTTACACCCTTCTGTAATTATCATTCTTTAATTATATTTTTCTTTCTTTTCCTAAAATAGCCAAGTTTTTCTGCAGTCTTACTGTTATTACGAGGTTTGGAATTTAGATATTATCAATTCTCGTTCTCCTCATCCTCGTATTCTGAAACTTCTTTGGATTTTTCTGCTGAATCTAGTTCCTGAATCGAGACAGGGATGAAAATTTCATAGTCACCATGAAGTCAGAACCTAAAGTGGGAAGAAATTTATGTTGCTGCTGGACCCCGCATCAGGTTCCCGGGTCGAACTTTCAATAGTTTGGAGAGTTTATTTCACACGCCAGAAACTGACACAAGCGTGAGAAGTTTACACCCTCCCTTTTTAAGAAGAAATCGATTCTTTAGAGCCACGTGTCTAGGACTCATCCTCAAGTTGTAACTTATATCAGGGTCAGTGTCTCGGACCCTCCAAAGATGAAAATCGTGTCCCCTGAGACTTGTATTCATATTTCGATACAAGTGTTATATTCTTTTCAGAGAATGTAGTATAATTTTTATAAAGATAAAAATACTTTACGCAGCGTGTCTACTGATTCTTGAAGTCTGGGAAATTCGGGAATTTTCCGGGAATTCATAAGAAGATCTACTCTCTAAATTTAAATCAGTAAAATGTAACTGCTTGCCAGTAAAATTCTACTAATTGCTGTAGCTAGAATACAGTCAGTAATTATTGCTATGTACACGTGTACTATCCGAGTTCATAATTATATATTTCCTAAAGATTTTGGATGGAAAGGACCCTACATAAACAAATTTAGTGCAAGAAATGTTTTATTCACTTACAGTCTTTGTGAAAAGTGAAACTTTATAATTATTTGAGTAATGATAATATGAGAAAACTACTGGCCCGAAAGAGGGTGTAGTTCGAATTTAAAAATTTTGCAGTGCAAAAGTAACTTCATTTTCTGAGCAAAATTTGGTTGAAAATTTTTTTCTTATGTGACTGAAAAATCTTTCTTGTTGCCAATTATCTTTGTTTGTTAAAAATTAATCTTTTTCTTAAAAATGCAACGTTTTGGTAGAAAACTAAATTTTTTAGTTGAAAATTCGTTTTTTTTTGGTTGAAAGTTAATCTTTTTGTTTGAAAATTCATCTTTTTGGTATAAAATTGATCGTTTCTTTTTAAAATGTATCACTTTGTTTAAAAATGCATTTTTGGTAATTGAAAATATTTTTTTAACTGCCAATTTAACTATTCCCTTTTTGGTTCATAATTTTTTTTTTAACAGATCTCTTTAATTAAAAATTGTATTTTTTCATGGAAAGTTGAACTGTTTGGTGAATAATCTACCTATCTTACTGAAAATTCGTCTTTTTAAAATGATTTAATTACATTTTTAACCTAAGTTTTAAATATTTTCTATTTTTGGTCTAATATTAATATTTTCTATTCAACTCTTTGGTTGATAGTCAATATTTTGTTGAATAATCATATTTTCTGTTCGATTTAAATATTCGCCCTCTATGGTTAAAAATCAAACTATTTTGATGAAAATACATTTTTTGTAGCTTCGTAATTTTAGTTAAAATTTCACATCTTTTGTTGAAAATGCAATATTTTTAGCTAAAATTTAGGAATTTAGGGCGTTTTTAATTTAAATTAATGAAATATAGTAGCCACTTTCATTTTATTTAAAATAATTTATTCCCCTGTTTCCTTAAAAAAATCGCAGTGAGACTGTTGGAATGTACCTTACGATTTTAATCAAAGAATTTTAAAAAATCTGATTTTTTAATTGAAATCCTTAGTATTGATTTCATTTGTTGAATTTTTACTCATTCATATTTAGAGAGCAGGAAATATGTAATCATAATTTCAAATTAAAAATTACTATTTTCTAAGTAAAATTATTATTAAATTATGCAATTCAGTGATAAATCGTATGTCGGATTGAGTTTTGTCAATTTATTACCAACCAATCAGAAGCTGGGAAAACTTTCAAATTCACTAACGCAGACATGGCACAGGCAATAAATTTTTCTACTAACGCCAGCATTAAAGTCAAACTCAGAGAACTTTCTTGTGTTCTTTTTTTTATTCTTCTTTTTTTGTCAATAAGTTTTGTTATTTATAAACACGGCATTTGGGACAAAGAATTTTTTTCTTTTAAATTTTCAATCTTATTCTGATTCTCAGTTTTTACATGCTGGCCATTACAGTGGAAGAAAAAACGTATGGTCACTTCCCGATTTCTTTTCCGGTTCACAAAAAAATGTTCACGGTCGTTGAAAAGGAAACTCTTAACAAGTTTTAATTGAACTACTTTAAATAAAATGCCGTTCTGCTACCAAAATTTCAATTCTAAACTTTTATAAATTGCATAGATGAAATATATTTTATTATAAAACATAAATCCACACTATTATTATCAATACTATTAACATTGAAAAATGAATTAATCAATTTCTAAATGTTGACAATTATATCATTTTGAAGCAATTTTAAATTAGAACCATAAAAAATTGAATCTTTTTAATTTTCGTTTAAAACTCAACATTTTTTAAATTAATTTATATTTATTTCAAGTCTTTTGAAATCAGTAATTCTTCCACTTTTATTTGAACATCAACGTTTTAAAAATTCATTTAAAAAATAAACCATTTTTCAAATTAAAAATCTACCTTTCAAAGGTTAAGTTTAAGGGAACAGAATTTTTTGAATTGAACACTCACGTTTAAAAATAAAAATCTAAAGTGGAAAATGTTAAACTAAAATATTTTTGAAAGAAGCATTATAAAGTAAGTGATTTCATAATTGAAAAAGTTAACAATTCAACTTTATAACAAAAAAATTGAAATCAAACTTCTTCAAAATTACATTTATACCTTGTGATATTTTGAATTATTGAAGAGATTTTTTCCAGAGATGTTGCAAAATTCCCGTTCAAAAAATATTTGTAATTTTCCGGGTTTCTCGGCCCAGTGACCACCATGTTTTTAAATTATTAGTTTACGGTCAAAGATTCAAAATTCGTAAAGATCGACAAAATTAATTTCCCCAATTAGGTCTTTTCGTGTTTTTGTGAAGATGAAACCTGTTTCTGTATTTATTTGTGCTTTTTTCATAGATGTTTGTATTTTTTTACAGTTTTTAGTCAACACATATACGATGACAATTTTTCCAATGAATTGTTTTAAATTTGTCAGGTACGTTGTGTATGTTTCGTTTCGAGTGATCATCAATTTGAATAGCGAATATTTCATATTAAAAATGTACGTCACAAGCTCATGAACAATAAACAAAATTAAACGAATATGAAATTAAATAGCAATAACAATTTAATACTAAAATTAACTTGAAATTTAGGAAATTTAAATTAAATTTCAATCAAATTTAAAATCCTATTTAAAAAATAGTTTTTTTTTTATATTAACTTCTTTCATACCATTTCTTCCAATAAACACTACCGTCAAGAAATATTATAAATAAAATAATCTAATTTTGGTAATTAAACCAATTACTTTTGTGCTCAAAGTAGGATGAGCCGTATAAAATTTCTACCCCTAATGATACTAGTTTGATGTATTTTTACCACTCTTTCAGAGTAATCATTTGCAGTTTTAAAATCTGTTATAAACCCATTCTTTAACTACAACAATTTTTTGAATTTTGTTACGTTTACGGATGAATAAAAATAAATTAATCTAAAAAAATGTAACTTAATCTGAATAAATTGTAAAAATGGCATGTAGGTAAACGCTTTAAAAAAATTTAAGGACACTTGAAAATGTGGTCTCATAATCTAATAAAAATATACTCGATTTCGGCTCTGACCTATATTTAGTCTCCTGAGAGTTGAGATACACCCTCAATCTTTCTCCACTTACGAGAATGATATGAAATTTGTCAAGACGCGTCTGCTATTTATAATCATAAAAGTTAAAGATTTAAAAAAATATATTTTCTTTTATAAACAATTGTGTTTAAAGAACTAAAAAAAAAAACAGAATCTGTGTAGAGACCTTAATTGCTCGTCTCTTGAAATTGACGATCCATCAAGTCATTTTCAGTGTGGAATTAATCAAATTCCAGACTGAGTTTGATGTATTTAAATAGCCTCCAATATTCGAACAAATTAATTTTTAGACCGCGGACTCACGCCACTATTGACACTTGTTGACACTTTTTTTAACGATGCAACTATTTTGCTACTTTTTTGGGGAAAAAATGACGCTAGTGCTACTATTTTATCAAATTGTTCACTAGTGCATTTTTTTCATTTTGTCTGCAAAGGTGTTTTTAAACTTCTTTTCTGGATTGACCAAAATAACTTATCGGACATATCAAAGATCGAAATGTCCAAAAATTTCAATATTTTGAAAATTTTAACAGTATTTAACCTGCAGCCCGTACACCGGTATTTTTGACTCTCCTTTCTTACCCTGTGCATGCCCGAAGGTTCAGCTCTTCAGTAGCCTCCAAGGTGCCATCAACGAGGGTGATGGCACATTTTTATTTTTCATTCTCATCAGGGAAGGTATTAGATATGTGTACAATTTGCCCCCCCCCCCCCCCAGTTTTTGTCAAATGTCCACGTTTTGTGCCCTCCTAAATCCAAAAACAGGTTTTTACAAATGTGTCTGTCTCTATGTGTGCCTGTGTGTGTGTCTGTGGATTTTTAGTTTGCAGCACGATACCTTTCGAAAGAATTGACAGATTGGATTGACCTTCGGTATACTCTTTTGGCGCTCTAAAATAAAGCGCAAGTTTGTTAGCCAGCCATTTTGGATATGCATTCAAAAATTGAGCGTATTTTGAAAATTTTTAAGACCACTTTTGTTCCAGATTCAAAAATTCCCTGCACAATTATTTATATTACTCAAAAAGACAAAAAATTTCTGCTAATCACTTTTTTTGATAAAGAAAAAATTTACCAGAATTATAGCATTTACAAAATTCCAAAAAACACACGAAAATCAACATTTTAAGCCAAATAACGCACGATATGAAACAAAGTCAAGAGAAGAAAAATGTGGCTTTTTGAATGCCCTAAAAGACTATCATAACAACTTCGTGAATTTTCTTGACAAACCTAAAATTCAAATGTTGACAGCATAAAAAAACAGACAAACAAAAATTACATTTTTTCATTCAACTATTTCACAGTATTTGAATTTCCATTGAACACAACGCTGCTAAAGATTGGTGACCTTCTCAGCATAAAACACTAACCAGCTATTACTCTCGGTTAAAACTAATCGCCCCCCCCCCCACCCTCGCCCCAACCCCTCATTAATCGAAGTTTCGTGGGTGACTGAGGTTAGGGATATAATTTAGAAGTTACAAAAAGGTAAGGCTGATGTATGGACCGTATGTTTAATGTTTAAATCGTATAAATAAAATTGGAAAGCAGAAAATTCAGTATTTAAAAAACCGGCAGAAGTTGCAATAAAATGTTTAATAACAACATTTGTTTTAAATAATGCGCATTTTATGAACAAGAGAATAAAACTACGTTCGTTTTAATATAAATGCATTTTATGAATTTTTAATAATATACATTGATGGTAATGATAAACAATTTGAGGAAAAAATTTGAGGGCGAAGCACGAGATACGTTATGAGAATGTGTTCGTTAAAGCCGATGGAGCTTTAACAAAAGAGAATACACTATCACCAAATTACTATTGTCGATGCTTTCACCTTTTTTTTTAATTCTGTGCACAAGTGTGGGGAATATACAAAGACCAAACGCGAAGCGCAATCTAAATACATTGTCGAGCGCGAAGCACGAGAACGAATAGTCGCGTGCCGAAGGGGGGATCAAATTTAAATTTAAAAAATTTTTTTAATTCATAAATTAATATTTTATTGCCATTCAGCGCATGGAATCAATTGTACCTCATGCTTTACTTAATATCACATTTAAAAATGGATACAACGGAGGAATTGGACGCCCCGGTCAAAAAGACCAAGGTGTACCCTCTGCCTTCCGTGAAGGGGTGTACGGGCTGCAGGTTAAAAATATGCCAATGGATTTTAGAGAATTTCAAAGATTTCAAGGGATTTTAAGCAATTTCTTCTGATTTTTCAGAGGACTTCAAAAATTTCAAACTTTTTGAAGAATTTTTAATAAATATTATCAATTTCAAGACAATTTACAGAATTTCAAAGTACTTCAGGAGTTTTGTAGGGATTTTACCAGACCTTCGCGATTTTATAGGATCTCCAAAGACTTTAAATAATACAAATTTAGCATTTCAGGGGGTTTTAAACAATTAAAAAAATGTTAGGCTATTTCCGAACATTCTATAAGAAACTTCATAAGATTTGAAAGAATTTAGTAGGAAAAATTAAATGAAATTTCAAGGGAATTTTGGGTATTTCTACATTTTGCAGTGATTTCAAAGGATTTTGTCATATGTAGAAGATTTGTTTAATTTCAAAGGATTTTAACAAATGTTGTGTATTTTAGAAGAACCCAAGAAATTTCATGAAATTTCAAGAATTTCGTAGGATTACAAAAACTTTTAACAGATTAAAAAATTTCTACGGGATTTTAAATGATTTCATAAGATTTCAGGAGATTCAAATAAAAGATATCAAAGATTTCCAGAAATTTTACAATATTTGACGGATTCATAGTGTTTTAAACAAATTAAAGATTTCAGGCGATTTCAAGGGGACTTATAATATTGCCTGGGATTGTAAGGACGTCATCATTTTTCAAGGAATTTTAGAATGTATTGCAGATTGCAAGATATTTTAATATATTTTCGTGGGATTACTAGAGATTTCAGCAAATTTAAGGAACTTTATCAATTTCAAGGGATTCCAAAGGACTTGAAATAGTTTAGGGTGTTTTACGGGGTTTCAAAGAATTTCATAGTTTTTCGAGAATTTCATACACGATTTTAAAAAGATATCCAATTTTTTGGTAATAAATTAATTTAAGTTTCATGGGACTTTTACAGAATTCTAAGAATTTCAGAAATTCCAAAATCTTCACTTTTTTTAGAGGACTCGTAAGTCGTAAGATTTTAAAAGAAATTGTAAGATTCCGAGGATTTCTACGTATTTCAAGGAATTTAACAAAGTTTTTTCGAGTTTTTTCGAGTCCAGGGTTTTTTAACGGATTTCAATTGATTTTAGAGCTTTTAGGGTATTTTGAAAGATTTAATAGAATTTCAACCGGTTTTCTTGAAAATCTATATTGTGTACCAGATTTCAAAAAAAGTTAACCTCTATTTAATATTTTTAAAAATGTATGGCACTACTTTTCTACACTTTTTTTAATTCTCCCTAGTCACCTCGGGTCACATTGATCTAAGGAATAGTTTTTGGTTTTCAATGGGTAAATATTTATAATCTTATGGGACGTTTGCTGACATCTACCAAAACCATTTTTTTGCAAAATACCTCATTTTTTAAATATGTTGGCAATTTTTATTTTGGCCCGGTATAGCCATAAAGGGATAAATTTATGCAATATTGGCTCTATTTTGAATTTTTGAGATGAGTCCATATTTTCTACCTTGAAGGAAGTTATGAACAACTAAAGAAAATTGTATGCATAATTAGAAGTAGCAAAAAATATTGAGACCCCTCGAAAGCCGGGATCAAATTTGCTGTATTTCACCTCCTAATCGCGTTTGGCGTCATGATCTTTGTTCGGATTCAAATAGCTTTCCATGAAAAGAACAACATTCATTCTGGATTGGTGCATAGTAGGCTTATAATTCTATACGTCTGTGGTAATATACTTTATGTAGTCTACGTTTAAAGCGCCGGTATTAACGCTATTTATACCTGGGAGTATATTTAGGTCTCAGTGGAAAGGAAGTGACAAACCAATTGTCGTGGTACTGTTCTGAGTACCCAGGATATCTGGGTATTCGTCCTCCGCCGCGGACATGCCGTCTGAGATTTGAACGACCTGCAATCGTTGCACTTTGGCCATTGATTCTTTGGTCGTTATTGATTGCCGTCATTGAGATTTATTGGGTGGTAGCTTGAATTATGACTGAGGTTATTGAGAAAGGGGAGAATTTTATGGAGCTGTTAATTTAACGACACGTATCCTAATATTTAAAAATGAAAGATTGTCGCAGTAAAGTTCTTATCAAATTGTCAAAATAACTTCATAATAACTTTTTCGCGAATATTAAGTTTGTTGAATTAGCAGAAATATTGTACAGAATTCTTTTATTCAGGCTGAAGTATCTTGGCATTCAAAAGCCATGAGTTCATTGTTTTTGAATAGTGAATAGACCTCAATTAAGTCGCTATCCACTCAAATACGTTATTCCCACGTACTCAGGCAGCTTCACCCTCTATAATCTTTTACCTTCGAAGCTAAAACCACTCATATAACTTCCCCTCTTTTCCTTTGTATTTCCTTTGTATTTTTCTTTCTACCTTGTTTCTTGGGATTGAGGAGAGTTGTACTTCAGAACGGGCCTTATACGCACATATTATTATATGTACTCTCTGAATTTTAATCGAGTGTACTTTCAATTGTTGGAATTTTGAAAAAAGAGGCACTGATTCTCAGGGGTGTTCCACTGATTCAAATTTGGAGGTAGTAATGACCTTTATAAAGGTCAATAACAAATCCTAAAACGGTCAACAACAAAACATCTATAATAATCCATGACAACGGTATTTAATAACCCATAACAATAGCTAACATCGTCCATTGAAACCGGCCATAACAAAATCCAACAACAATAAATATTAATCCCTAAAACAGCTAATTTCACGCCCTAACAACAGTATACGATAACTCTTACCATGTAAATAACCACTTTTAGAAACGGTAAATTAGAACATCTAGCCATAATCAATAATCCCTAATATTCTACAATAGAGCTGCTCTTAACGGTCAATGTCAACCCTTAAAAACGGCCAACAACAATCAATACTATATATACGTTCAATACTATTAATTGAAAACAGTCAATATCAACATCTAGCAACATTAAATGTTAAATATTAGAACGGTTAATAGCTATCCCTAGCAATGGTGATATACAACAACGCTTATCTTTGAGCATTAACAAGCCCTGGAAACTATCAGTAGTAACATTTAGAAACCGTACAGAACCCCTAGCCATAATCAGTAATCCCATTCATGAGTAGAAACCCCTAGCAATGGTCATTAACAACGAAAAACATTCATTTAAAATAATAACACATAAGTCCAATCAATCACGCTTAAGAATGGTCAATAATAACCTATATGAATTGCAATTAACACCTTTTAATAACAGTGAAAAATAACACTTAAAAACGATTCATTACAACCCTTAGGAAGTAGGAACTGTCAGTAAAAGCCCTAAGAACGGGACAGTCATCATTTTCTCCACAGATACCTATGTACGGGCGATTTCCATTTCATCGTGGTGTACTTGCTCGTCTTACCCTCTCCACTCGACTTCTCCTCACGTCCCTGACTGAGCGAGATTGCTATGCCGGGCTTTGCCAGCGGGGGCCCCTTTGTCATAATGAGGCATAAAATGCCAAACATAAAAATTTTATAGTTTTGCAATCAGCAAATTAAATATATTATATTCAGACTCTATGTTTTTTTGCGATTCCAACGATATGTAACTTGCACTTAAAATATTGAACTTAGACTAAGTTATGGCAGATATTAGTTTGTTTTAATCCTGATTAGAAATCCTTTTTTTTCAACCCCTAGTTCTGTTCGATTGTCCAAGAATCGACCATCATTTTTAATGTTATAAAATTATTGTGTATGTCTATATGTGTATGTGTATACTAAATAACTTCCATTGTGTACTGTTTTGTTAAGGATACCTCTTTCTGGTGTAAAAATCCAAGTACTTGGTTTCAAGTATAATATTCTTCTAGGCAGTTGGGTAAAAATCCGATATGCTATTAAATTTTCAATAGGCGAATTTTCTACCAAATAAACTGATGCATTTTTAACTATTCTACGGAAAATTCCATAATGCTATCTAGTCAGGGTAAAAACAAATTAATATCTGCCATAACTTAGTCTAATTTCGATATTTTAATTGCAAGTTACATATCCTCGGAATCGCAAAAACACATAGATTCCAAATATAATATTTTTAATTTGCTGATTGCAAAACTATAACATTTTTATGTATGGCGTTTTATGTCTCATTAGGATAAAGGGACCCCCCGCAGGTAAAGCCCGGTACAGCAATCTCGCTCAGTCAGGGACGTGAGGAGAAGTCGAGTGGAGAAGGTAAGACGAGCAGGTACACCGCGATGAAATGGATACTGCCCCTGTGTACCCTTCCCCTTTCAGTGTGCAGCGACGCTACTTCACTGGATTCGAAATTGATCAATGGCTTCGATTTTAGGTCCTCTACTTTGGAGGGGCGATCGTCTTTTCCTCCACGGCTACCTGCAGAACCTTCCCCTTCCACTGCCAAACGACACTATCCCTCACTGGATTCAAAGTTGCTTCAGGCCCTCGGTGTTAGGTTCCATCGTTGGGGCATTGTATTGACCCTCAAAACTAAATTTTGTAGAAATATTTTATGTACATTGTTAGCTTTACGGTCAGGTAAATTGCAAACAATTGAGTTGTTTCAAATATTTTGGCACATAATGGGTGATCCTTATCAGTGAATGTGCTTAAATCTGTGAAAAGTACATCATTTCATGCAGGTATGCTGTTCTACAATTGAAAGTACTTTTCTTTAAAAAATCTTTTAGCGAAGAAAAACTAATTAAAAAAAGATTAAAATTTAGTAGGAAAATTTTGTAAGAAAATTTATAAACAAATTTTTTTTAAGTTTTCAGGAAAGCCACACACTACTACTTTCCCCTGCCGAGTGAGTCACGCCTACCCCGAAATGGAAATGGCTTAATGGTGTAATAACTGCAGTGGAAGCACTTTTTTAACATTATTTCTTAGCGACGTATATTAAATCCAATTTTTTTTTTTTGAAGCCCTTAAACACAGCTTTTTGACTGTAAGAGAAATAGTGCTATTTAATAAATTTTTTTGTTATGACAAGGTATAATATCTATGAAAATAAACATTTTTCTCTTCAAAGACGCACTGTAGTAAAAATACAAAATTGAAAAAAAAAATTTATAGCTAAATATTTAATCAAATATTCTTTACAAACTTTTCTTTTCCTTATATCGACGAAAAGTTGATGCACATTTTTTTACAGTAGTAAGAATACAGAATGTCGAGGAACATTGTACTTAAAAAAATTTCCCTCTATTTCTTATATACAAATTTTCCTTTAACAAAGTTTTATATCTCTGTAAATTTTTTAATTTTTCAAAGTGTTTATAATTTCAGTTTTTGAAATTGTCATGTACTGAGTATTCTTTTACCGTTTAAAATTATTTATGTCAAAGTAAAACATTTCCAAAATCACAATGTCGTACAAAATAAATTTGTAAAAAAACAAAACATTGTAGTTATATAATTATATGATTCTGCTTTTAAGTTTAAACATTGTAGCTAAAGAATTCGTGAAAATAGGTAATAAATTTTCTTTTGTCATAAAAATTATTTCTGTAAAAGTAAAAAAAAAATGGTTTAACTTTCAAAATAAACTTTTCGACAAAAGGAAAAATTTTTTTTTTTTAAATACTTAAATAATTATTCGACTGCAAAGTTTTTTATAATTTGATATTTGTACTACAGGGCAATTTTCAAGGAACTGCAATGTTATCTGACAACTTAAAAAAAAATTGTTAATAAATTTTACTACTGCATCGTAATTTTTTTTCATCAGTGTTGTATGTGGTTAAAAGAAATTATTTTAAGAATACTGCATGCTTTATCAATAGTTATTAATAAAATAAAATAAAATTTTAATTTCAAGTTAAAGAATGTATATAATTTAAAGACTGAGATATTAACCAAAGAATAACACTTCCAAATGTAAAACTGCGTACTTATCAAGACATTATATACTTTTCACAGATTTAATCAAACTCACAGATGAGGGCCACCATTGTGGGCCGAAACGTGTGAAACAACTTAATTATTATCAATTCACCTGACCCTAAAGCAAACGACGTACATCAGCAATTTCTACAGAATAATAACTTTTTGAAACACTTACGTTTGTTAACTTAAGGGAGTACCCTCGATAATCGAATTACAAATGAGAATCGTTTGATATTTGGATGACAGTTGTATTAAAATATACTGAAGCTCTGGTTAAATTTTTTTTAACCTTTTCCAGCTTCATAGTCGAGAAATAAATGATTGAAAATAACATGTGGTCTTATGGGAATACGTACTTTTTGCAGTATATAATAAGATTTAAAAATGAAAAAAATCTAAAATAATTCTGACATAGATAGAATGTTATCCGAAATCCATATCTGCTTCGAAAATTATCATTCAGAGCCTATAAGAATAGAAAAATAATTATTCATACCGTAAATGTATCACTGGCGTTAGTGAAATTAATGTATTTCAATGTCGCGTCCGTTCCACGTGCTCGAATTTATGCGCAAATTTCGAATAACACGCATGCTCACATTCGACGTTACGTTGCCAAACGTCACTACAATTTAAAATTGGACCAAAAGCTAAAAATTTTAGAAATAACTGCAACATACGAGAATCATTGTAAGACCATAACTTAAAAAGTTGAAAATTGTATTTATTGTTGTATTATTTTTTATTCATTATTATTGTTTATTATTGTTTTTATTTATTATTTATAATATTTGTATTTAGTATAATATAGGATTGTATTGTATGTATAATTGACCAAAAGTGGAAAATTGTATAATTTTTCGTCGATACAATGTTGATATATCATGTTTATACTTTATTAGATTGGAATTAATCTGATTTTGTGTATTTAAATGATTTTCTTGGACCTACTGATATTCTTAAAGAGAAATAGATACAAGTTGGAAGACAAAGGGATTATCTCCACAGGGTACGTGGCATCGAGGACCTGGAGCAACTTCGAATCCTGTGAGGGGCAGTGTCGCTGCACACTGGAAGGAAAAGGGTACTCAGGTAGCCGTGGAGGAAATGACGACTGCCCGGCAATAACACCTATCATTGATCACACTACCCGTAGTAATAGACAGGAGGAATTGCTGTTCTCAGCACATGCAACTCTTTTTGAGTTCAAAATATTTTTCCTCTAATACTATATAACTGATCAATATTCATGCAAGATTTCCTTGAATTGCAGCACTTTAAAATGCAAATTTTCAACTTCGTCTCGCTTGGTAAGTAAGTCTGTTGGTAAAAGCTTTGGAAAAATTAAAATCTTCTAAAATATGTACATATAGGTATATGATGTTCATTATTATTTTTTTGTAGATGTATCTGCTACTAATTAAGATATGGTACTCATGTTGAATTCCAAATTCCATTATAAGCGCAGGGTGTATTCTGTTTTGTACTCTGGTAATTGTGGGATTGATTTCATTAGAAGAAAAGTGCCTCGATTGATTGCAGTTTACAGTACAAGCATCTGGTTGTGCTAGGTTGTGCACAAGAAGCAGTATTGTAAGGTTCTTACGATAGAACAATCAGAGCAGTCTGTGGGATAAGGTCTAAGATACAAACAGAATTCTGGAGCGGAATCGCTCAATTGTAAATCGATTTCTGCTGCAAAGCATTTATAAATTGGCCCAACTATAACACTGATTCACGAAGAAAATACAAAACAAGTCCTTTTAGGGTCCACCATGAGAAAAATTCCTTCACAGAAAAAAACATAATCTAATCTTTATTGCGATTTAATAATTACCAGCTTAACTCTAATGAATCTTGTTTTCTTTCGATGCGAAGAAATTTAACATTATCTACTTGATAATTACCCGCAACAAAATTTCACTTCCGTATTTTCTATGTCCAAACAGCGGAATTTTACACACAACATTTTATAAAGTAAACACATCATATTTTTATTTCATAATAAATTATTTTAAAATCTTTCAAACTAATATATATTTCTCCCTTTTTTTTGTTCCAGGTGAGTCCATTTGCATTCGCTCTCTGTTAAAGTAATGTAAGTAAGGAAGCTGATACATTTTTCATCTCGTTTTAAAGCTTTCTATCTTTACAGTTTCTGAAAGACAAATATAGGTATTAATTCCCCTGCCGAGTGAGTCACGCCTACCCCGAAAGGGAAATGGCTTAATGGTGTAATAATAATAATTCCAGTTCCAAAATTAACATTTGAACATTTCACAAATCCTTCTCTTTTCCTTATTAGTTCTTATATACGTTAAAAAAAATCTCAAAAGAGCTGACAAATGTACCAGTTGTGATATCCTGTTCATCACTCGAACTGTTTTTCTTCACACTGACATTCAACACGTGACGTGCAAACTTTTCGTCACCGATGTTACTTGCAGACAAGAGGTCCAGATCTAGCGGCTAACGAGCCGCTGTCGATTGTCGGTCATTTTTCACTTTATAGTTTTTATTATTGAATTATTGGAACCGGGGGCTCTAATAGAAAAATAAAACAAACATGCCTTTACTCTCAAAGTATTTCTCACCCTAATTGAGAGGTGCTGCAAATAGTCAATAGGAAAGTTACTTCGGTTTTGCTTGAGAAATTACAACCATTTTCTTATATCCAGTTATTTTTAAATATTTGAGAATGCTAACGCATAAAGAGTCGATCTTACATTTAACATCTATAACTTATAAAATTAATCCTAAATTTTTTAAGAAGGTGGTCTCTGACCGGAAAAAGGGAGTAGTGCTATTAGCCTCGAATCTTAAGCATCGGGATATAGCCAGCAATTTATTTGAAAACTGGTAATTTTTCAGATTTTTTACTTTTAAAATGAATATCGTCTGCTTCTTCGCAAAAAATTAATTTGGAATTATGCTTAGTGTTTCCAATCTTCTCCGTTAAAATATCGTTAAAAGCTACGGTCGATAAAATGGGCCCTTTTTTGGGGAACCTAATAATTTATATTCTGAAATAACATCAGTTGTTTTCTTGCGCAGAATTTTCACTCCTGCTTCGTAAATCAGATTGCACACTCTATTCCCTACTACCCTATTCCACCTTTACAAACAATTCCTCTTTTTTTCCCTGTTTTTATACAATGCATTTAGTAAAAAAATGCAAGGGTTTTGTTGTCTTTTTGGATAGAAAATGTATATTTTGCCAGAAAAGTTATCAATTTGGATTGAAAATTCATCTTTTGTGGTTTAAAATTATTATTTTTTGAATGAAAACGTCTACTATTAAATTTTGGATCCAGAAATCACCTCTGGTTAAACATTCTATTCTTTGATTTAAAATTTTAATTATTTTGTTGAAAATTCAACTTTTTTTTTAAGAACTCGTTTTTTTTTTCAATCTCAGTTGTTTTTGTTTGAAAAGTTTACTATTATATTTTTAGTTCAGAATTCATCTCATTTGGTTCAAAATTCTACTATTTGGCAGAAGATTTAATTATTTTTGTTGAAAGTTCAACTTTTGTATTCAGAACTAATCTTTTTTGGCCAATGATATATCTGTTTTGTTGAAAAACCTTATTTTTTAATAGAAAATTTATCTCTTTGGATTAAAAAGTTATCTTCTGGTAGAAAAGTAATCTTGCTTGTTTGAAAATTCATCTTTTTTGGTTGGAAATTCTTCTGTCTTCTAAAATATTCGTCTTTTATGCTTAAAAAATACAATCATTTGGTTTGAAAATTAGAATATTTGATTGAAGATCCATCTTCATATGTTGACAATTCAATCTGTTTGCTTTAAATTCGTCTCCTTTATTTCAAATTTCAACTAATTGGTTAAAAATGCAATTTTTTCGTTCAAAATTAATTTTGACGTTATTAAAAATTCACTTATTTGGTGAAAATTTAACTATTTTGTTTAAAATTAATTTATCTGCTTGAATTTTTAACTATTGGGTTTAAAGTAAAACTGTTTGGTTAGCAGATTAACCTTCGATATGATTTTCTAGAAGATTTATTCTCCTATTATTCCACTATTTAATTGAAAAATCTTTTTTTCCTTGGAGTCCTAAAGTCTACAATTCTGCTAAGAAATTTATATAATAAAGCAAGTAGTATTATAAAATTATTATTATAAACGTTTAAAAGTCCACCGGGAAAAAGCCTGCAATTTTTGTTGAAGTTCGAGTGGCCACCCTTAAATCTAAGCTCTAAAGTCTAAAGTACACTTAAATTTCAAAATTATCTATGTAGTGAATTTACGATGAAATGAACACGAAACTAGTCATAGTTGAACACAGTCAGGAACAGTTCGAACGAAATGGTGTGTTCGGTTAAAAGTCCATTAGACTCAGTCGGTGTGCAATATACCGAGACGTGACTTTTAGCTGTAGGTCGTAAAAAACAGACGGTGTGTATTAAAAATGGGCCACCCTGTATATATGCATACTTATATCCACTGGCCAGAAAAATATCTCCCTCAAGGACTTTTTAAAATACACGGAAAACAAAATTTATAGCTAAACCAGTGATCTTTGAAGGGTGGCAGTTCAGAACTAGATAACCAACATTTTCTCAAAAATGGCTTATTGTATCAAAAAAATCTAATGCATATTGTTATAAAAAGATTTGTTCGAATGCTCATTTCTTAATACAGCAATAAAAATTGAATTTAAATTTCAGTTAAAATTTTAGCGTGGTAATTGTCATTTATTCATTATTATATTTTTCGTTATTTTTATTATCTCGGAATCAAATAATTGGTTTGTATCAAACATTTATTATTCTTGTTCTTTAGCTTCGCCATATCTCAGAAGCAAGTTTTTATTTTTGTGCAAAATTGAAAATTTGATTCTCAATCGCTACTGTAAACCGATTTTCAAAACCTGTGAAATAGTAATCTAAACATTCTTTCGCGATTTACTCGAAATTCGTTCACCTTTTTAAGATGAAAAATTTTCTACCCTACTTCAGAAACTCAATATCTCAAGAGAAATATTTTGTTTTCTATATAAACTGAATTATACATTTTTTTCACAATCCGCATTCGAACCTGTTCCTATTTGTGGACATTATTCCAGTCAATGAAGGATTTGAGAAAAAAATTCGTAAAAGTAGAATTTTCTCACAGATACGTTGGCAATGGCTTTATAAAGGTATTGTAAAAAGTCCCCAAACATATGTGTACGGCAAAGTTCCGAAATTCTGGAAAGTGTTAAACAATAACATGTTTTCTAAAATTACTCGAGAACTGTTGATTTTAGGTCGAATATAGTGATGTGAAAAAATGTTCATAATTTTATAGGGCACAAAAAAGGTTGTATCTATGATGGACTTATTATCAACGGCTGCGCTATGAAATTGGATTAGCTGCACAATTCTTTTATTTCTGAACAAATAAAATCTCAAATATCCTGGAAAAAACGTCGGAAATTTATCAGGCGATTTTACTGGAGCAAATGCAGGTTCCTGTTAACAAAATAATCGATTAAGTCATTTACATGACAAACCATAAGTATAAAATGAGCTCAACTTCAGTGTACAATTTGATATGTTTTAGGGGATGCTTTTGAGATGAAACTCCTTGCGAGTGTTCCTCCATTTTCATACAATACATTTTCCAATTTTTAGGTCAGAATAATAATATTTAGGACCTCTTTTAAAGCTTTAAACAAGTAAATTTCAAAATTTAAGCTATGATATCGGAAGCAGCGGTGATTATGAGTTCTAATGGCAGCAATGGGAGCGGGGGCGAGAACGATTACCTCTTTTGATGATATTGAACCCTTCGGAATTTTTTTGCTCCCTTTTCTCGACAATAGACTTGGCCTTCGGGTGGCCGTGACGTCACTGCAATGCAGGTTCTCAATGAGAAAAAATTTCAAAAATAAAAATAAAATTAATGCAATGCACATTAAGTCATCTGTTTATTTTATAAAAAATATATTCTGCTTGATAGTTCGAATAAGAGTAATTACAAACATATCCTGAAGAACCTATAAAAAACCATAATTACAAAAATGAATTTTTTGTTATCAAACGCAGTCAATAAGACAATTAACAATAAATATAATATAATTTTGAAATGTATATAACTCGGATTAATTTGTACTTTATTCCCTAAGCACTAGAAAATTGTGATGGAATTTACTTCACACGTAGAGGTTAAAAACTTTTCATCTTCTTACGTTCTCATTTAGGGGTTAATTCTACTATGTTTTTATTATTGCTTGCGATGAGCATGATAACTCTGGGAACGATTGATCTTTTATTGAATTTGATTGGTTTTGCGATTTTCAAATAACAATTTTAATTGCGATGGGATTTAATACAGAATATAGATGACATCGATCACACAAGGATTGTTATTTATTAGGAAAGTAATAATATTCGTTTTCAGCAAAATATATTGTAAAATTTTGATAAACAGAGAAATAATAAAAAATTGCACAGTTAAAACTTTTCGCGCCCCTTGAAAATATCTATATTCAAGAATAAACTTATATTTTTAATTTTAAAAATAAATTCCGGGAACTTTTTGATCAAGGTAGTATGTCATATGTCAAACGGCTACGTCTAGTTTTACCGAAAAAATTTCGTCCATAAATTTTAAAATTCTTGCGTTATTCATTTTTTAAATCGTCTCACTTTATTACAATTATTTTAACTAAAAAATCATTCACCTACACTTACAAAACGCATAGGCTGCACTTTGGTTGATTTATATTTTATAGTGAACACTCAACCAAGTTCAGTACTTTACCTTTGTTCAACAAACCTTTAGTTTCTGTCACCCCGATGAAGTCTTCAAAAATTGTATACAAATACTATAAATTATAAGTTAACCAAAGTGCAGCCTATGTATTCCTTAAGTGTAAGTGAATGATTTCTTGGTTAAAATAATCTAAATAAAGTGAGACGATTTAAAAAATGAATACCGCAAGGATTTTCAAATTTACGGAGGAATATTTTTCGGTGAACATAGACACAGCTGTTTAAGGGTTTAATATCTGACGATCTTCTGCTCGATCTTCTGTGGCAGGGGGTTTTTAATATGCAAAAATACG